>NC_041386.1:249205691-249256331 GCF_002162155.2 Triticum dicoccoides | reverse complement strand
GATGGGTCCCAACAGTCAGGGGGAAATGTTTTTTTGCGAAATACGGTGGCCCGTCCGGTGGGTCCCTGCTGTCAGGTGGAGGAATCATTATTTTCCATGTAATAAGGAGGCACTTCCTTGCTACCGTCGTGGACCCAGCTGTTAGCCTCTCCACGTACAGTCCACGTCCGATGGAAGCCGTTCCTTGACCATGTTGACCATGCCGCGCTGAGAGCACCAGGGCGGTGGATGACGGCAAGGCCTGGGGAGGGAACGACGCGGAGCCAGGGAAGACGCGGTAGTGGAAGCCCACGTGGAGAGGAGTACGAGGGTTAACTGGTTCGGCTACGGTGTGAGGCTGTCGTCGCCGCAGAATAACAGGGGGTGAGGGTGAGTAGAGGGATGGCCTGGCCAACGGTGGGAGTAGTAGGGGGCGGTGAGGCCTCCGTGGCATCACAGCCGGCCACTGGAGGCAGGAGCACGCGACATGACCGGCGCTGCTTTGGGCGGCTGGAGCAAGAAGACCAGAGGTTGAAGAAGCACTATGGCCGTTGGATGGACATCGCACGGTCATTGCAGCTAGAATTGTTTATATTAACTAAGTTGACAAAGCCCTTGGTACGCTTCAACTTAGTAGGCCCATAGGTCAGCCTCCGAAATGGGGCGCCCAGATGTTAGGGGGAGGAATCATTTTTTGGGCGGCTGAAGCAAGAATATCCGAGATTGAAGAAGAAGCACGACATCCGTTGGATGGACATCCAACGGCCAGAGCTGCCAGAACCGTGTGTTGTTGACAAAGCCTTGCATACGCATCAACTTAATTTTTTTAGGGGACGCGTCAACTTAGAAGGGCCACAAGTGTGTGGCAGAGAACATATAGCCCATTTGCGATTTGTAAGAATGTACATCCCATTTTTTAATTCTAATGGAATTTACTACAACCCATTTACAGTTTGTTAAAAGTACAGCCCATTTTCTAGCTAGGACAACGATTAATAATTTCAACCAACCGCTCAAAACACAATTTAAAAAAATTCCCACATTTTTATGGGATCCGAAATATTTTTTATCCGAAATTTCTAGTCAGATTAAATATAATTTCAAAATAAAGTTGTATTACGTTAGAATCCAACGAAATATTGCACGCTCAAGAAGTAATGAAATTAAAATTTTCAAATTCCAATAATAATATATTTTTTAAACTAATTACGCGTTTGGTGCATTTTTTATAGTTACTACCCATTTATTATAATGACATCCCATTTATTATTTCTTAAAGTCCATTTTCTTGTTAAGCCTAATGCATACCTCCTAGGAAAGTTTGCAGCCCAGCGGGGCGGAGAATAACAAGTTGACCCGGATATTGTGTACAACTGTCGGCCCAGTTGCATTGCTGATGTTGAAAAAAAGGCTTGTGTAGTACAGTACAACCTAACATGGCTACTCAGCCCACATTCAGCGACGCCGGAAAGGCCCAAACAAGGCTTCTATAGAACTTTTTGAAGTCACTGAGCTCAATTAATAACTTAAGAAAATAGTTGTGTGTGTGCATGTGTGTGTGTGTGAGAGAGAGAGAGAGAGACCCATCGGTTGATGCTCGTAGATACATATTTCAGCCATATGCATTGCTGATGCTCAGTAAAAACTTATAAAGTTGACACAATCATATAGAACATCATAGCACACTGAACTTGCATACAAAAATTTCACGCAGGCGGCACAATTAGGATGGAAGCAATGGATCGCTACAGGTAGGGCTATGTTGAAACCAACGAATTCGTACATAACGGTTCATTGTCTTTATCAATGATAGGGAAATATCTTGAATGATGTGCAAAGAAAACAGACAGACAACACAATAAGTTCTGCTAGCACATTAAGTTGACGTACAGCCCATTCTAAAAAAAGTTCAGGTACAAAATTAGAAGAGGTCACAATCAAATGTGCTGGCACATCAGTGCTTCACACCCATAGCTCGGATTTAACTAGTATCTGACAAGATTTAGTTGTTACCTCAAATTGCAGCACATCCAGGCAGCCAGCCCTGCCTCTTCTCCCAAAGAAGCAGTGGCCTGCGCTCCGCAATGGAGTAGGCCCTGTGCCATCCATCGGTCCGAGCAACATGGCGAAAGTCTGACGTTGACTCCTATAATGGACGTCGTCGACAGACCCTGGCACCAGCGGTGGTGGCAGGACTTCGATTGATGGATTGACCACTTCTTCGACATGCACGAACACTCGATACATGTACATCCCTAACGTGGTCCGTGGCAGCCTTGGTGGCGACGAATAGTACAACCCCGATTCCTGCACCGGTATCTCAACATCAATCACCTTCGGTATGGTGGACGGGTTCTTCATCCATGCCATAACCATCAGAGCCCAGCTGTTTGGAGAAACAAACATACTTACAAGCACACCTCCAAGGTCGTCGATAAGCTCATTCATGGACTCGCTGTTCCAAGCACATCGAGGCATGCCGTGGAAGGTAAGCATTGTTAAAAACTCAAGCTCAGAGGGCACCGAGCCCCATCCTGGATGCCACCGATCAAAGCGCACCAGCGCCCCATCGCAGAACAAACGCCGAGAAGATTCGAACACACGACTGCAGTGGAAAGTTGTCCAGAACCTAACGAAGAAATCAGTCGGTGGCGGACAGACTTCAACGAGCAAGTCACTTATTTGGATGTCGTGCGCAATGCGAAGAGCTTTGACAAGGTCGTCCGGCGAGATGGGAGGCCGGTCGCCGTTGATGGTTACCATCAGCACTTTGCCGGCAAACTGGTCGTCAAGCGCCGCCTTGCCACTATTTAGCGACACCACGCAGCGACCGAAGGCAGGACGGACCTCAGGATCTCTGGCTCGGAGATCCGCGTTGACTGGCGACATGATAGTGAGCTTGAGTACAGGGATTACAAGAGGGGGATTTGGGAGAACTGGAGTAGGAATCGAGATTCCAGAGGTGGGGGAGGGGCGGGAGATTGGGGATGAAAAGGTAGCTTGAATTTCAAACACGCGCCAATATGCTCTCAGCGCGTAAGCGCATGAAAACACCGGTGGCGCCCACATGTCGGCCTAAGAGTCCTTATTCTTTCTTTTTTGGAGAGCCCGGCCTTTTTTTGAGGATCTTTTGAGAGCCCGGCCTGAGAGTCATAATTGACCTGTTTGGCATTGCGTTACTACTCGACCCATATTCAACGACACCTCACTGGCCCAAACAATTGTACATCATCGAAAAGACACTGAGCTCAAATTATATAACTTGAAAAAAGGAGATACACTCTGAACAATGGAGAATGGTGATGCCCTCATTTATCCTACCAGTAGTTTGAGACAATAAACAGTTCTAAACAACGATATATACACCATTCAAACAATGACTAGTGACTACTACTGACATAAACAGCAAGACATGATAGTTCATAAAAAGTCTTGCTACACCACCCAAACGCACCCATTTGCAGCACTCAGACTCTCGTGATCCAAACGAGAATGACATTCTAAACAGAGGCAACTATTACATAGTAAGAGTGACATAGACGAGGATGACCAAATGACAAGGAATATGCATAAAAAAAGAAAGAACTACCCATCCAGAACAAGCAACAAAGACAACAAATTTATTCGAAGAGATGATCCAACACCATCATAATTTGCAGCCCCGCTTCAGCGACCAATGATCCGGAGACACCAGTACTCCACCCTTTCGATGCAACAGCCCAATTACCTATCAATCCGAAGGCTTGAACCACATCACTGCCTGTCGTAATTGAGACATCCAAGGATCAAAGTTAATCCGAATGCCTTTGTCATTCTCACCTTCTTTTGGCTGCAGGCTGTATCGTTGACAATCGGGGGAGCTTGCTCCCAAACTCCTAGGGCTTGCCATGTAGACACAGTTTTCCATAGCACACAGAGCCTCTCTGCCATCAAGGTCCTTGCCAATGGTGATCTCCTGGTTAATCGGATAATTCAGTCCGAGAAACAGTGAGTGTGAACCAAGGCTGTTTACTCGCCTCCAAATAAAAAATCCTGAAGGCCCCAACAAGCTGATATCTTGGTCATAGACGTAACAACCACTGTCCGGATACTCGTGTATTTCACGGTGCTTGTATACAGTGGGGTTTTTGGAATATAACTTCTCCGGCTCATGTGTCGGAATGATCATCAGTCTTTTTTCGTCATCTAATCGAGCGAGGAACCATTTGTGCTTCCCTGTTTTTGTCAAAGGTGGTGTGATTACAAAGGGCAGTAACTGTAGGGACACTGCATCATATCAAAAAGGATAGGCATTCTTAATGTAAGAAACAACATTGATATGTCCATGTTGGAACTAGGAGGAAAATACAGGGAAATGTATATTGGGTTTGAAAATATAGCCATGCATGGTTATAGTCATGTTATCTCGCAATCGATTCTTCACAGGAAACTACCATATCATGCATGTTATGGAATCATGTTCTATCCTCACAAACAAATTCTTCAAGGTAACTAACAGACCATGCGTTGTTATATACTCGTTTTCTGTGGGCAAAATTTTTGTGAGGATATTATTCTAGCCATTGATTGCTGAAGGGCGAATATAGGTATGTACACATGGTAAGCATTACAGGATTTCACTACTTCCAAATATAGAGTTCTCCATATGCACATTTACTTCCCTAATCTATGGTTAGATGAAACCAACAATGTGGTGCATGTTTCTACATCATGAAAATGAGGAAACCAACATGGCTATTGATACACACTCATATTTAGTAGTAGTATATAGATTACTGTAAAATAAGGAGAATATCCATATATTCCTAACCGTTTGATTATTCAGGGGTACAAATTGGCTGTAATGACATGATCACAATCGCATTAATTAACTCATTCCAAATATAGCTGATTTTCGGTGTCTCTAATACATTGCCATAGTTCTACTCAAATTCTGCTCAAACAGGGATATGCCAATCATCACAAGAAGTTCAAACAGTGTCATGGCGTCATCATTAACATGAAACAGAAACAACTTACACGCGCCGTCCCAGCAATACGTGGTGCCATCTGCTTTGTCGATTGCGTAGATGATGCCATTGTGTTCAATAGCATCACAGAAGTGTGTATCATCTTTGACGATGATCCACTACGAGCTGAGTTGTCTCCAGCTAAAGAAGTCACCGGTGTAAAGATAGGCGAGTCCGCGGTCGAACAAGGCAATTAGCTTCAAGTCTGCGTAATTCGCATGTCGTGTGGGCACTTGGCAGATTACAATCTTCTGCAAAACAAGGTCCGTCCAACTGACGTGGTAATCTAGATGACTAGTACCGCGATGGTAAAACTCTATATAATCCAACGGAGGAAGGATAATCTCATGGGAGGTCTGGAAGTTCACGAGCACCAACTTTTTACCGTCTTCTCTAAAGGAAGCCATCCAGTGGGAGTTCATGCCGACCCAGTACATACCTGCCAAGAAGTTTCGGGCGATGGTGATTGGATCGAAGTCGAGGGAAATGATGTACGGCGACAAACTACATACCTGCAAAGAAATTTCGGCTAATGGAGATCGGATTGAAATCGAGGGGCATCATGTACGCCTCCGTATCATGGTGAGCCAATCTCGCAAGACCAGATAGCAGCAAGTAGGGTGTCTTGAAAAGCTTTGGCCTCGCTTCCATAATGGTCGTGTGCATGCCCCTCGAGCATGCAGCCAGCCGCGGGGTGCTCAACATATCCATACACGAACAACAGAGGTCGAGGACGTCACTGGGAAGATTGCTCCAATCGCGGCTCATATGGATACTGCGCGGTTCACGTTCGGCCATGGTGGAGTTTGGAAGGTGGGGTTTTTGGGGGCTTGATTTACGGGGCAGAAGGTTGTCGGTGCTGGAGCGGCTAGCGAGGGAATAGTGGTACTGGGGGAGACGAGCGAGGCGAGGGTATGCAGGGGCACAGTGAGATAATGAAGAGTGACCTCAGGATCTCCGGCAAGACGAAGATGGAGATGGAGTGGTGCTAGGGGAGAGGGATACGAGGCGAGGCATGCTATACAGTGGCAGTGACAGTGACTGCACAGTGCACAAGGTGAGGCTGACTTTGGTAACCCGGACACGCCGCCTGGACTGGTGTCACCTCGGGCGCAGGGTCTTGTCACTTCACTGTGAGGACCGGATGAATAATAGTATTTTGACCATCAAGTTTACCACAGTTGTACTACTACTAGTAGTAGGAGTAGTAGGAACATGAGTACACTCCCGTGCTAGCATGCCTCTGGGTTCACTTCGTCCTCCAGCTATCATCCATATTGCGAGCAGAACCAAATTCTCGTGCATGCGGAAGAGCGAAGAAGGACTTTTCTTTTTTGAGTATAACCGCATATTCCTTAACCATAGTAGGAACATGAGTATTACTCCCTCCGGTCCTCTTTTGTCTGCGCATAAACTTTTTTAGTATTTCTCTAATTAGTCTGCGTATATACCCTTTTGCATGCGCCCATTTCCCTCCATGCCCCGCATTCATAGCATTAATTAGCGTACGCATGAGCAGCTGCAGCCAGACTCCAGCCAATAAACAGCAGCATATGAGTGGGCCATTCTGTGCACGTGGGAGAGAGAAAAGTCAACTGAAGGGCCCGTCCAATCCATTGCATGCAGCAGTCAAACCACCGCAGCTCTCCTGATGCATGCGCATAACTTCTCCCATTTACTTCTCCATCGGGAACCGATTTTCCTTGGATTTTTCACTACTCCTTGATCTTCATTTGCATCGAAACCACACTGCATTCACATTGTTTTAACCTCTTAACATCCTCCTGGAGTAATTCCGAAGCCCCTATAAATAATCAACTTCTTCAGTTAGACTAACCATCTAATCCTAATTCTCCAAACCATAGCCCTCTGGTCCAGTGGTTCCAAATGGCGAAAGAGATCGAGATGCAGGTTTTTAGTGTCTAACATGTCCTCATTGAAGGCTCGTTGAGCATAGTTGCCACAGTGACCGACCACCCAAGGGTTGTTCGGAACAGGATCAACAATGTATCCAACTCCCTCCAAAAGGTGGAGATGAATGTCATCGGTCTCGATGCAGAGTACATGGAGCATGCCACTGGGAAGATCCAACGCGCCGCTGTCCTTCAGCTGTGCCTCGAAGATGATGTTTTCGTGTACCACATCATACACGCACCCTCCATACCAGGTGAGCTTCATGATTTCTTTTCTCGGGAGTACATATACTTCTGTGGGGCAGCCATCGCAGGGGACAAACAGAAGTTGGAGCCGTACAACCTTGATTTGAAAAGAATCGTTGACCTACAAACCAGAATAAAAATTCCTGTATAAGATTGTGATAAACTGACACCATCCCTATGCGACGTAGCAAATTTTGTGCTCGGAACAAATCTTCAGAAGGGTGAAGAGACATTGGCATTAAGGTCGTCTGGATGGGAGAATTATCCCTTGACGTACGAGTGGATAAAATATGCTGCCCTCGATGCCCGTGTGAGTTTCGAGATAGCTGCAAGGTCCAGAGAGCTTGTTGCGAAGCCGTCTCCCATAGAAAATGAGAACAAGAAGAAGAAGAAGAAGAAGAAGAAGAAGATGCTACACCAACAGCAGGGCATTATGGATGGATGAACTATTTCCTCTCTTGTAAAAAAATATTCCCTCTCTATGTATATTGATATAGATGGACTATTTCGATTGTGTGCATGTATTTGGAACAAGTAGTAGCGTGGGTTCGCTTGACTATAAGGAAGTATTTATCCGCCTAGCTTTCTCTACTACTCCTTCCAGTGATCGGTATGCAATGCATGTGTCTGTAGACATGACAGCTTGTCCATGGATGTTCAACTACGACGAGTGATAACCCACAAGTATAGGGGATCACAACATTTTTTGAGGGTAGAGTATTAAACCCAAATTTATTGATTCGGCACAAGGGGAGCCAAAGAATATTCTCAAGTATTAGCAGTTGAGTTGTCAATTCAACCACACCTGGAAACTTAATATCTGCAGCAAAGTGTTTAGTAGCAAAGTAATATGATAGTAGTGGTAACGGTAGCAAAAGTAATGTTTTTGGTATTTTGTAGTGATGTTAGCAATATCAACGGAAAAGTAAATAAGCAAAGAACAATATATGGAAAGCTTGTAGGCAATGGATCGGTGATAGAGAATTATGCAGCATGCGGTTCATCATGTAACAATCATAACCTAGGGTGACACAGAACTAGCTCCAGTTCATCAATGTAATGTAGGCATGTATTCCGAATATAGTCATACATGCTTATGGAAAAGAACTTGCATGACATCTTTTGTCCTACCCTCCCGTGGCAGCGGGGTCCTAATGGAAACTAAGGGATATTAAGGCCTCCTTTTAATAGAGTACCGGACCAAAGCATTAACACATAGTGAATACATGAACTCCTCAAACTACGGTCATCACTGGTAAGTCTCCCGATTATTGTCACTTCGGGGTTAACGGATCATAACACATAATAGGAGACTATAGACTTGCAAGATAGGATCAAGAACTCTCATATATTGATGAAAACATAATAGGTTCAGATCTGAAATCATGGCACTCGGGCCCTAGTGTCGGTGTCAAAACCGGCGGATCTCGGGTAGGGGGTCCCGAACTGTGTGTCTAAGGCGGATGGTAACAGGAGGCCGGGGACACGATGTTTACCCAGGTTCGGGCCCTCTTGTTGGAGGTAATACCCTATGTCCTGCTTGATTGATATTGATGATATGAGTATTACTAGAGTTGATCTACCACGAGATCATAGAGGCTAAACCCTAGAAGCTAGCCTATGGTATGATTGTATGTTGTCCTACGGACTAAACCCTCCGGTTTATCTAGACACCGGAGGGGGCTAGGGTTACACAGAGTCAGTTACAAGGGAGGAGATCTACATATCCGTATTGCCAAGCTTGCCTTCCACGCCAAGGAAAGTCCCATACGGACACGGGACAAAGTCTTCAATCTTGTATCTTCATAGTCCAATAGTCCGGCTGTCCGGAGACCCCCTAATCCAGGACTCCCTTAGTAGCCCGTGAACCAGGCTTCAATGACGATGAGTCCAGCACGTAGTTTTGTCTTCGGCATTGCAAGGCAGGTTCCTCCTCCGAATACTCCATGGAAGATTTTGAACACAAGGATAGTGTCCGGCTCTGCAAAACAAGTTCCACATACCACCATAGAGAGAATAATATTTCCACAAATCTAATCTGCTGACACGTTTTGACAGCATGACATCACGTCATGGCCCGGTCATTATTCCAACCGTTATTCTCAACCAGCACCGCACATATCGCGAGGCGGTTTTCTTGACACGTCTTGTCAAAGCAGAGATCGTGTCCCCCTTATTACGGGATTCTCATCAATACAGACGTGTGCAACCCAACCGCGCGAGCAATTACGGCACTTGGGGAATAAGCGATTTTACCAGGCAAGTGGGGAGGCGCATCGCCTCTTCCACCCTTATAAAGGGATTAGGATTCACTCATTTCACCCACGCCATCTTCCTCCTTGCTTACCCATTCTCGCACACTCGAGCTCCAACGCCCAAGTTCGCGTCTTTCTTCTCAAACCACTCCAAGCATATCCGGAGCGGGAGGCAAGTGGATGGTCTCCTCCGTCACGGAGGAGAACATCACAAAGTTACGGGAAGCCGGATATCTGGCCGCGGATATCGCGCACCGGCTGCCAGATGCATGGAAGATCATCCCTACGCCCGAACCCCATGAGAGGGTAGTTTTTCTTACCCACTTCGTCCGTGGACTGGGGTTTCCCCTCCACCCGTTTGTCCGCGGGCTCATGTTCTACTACGGGCTGGATTTTCATGATCTGGCCCCCAATTTCATCCTCAGCATCTCGGCGTTTATCATCGTGTGCGAGGCCTTCCTCCGCATCAGGCCCCACTTCGACCTGTGGCTGAAGACCTTCAATGTTAAACCGAAGGTGGTGGTCGGCCAGCAAGCAGAGTGCGGAGGCACCATGGTGGGCAAAATGCCTAACATCATCGGGCTCGAAGGCTCCTGTGTGGAGACCATAAAGGGGTGGCAATTGGGGTGGTTCTACATCACCGAGCCGCGCGACACCAACTGGGTGGCGGCCCCCAAATTTTGATCTGGAATCCCCACGCGGCTCACTTCCTGGAAAGAGAAGGGCATGTCCTGGGGTTCCTCGGTAGAGCTGACCGGACTCCAGACCTGCATCAGGAACATGATGAGCAAGAAAATCAAGCTCGTCAATGTGGTCCAGGTCATGCTCTGCCGCCAGATTCTCCCGTGTCAACGACGGGCATTCAATTTGTGGGAGTTCGACCCGTCCAAGCACCAGACGTTGCGAGAGCTCTATGACACGATGCACAAGGACATCTGGAGGGTGCTGTTCAAGCGCGCCGAGGTACCTCCTTCCCTCAACGAGGACCGCGGACTCAGCGCAAAGCGCCATGCCAATCCGGTACATTTTTGTATCTCACAAGGTATTTATTTGCCCCAGTTAAATGATGTGCGGGATCTAAGTTCCCATGCCATTAACAGGACTGAATAAAGACAGCGGAGCAGCTCGACTGCCCAGCCCCCCTGCCTAAAGATCCCACAGATGCTCTCCTATTGGAGATGCTGGCTCCGGTACCTTACGAGGTGCCGGCGAAGAAGACCAACAAGAAGGCCCCAGGAAAACAAGGAGGAGGAGGAGGAAAGTTCTCCCCCCCCCAGCCGAGGGAGACAAGAAAAGGAAGGCCGACCCAAACAGGGAGGCCGAAGGGTCCAAGAAGGGAAGGACCCTCACTCCGGACTGCTCCACGACGGACGCCCATAGTGGCGACGAGTGGCTACCCAGGGTCAAGCCCCTGGCGAAGTCGTAAGTATCCGGACACCATAGTAATTCATGGTATGTTTTATTGCACTGCTTCTCCTCATGCCGAACATGATTATGCAGTCCATCCCGAGCTCATCTCGACGTATCTTCGTCGAGCGGTTCATTAGACTCGTCGGATATGAACAGCGGTTCTCTTTCGACCGCCTCCACCCCTCGCCCTATGGACAACGTCGAGGTGATGTCTCGAAAGGCTCCGAGCCGAGGGGGGTGGTCCTGGGGGCCCGTCGAGGCGACCTCCCGGACCCTGGGCGCAAAGGGAGCAAAACTCCCACGGGCTCCGAGTTCGGCCCCCAGCCGAATACTGCACCGGAACCTTCAATGGTTCCGGACTCCGGTAGGCGATCCCCCGTTAAGGGGGGCCAGCCGCCCATGCATGTGTCCTCTGTCCATCCAGAGGCACCGGATAACTTGCTGGAAGCGCTTCGCGGCGTTTCCATCGACAAAGAGAACCGCACTATCATGAGTGAGGGGATCGAGAAAGTTCAGTCCACCAAAAACGGACTGACCGAAGCTTGCGCCAGCCTCCTAACAGGCTTTGAGGTAAGCAATCAAAATATAAGAAAATATTACTGCATAAATAGTAGCCCCTGATGCTCTGTTCAGCGTTCGAGAAGAAAGGCCGAATAGAGGATCAAATGATGACTCAGGAGTCTAATCAAAATATGCCTATGTGTATGTGCATGCTTCACTGCTGGCCGCTGCCGCACGTACTGCGGAGGTCTTTGCATTGAAGCAGGACCTAGAGCGGTCCAAGAATGAGCTCGGCCTTACCAAGAGGCAGCTCGAGGAGAGCAAAGGTAAGCAATACCTTGTCTACGCTTTAAAAAGAAGTTTGGTTGTAAAATAATAGGATCATCATGAATTTGCCAGGGGCCACGACCGAGGTGGCGACCCTGAAGAAGGCGTTGTCCGAGGCCGAAAACAAAGAGGCCAAGGAGCGCCTTGAGCGGGAAAAGCAAGAAGCCCGAGTAGGTGAGGTGCAGCAAGAGCTCGAGGCTCTCGCCAAGAAACACGAGTCCTTGGAGCTTGACTCTAAGACACGAGAGTCCGAGCTTGTGAAGGCGCTCGAAAGAGCCCGGAGCGCCAAGGATGAAGCCCACAAGGCCCTCCAGGAGATTGGTGCGGTGAAGAAGATAGCAGCGGGTAAGGCATTCATTATGCAAAGCAAGCATGTGAAGGACACTTTCCTTTTACTTACCCGAGTTCAGAGCTCTCCAGGAGTGTTCGCAGATCTTCCCCGCAGTGTACTGGATGACGTGGAGTTTTATCGAGCTGAGGAGGGGAGCTCAACGGAAAATTTGTTCTGGTCTCAGTATACTGGGACCGAACACCCAATGCCCTTGAGCGACTAGCTGAAGCAATTGGTCGACCTTCACAAGGCGGCCGAACAGGCCATCAAGGGTCTTATAGTCCGGATGTGGCCTGGCGAGCCCATGTCCGGCAGCTACTTCGGTCTAGTGAGGCGGCTTGTGGATGCCTGCCCACGGCTTGAAGTCATAAAGCGGTCCGTCTGCATCAAGGGTGCGCGCAGGGCTTTTGCCCGGGCGAAGGTGCACTGGGCGAAGCTGGACGCCGTGAAGCTGGTGAAGGAGGGGCCGCCGGAGGACAAGGAGCATCGCAACCCCGAAATGTATTATGACAGTTTCCTAAAGGGTTCCCGTCTTGTGGCGGATGAATGTGCCAGAGATGTAATTGTTGAATGAACATGCTCATGCGATCCTGTAATGTGAAACAAGTTCATTTGCGCTATGCATCACTTTTTTAATTTAAAATATTACCTTCTGTGTGGCTGTTTATAAAATCTGAGAGTTGGCCAGTCGTCGGCTTCTGCCCCCATGTAACTAGTACAGGGGTGTTCGGGATAAACCTGAGCACTCTTTATCCAATTTTGGGTCCTTCGAGGGAGGTGTTCAGCACAACGAACCAGGCAATCGGACTATAAGGCTTTATCACTCTCACTTAGCCATAGAAGTCTACAATTTTAAATTTTGGCGAAGCCCCTAATATTCGGTAGGCCGAATTTGGGGTGCTATACATGCCTAAGTCGGGCAAGGACGACTCCTCGCCCAAAGCGGAAAAGTCTTTAAGGACTTGAGACCTCTCGGACAGCGACCAGCTCTTGCCTTATCATGATAGTCAGTTTTCGGCTTTCTCTACTGAGGTGCTCGTCCGGAAGAACCGGGACACAATTGCAGTAGTTCTCCTAGCGCTACCTTAGCCGATATAGCGGAACGTAAGGTACCAAAGCATGGGATCCGGGCAAACCCAACTATTGACCCAAGACATGATTCGGAGCTGATGCATATAATGCTATAAGTTCAGGGTGCCACACTATCGAAAGTGTTCGGACTTCTCACACCGTATTATGGGGTAAACGAAAGCCCCTGGCATATTGACCGTACCAGAATGTACGGGAGCAAGTTGTCGTAAATGGACATATAAGAAAAAAGGGATAAATAATGCAATAATAGACTAATGCTATGCATTTATTTAAATAATACGTCAAAGCGTACTGATACAAGTAGTGCAATAAGCAGAAAATAGGACTATTGGACATGTCCTATCCAAGGGCAAGCTGCGTATGGATAGTAGAAGGCGGGTATATCGATTATTATTAGAGACCACCTGGGGGTTCCCGTGTACATCTTAGCTTCTTGCCTCCTTGGATGTTCCTTCCCGTAATGTGTCCGGCAATCGTACTACCGGAAAGGGCTTCCAGAAAGTTAGGTCCTAAAAGGGAAAAAAATGATAAAGGTATACAGCCCCTAGGGCAGTTAAGCCGCATTTCCGGACGTGCCCTGATCATGCCCCCACCTATGCCCATGGTATTTTCATTGCGTAATTATGTACGCGGGTCACGGATTTCATCGCTTGACTGGGACTGGGACAAGGGCCGAATTGCTAGGCGAGCTCTGAACGTGCCAGGCGATCCTGTTGCAGTTTACTCCAGACTCGCTTGACGGTGTCCGGGGGTTGTATCGCCGAATTGGTGATTTTCCTTAAAAGGCTGCTTTGTGCTTCTGCTGCGAGGGCCGTAGTGTGCTCTTTCATTCGGAGCGAGCGTTTTGTGTTTCCATTGACTGTTATGACCCCCCTAGGTCCTGGCATCTTGAGCTTGAGGTATGCGTAATGCGGTACCACATTGAATTTTGCAAATGCGGTTCGCCCGAGCAGTGCGTGATAGCCGCTACGGAACGGAACGATATTGAAGATTAACTCCTCGCTTCGGAAGTTGTCCGGAGATCCGAAGACCACTTCCAGTGTGATGGAGCCCGTGCAATTGGCCTCTACACCTGGGATGATGCCCTTAAAGGTGGTTTTGGTGGGTTTGATCCTCGAGGGATCTATACCCATTTTGTGCACTATATCCTAATAGAGCAGGTTCAGGCTACTGCCGCCGTCCATAAGGACTTGAGTGAGGTGGAATCCATCGATGATGGGGTCTAGGACCAGTGCGGCAGGTCCGCCGTGGCGGATACTAGTGGGGTGGTCCCTGCGATCAAAGGTGATCGGACAAGTGGACCATGGGTTGAACTTTGGGGCGATCGGCTCCATCGCATAGACGTCCCTTAGTGCATGCTTCCGTTCCCTCTTGGGAATGTGGGCTGTGTATATCATGTTCACCGTCTTCACTTGTGGGGGGAACCTCTTCTGTCCTCCCGTGTTCGGCGGCCGGGGCTCCTCCTCGTCATCGCTATGCATCCCCTTGTCCTTGTTTTCGGCATTTAACTTGTCGGCCTGCTAGAACACCCAGCATTCTCTGTTGGTGTGATTGGCTGGCTTATAGGGGGTGCCGTGGATTTGACACAAGCGATCCAGTATGTGATCCAAACTGGACGGGCTCGGAGTACTTCTTTTGAATGGCTTTTTCCGCTGACCGGATCTAGAGCCTATGAATCCGACATTGACTGTTGTATCATCGGTGTTATCGCCGTTGTTGTGGCGCTTTTGTCTGTTACGACGTGGTCTGCCGTTGGCATCTTTGGTATCTGGAGTACCCGAATTCCTTGATGTGTTGTTGCTGCGAGCCAGCCAGCTATCCTCGCCCGCGCAAAAGCGGGTCATGAGTGTCGTGAGGGCTGCCATAGACTTCAGCTTCTCCTGGCCGAGGTGCCGGGCGAGCCACTTGTCTCGGATGTTATGCTTGAATGCCGCTAAGGCCTCTGCATCCGGGCAGTCGACAATTTGGTTTTTCTTAGTTAGGAACCGTGTCCAGAATTGCCTGGCCGATTCCCCTGGCTGCTGATTTATATGGCTCAAGTCATCAGCGTCCGGTGGTCGCACATAAGTGCCCTGGAAGTTGTCAAGGAATGTGTCTTCCAAATCCTCCCAACTGCCGATGGAGTCTGCTGGCAAGCTATTCAGCCAATGCCTTGCTGGTCCTTTGAGTTTTAGTGGGAGGTACTTGATGGCATGTAGATCATCACCGCGAGCCATGTGGATGTGAAGGAGGAAATCCTCAATCCATATATCGGGATCTGTTGTACCATCATTCGATTCGATATTTACGGGTTTAAAACCCTCCGGGAATTCGTGATCCATAACTTCATCAGTGAAGCATAGGGAGTGTGCGGCGCCTCTTTGCCGGGCTATATCCCGACGTAGTTCATATGAGTCTTGTCTGTTGTATTTGGCCCGACCGGATTTACCTTTAGTGTATCCGGTGCGACGGTCATCGTCCCGCATTGGCGCGTGCCCCCGTGACCCGTATATTGACCTTGCATGTTTTGCCCTGCTATCCAATACGTCTCGCAGGTCCCGTGTGTTGCCCCGGGCCTTGGTATTTTTGATTGAGTGGTGGCGGGGGGCAGGCTGAACTTCAGGCTGAAACGCCTCTCTGGCTCGGCCACGTGGTGGTCGGTCAGCCGCATCGTACACTGGTGATGGAGGTTTCAATGCTTCCTCCTCGAGGTGAGGAAGCAACCTGCATTTTGGGTAATTCTTAGAGGGGCGCTCGAGTTCGTATTCCTCAGCCGCAAGGACTTCGGTCCATCTATCTGCTAGCAAGTCTTGATTAGCTTGAAGCTGTTGTTGCTTTTTCTTCAGGCTATTTGTTGTGGCCATAAGCTGGCGCTTGAAGCGCTCCTGCTCGACGAGATCCTTAGGCACGATAAATTCTTCGTCGCCGAGGCTCACCTCATCTTCGGAGAGAGGCATGTAATTGTCCTCCTCCGATTTTTCATCTGCTGCCTGCTCTGGAGGGCTAGCTTGTTCACCCTCCCGCTCAACATCGTGCTGGAGGGGATTGTGGTTCTCTTCGGCACTATCCGGAGTGATATTGTCTCTTGTGCCGGTATCACTACTTTTGCTGTGGCAGGACTTAGAGCGGCGCCGCTGATGTCGGTGCTTGGGTTTCTTCTTGGAAGGGTCATCCTCGGCTGTCTCGTTGCTATTGCCTTCTTTGGGGGTGTCCACCATGTATATATCATATGATGAGGTGGTAGTCCAGCGCCCTGTGGGCGGTGGTTCCTGTTCGTCTCCTGCATCGTCGTCCATACCGTAGATGCCTTCAGAGTCGAAGTCGAGCATGTCGGTTAAATCGTCTATAGTGGCTACTAAGTGGGTGGTGGGTGGGCAGCGAATTTCTTCGTCGTCCCCGTCCCATTCTAGCCAGACATAGTTCGACCAAGGTTCTCCTGACAAGGAGAGAGACCTTAATGAATTTAGCACATCGCTGAAAGGCGAGTGCTGAAAGATATCCGCGGAGGTGAACTCCATGATCGGCGCCCAGTCGGATTCGATAGGCACGGATGCAGGCGGCTCGGAGTCCGTGGACGGAGATGAATCTAGTGGTTCGGCGACACGGCTCTCATAAGGGGTGAAGTCAGTATCCGGCTCCATCGCCACTGAGAGTGCGGCATCCGTGGCGGGGTCTATCCCTTCATCCTCGGATGGCGCAATTTGCTCCAGATTGAAGGCCGGAGTGGCTGCAGATGCGATCTCCCGAGCACTGTCCGACGACAGAGTTACATCATGCTCGTCGTGATCGTGCGGCGCACCTGACATGGGCTCGAATCCGTCGAAGATCAAGTCTCCGTGGGTATCGGCGGTGTAGTTTAAGTTTCTGAACCTGACCTGATGACCAGGGGCGTAGCTCTCGATCTGCTCCAGATGGCCAAGCGAATTGGCCCACAGTGCGAAGCCGCCGAATATGAAGATCTGTCCGGGGAGGAAAACCTCACCCTGGACCGCATCATTACTGATGATCGAAGAGGCCATCCAGCCTTATGTGACGGCATAGTGGAACTCTCAATGAAATCACCAATGTGAGTGTCAAAACCGGCGGATCTCGGATAGGGGTCCTGAACTATGCGTCTAAGGCGGATGGTAACAGGAGGCAGGGGACACGATGTTTACCCAGGTTCAAGCCCTCTTGATATAGGTAATACCCTACGTCCTGCTTGATTGATATTGATGATATGAGTATTACAAGAGTTGATCTACTACGAGATCATAGAGGCAAAACCCTAGAAGCTAGCCTATGGTATGATTGTATGTTGTCCTACGGACTAAACCCTCCGGTTTATATAGACACCGGAGGGGGCTAGGGCTAGACAAAGTCGGTTACAAGGGAGGAGGTCTACATATCCATATTGCCAAGCTTGCCTTCCACGCCAAGGAAAGTCCCATCCGGACACGGGACGAAGTCTTCAATCTTGTATCTTCATAGTCCAACAGTCCGGCCAAAAGATATAGTCCGGCTGTCTGGAGACCCCCTAATCCAGGACTCCCTCACCTAGTGACAAGCATTAAGCATAGTAAAGTCATAGCAACATCAATCTCAGAACATAGCGGACACTAGGGATCAAACCCTAACAAAACTAACTCGATTACATGATAGATTCGATCCAACCCATCACCGTCCAGCAAGCCTATGATGGAATTACTCACGCACGGCGGTGAGCATCATGAAATTGGTGATGGAGGATGGTTGATGATGACGATGGCGGCGGATTCCCCTCTTCGGAGCCCCAAACGGACTCCAGATCAGCCCTCCCGAGAGGTTTTAGGGCTTGGCAGCGACTCCATATCGTAAAACGAGATGAATTCTTCTCTCTGATTTTTTTCTCCACAAAACCAAATATACAGAGTTGGAGTTGAAGTTGGAGGAGCTCCAGGGGGCCCACGAGGTAGGGGGCACGCCCTAGGGGGGCAGGCGCGCCCCCACCCTCGTGGACAGGTGGTGGGCCCCCTGGCCTTCATCTTTTGCAAGGATTTTTTATTATTTCCAAAAAGTTGTTCCGTGAAGTTTCAGGTCATTCCGAGAACTTTTGTTTCTGCACATAAATAACACCATGGTAATTCTGCTGAAAACAGCGTCAGTCCGGGTTAGTTCCATTCAAATCATGCAAGTTATAGTCCAAAACAAGGGCAAAAGTGTTTGGAAAAGTAGATACGACGGAGACGTATCAACTCCCCCAAGCTTAAACCCTTGCTTGTCCTCAAGCAATTCAGTTGATAAACTGAAAGTGATAAAGAAAAACTTTTACAAACTCTGTTTGCTCTTTTTGTTGTAAATATGTAAAGCCAGCATTCAAGTTTTCAGCAAAGATTATGACTAACCACATTCATAATAACGCTTAGGTCTCAAGTTAACTCATATCAATGGCCTAATCAACTAGCGAGCAATAATAATAAATCTCGGATGACAACACTTTCTCAAAACAATCATAATATGATATAACAAGATGGTATCTCGCTAGCCCTTTCTGAGACTGCAAAACATAAATGCAGAGCACCTTTAAAGATCAAGGACTTACTAGACATTGTAATTCATGGTAAAAGAGATCCAGTCAAGTCATACTCAATGTAAACTAACAGTAATGAATGCAAATGACAGCGGTGCTCTCCAGCTGGTGCTTTTTAATAAGAAGATGATGACTCAACATGAAAGTAAATAGATAGGCCCTTCGTGGAGGGAAGCAGGGATTTGTAGAGGTGCCATAGCTCGGTTTTGAAATAGAGGTGAATAATATTTTGAGATGTATACTTTCATTGTCAACATAACAACCAAGAGATGGAAATATCTTCCATGCTACACACATTATAGGTGGTTCCCAAACAGAATGGTAAAGTTTATACTCCCCCTTCCACCAACAAGCATCAATCCATGGCTTGCTCGAAACAACAAGTGCCTCCAACTAACAAGAGTCCCAGGGGGAGTTTTGTTTGCAATTATTTTGATTTGATTTGCATAAAGCATGGGACTGGGCATCCCCGTGACCAGCCACTTTCTCGTGAGTGAGGAGCGGAGTCCACTCCTCTTGAGAATAACCCGCCTAACATGGAAGATATAGACAGCCCTAGTTGATACCTGAGCTATTAGAGCATACAAAACAGGATATTTATTTGAAGGTTTAGAGTTTGGCACATACAAATTTACTTGGAACGGCAGGTAGATACCGTATATAGGTAGGTATGGTGGACCCATATGGAATAAATTTGGGGTCTATGGAGTTGGATGCACAAGCAGTATTCCCGCTTAGTACAGGTGAAGGCTAGCAAGAGACTGGAAGCGACCAGCTAGAGAGTGACAACAGTCATGAACATGCATTAAAATTAATCAACACTGAATGCAAGCATGAGTAGGATATAATCCACCATGAACATAAATATCGTGAAGGCTATGTTGATTTTGTTTCAACTACATGCGTGAACATGCGCCAAGTCAAGTCACTTAAATCATTCAGAGGAGGATACCGCCCTATCATACCACATCACAACCATTTTAATAGCATGTTGGCACACAAGGTAAACCATTATAAGCTCCTAGCTAATCAAGCATGGCACAAGAACTATGATCTCTAGTTGTCATTGCAAACATGTTTATTCATAATAGGATGAATCAAGAACGATGAACTAATCATATTTACAAAAACAAGAGAGGTCGAGTTCATACCAGCTTTTCTCATCTCAATAAGTTCATCATATAATCATCATTATTTCCTTTCACTTGCACGACCGAACGATGTGGATAATAATAATAGTGCACGTGCATTGGACTAAGCTGGAACCTGCAAACATTCAATAAATAGGAGAAGACAAGGCAATATGGGCTCTTTTTTCAGATCAACAATAATGCATATAAGAGCCACTTCAACAATTTAATTATGGTCTTCTCCTATCGACCCCCAAAGAAAAGAAAAGAAATAAAACTATTTACACGGGAGAGCTCCCAACAAGTAAAAGAAGAACATGAAATCTTTTTGGGTTTTCTTTTTAATTACTACTACAAGCATGGAAAGTAAACTAATTAAAAGCTACAACTAATATTTTTGGTTTTTCTTAAGGTTTATCAAACACATAAGAACAAAGCATAAAAAGGGAAATAAACTAGCATGGATGATACAATGAAAAAGTATGAGCACCGACATCTGGCAGTGAGTGTGTGAATATAAATGTAATGTCGGTGAGAAATACATACTCCCCCAAGCTTAGGCTTTTGGGCCTAAGTTGGTCTATGGCCACGGTTGGCCTGGCAGATATCCATAATAATAGTTGGGGTTGTACTGCGAACAAGAAGACTCCGATTGCCACTGGTTGGCAATCATCTCCGGATCCCATTGGTAATTAGACTATCGTGGAGGATCAACTTGTGTTTCCGGCTCTGGCTCTGTGGCTGATGTAGGATTCCGATAGGCGTGAATAGCCTCTAACGGAGCAAGGTACTGGCCTACAGATAAATCAAACAAGGAAGGAGCAGGCAGGGTAATAGTCTCAGGATGGTGTTTATCAAAGAATTTGTATTTAAGCTCTCCTTACCTATTCTTAACAATAAAGTCATGTGCTACCATGCTCTTATAATCTAAATAAACACGATGCATCACTTTTTCTTCCTTCTCATAATGCCTAATAGGTATGTTAAAATGTGCAGCAAGGCGTGAAGCATAGATGCCTCCAAAGATGGGGCCCTTTGTACGGTTCAGACTTAACCGTTTAGCAATAATGCCGCCCATACTAACAGAATTATCACTGAATAAACCGTGGAGCAAAATAATAATATCAGGAACACTAAGGTTTCCACAGTTTCCGCAACCAATTAAGCAAGGACTAGCAAATAATGCAAAATAGCGTAAAACAGGAAAATGTATGCTAGTGATAACCTTCCTCGTTTCCCCTACAGTGATGATATCAATAAACCCATCCACATCGCCATGATGCGGTTCCTCTGTCGTGCCCTCGAAAGGGACCAAACAAACCCGACAAAAATCATAAAGTGACATCTCCTTATGCTCATCATATAAATAAAACTCCACCATAGGTGGGAGCTCCTAGAATGGAAATGAAAGTTTTGCACAAAGATATTTGTGAGTAGGAGATACTGATCGCGTTGGTCGTGGAGGAAAGCGATGAGGCCTGCATTCTTAGCCAATTCATAAAAATCTTCATAAATCCCGGCTGCTCTCAAGAAATCATCGGAAGGCCATTCACATGACCAACCTTCGCGGTGTGAGGCAGATTATACTTGGGCTTCTGTGCCTTTTCCTTCGAGCTTCGGCTCGATGAGCCCCTCAAAAGTCTCTTCATTATTTTCTTAAAAATTCTGAAATTTTTAGTAACTTCAAAATAAAAGTAAACCAAACTCAATAATTTTGATAGCAACTACTCCTACAAGTGCCTAGGGCGTATATCATGCATCAAAACTACTTTTGACCATATAAATTTGACATGCAAGCTCAAGAACAGGGTCACCTAAGCAGCAAAAATTTGCAATGAATAAAGTACTAGAACAAAAACTAATTGGACCAATGGAGGAGTCACATACCAAGGAACAATCTCCCCAAGCAGTTTTGTGAGAGGTGCTTTGAGAAAGGAGATCGAAAATGGCAGCAAAATGAGCTTGGACTCGGGTTTGAGCTGGATAGTCATGTTTGGGGGAGGAAGAAGGAGTGTATGGGTGAAAGGACAAGTGGAGGAGGGCCACTGTGGGCCCATGAGGCAGGGGGCGCGCCCAGGGGGGTAGGGCGCGCCCCTGACCCTCGTGGCCAGGTGGATGACCCCCCCTGCTGTGTTCTCAGTGCCAAATATTTTCAAATATTCCAGAAAAAAATCATATTTAAATTTCAGGGCATTTGGAGAACTTTTATTTTCGGGGTATTTTTATATTGCATGGATAATCAAATAACAGACAGAAAAATACTATTTTTATTTTATTTATTATAAATAATAGAAAGTAAAAGGAGGGTACAGAAGGTTGTGCCTTCTAGTGTCATCCATCTCATGCTCATCAAAAGGAATCCACTAACAAGGTTAATCAGGTCTTGTTAACAAACTCATTCCGAATAACATGGAACCGGAGAAATTTCGAATAACACTATGTTACCTCAACGGGGAGATGCACATCCCCAATAATAAGAATATCATATTTCTTCTTGATAGTAGGAAGAGGAAATTCAAAACCTGCAAATATAATCGATGGAATTTTTCCAATAGAGTTGATACTATGAACTTGAGGTTGTCTCCTCGGAAAGTGTACCATATGCTCATTACCATTGACATGAAAAGTGACATTGCCTTTAGTGCAATCAATAACAGCCCCTGCAGTATTCAAAAAGGGTCTTCCAAGAATAATAGACATACTATCATCCTCGGGAATATCAAGAATAACAAAGTCCGTTAAAATAGTAACATTTGCAACTACCACAGGCACATCCTCACAAATACCGACATGTATAGGAGTTGATTTATCAGCCATTTGCAAAGATATTTCAGTAGGTGTCAACTTATTCAAATCAAGTCTACGATATAAAGAGAGAGGCATAACACTAACACCGACTCCAAGATCACATAAAGCAGTTTTAACATAGTTTCTTTTAATGGAGCATGGTATAGTGGGTACCCCTGGATCTCCAAGTTTCTTTGGTATTCCACCCTTAAAAGTATAATTAGCAAGCATGGTGGAAATTCCAGCTTTCGGTATCTTTCTTTTATTAGTAACAATATCTTTCATATACTTAGCATAAGGATTCATTTTGAGCATATCAGTTAATCGCATACGCAAAAAGATAGGTCTAATCATTTCAGCAAAGCGCTCAAAATCCTCATCATCCTTCTTCTTGGATGGTTTGGGAGGAAAATATAACGCCCTCGATGCGGCTATATCTCCCACGTGTCGAAGCACGACTTAGAGGCATAACCGCATTGAAAGCAATGTCGCAAGTGAGGTAATCTTCACACAACCCATGTAATACATAAGGGAAAGAGATACATAGTTAGCTTACAATCGCCACTTCACACAAATACATGAATAAAGCATTACATCAACTAGATACAATCAGGGCCCGACTACGGAGCCAAAATAAAAGAAGACTACCCCAAATGCTACACAGATCCCCGATCGTCCCGCCTGGGCTCCACTACTGAGCAAATAGAACGAAACAACAGAAAGGACAAGATCTTCATCGAGCTCCTCCTTGAGCATGGTTGCGTCACCTACTCGGTAACATCGGCACCTGCAAACTGGTTTTGGAAGTATCTGTGAGTCACGGGACTCAGCAATCTCACACCCTCGCGATCAAGACTATTTAAGCTCATGGGTAAGGTAAAGGTATGATGTGGATCTGCAGCAAGCGACTAGCATATATGGTGGCTAACCTATTCGCAAAAGAGAGCAAGAAGAGAAGGCAAAAGCACGGTCGAACAACTATGATCAAGAAGTGATCCTAGAACAACCTACGTCAAGCATAACTCCAACACCGTGTTCACTTCCTGGACACCGCCGGAAAGATACCATCATGGTAACACACACGGTTGATGTATTTTAATTAAGGTCAACTTTAGGTTTTCTACAACCGGACATTAACAAATTCCCATCTGCCCATCACCGCAGGCACGGCTTTCAAAACTTCAAATCCCTGCAGGGGTGTCCCAACTTAGCCCATCACAAGCTCTCATGGTCAACGAAGGATATTCCTTCTCCCAAGACATTCCGATCAGACTCAGCATCCAGGTTACAAGACATTTCGACAATGGTAAAACAAGTCCAGCAACACCGCCCGAATGTGCTGACAAATCCTGATAGGAGCTGCACATATCTCGTTCTCAGGGCACACTCAGATGAGCTCTCCATACAACTAAAACCAAACCTCGAGTTTCCCCGAGGGGGCGCTGCACAGGGATCTAGTTTGGACCAACACTCAGACCCTCAGGAGCACGACTCCCAAGGGAAAAGAAAAGGCTAGGTGGTGAATGGTAAAACCAATGTTGGCCATTGCTGGAGGAGTTTTATTCAAGGCGAACTGTCAAGGGGTTCCCATTATAACCCAACCGCGTAAGGAACGCAAAATCCGGGAACATAACACTGATATGACGGAAACTAGGGCAGCAAGAGTGGAACAAAACACCAGGCATAAGGCCGAGCCTTCCACCCTTTACCAAGTATATAGATGCGTTAGTTAAATAAGATATATTGTGATATCCCCACATATAAACATGTTCCAACAAGGAACAACATATCCATGTTCCACCAAGGAACAAACTCCAATCTTTACCTGCAACTAACAACGCTATAAGAGGGACTGAGCAAAGCGGTAACATAGCCAAACAACGGTTTGCTAGGACAAGGTGGATTAGAGGCTTGGTTTAACAATATGGGAGGCATGATAAGCAAGTGGTAGGTATCGCAGCATAGGCATAGCAAAAGAGCGAGCAACTAGCAAGCAAAGATAGAAGTGATTTCGAGGGTATGGTCATCTTGCCTGAAATCCCGCAAGGAAGAAGAACGAGTCCACGCAGAAGACACACGGGCGAAGTCGAACGGATCCTCACAAACGCGACGTTATCGGAAAACAACCCGAAGAAGCAACATCGGAAAGAAGCAAACAACATAGTAAACAACCACCACATAATCATGGCATGATGCACAATCAAGTATGATGCATGTCCGATTTAAATGTTCATGGCATGGCAAAGTGCACAACCAACCCTACAAATTAAGTGGAGCTCAATATGCAACGAGTTGCATATTGACGAAACACCACATGACTTATTTAGTTCGATCTCATTTATGTACCCAACAATATTAAATGTTGTTTAGCATGGCAAGGGGTGAAGCAAAGAAAACTACCTATCTAGGCAAGTTTAAATGAGGCCGGAACAACAAACAACAAGTCCGGAAAAACCCCATATGCATATTTTAAGGTTTGGTACTGTTCTGCCCTAAACCATATTTTATAGTTGTTAAACATGCAAAGTGATGCCACCATGTTAAACTATGCATTTTTCTACCCCATTTACATATATAGTTTGTTAGGTTTGGAGCTACGGTTAATTAGTTATGAATTAAAGCATTTTAGCATGGCATAGGAGCAAATCTACACAAACAACAATTTAAACATTTTAAACATGGGTGAAAGTGACATATTATGAAACTAGACACAATTTTAAGCATTTTTCATATATAAAGTTTTTACATGCAATGCTTAGTTATTAAGTTATTATATGCATGAACTATGAGGGGTTTTTTGTAAAACAGGCAGTCACTGGTTAAATGGCAAAATTTGCAGCGCATAAAAAATACAATGGGCTGAATAGGTTGGCCCAACAAGAGGGAAAAGAAAGAAAGAAAAAGAGGGGCGTGGGTGCCCTCACCATGGGCTTCAGCCCGGCAGGAAGTAGAGGAGAGGCGCGGTTGTCCGGCCTGCCTAAGGCCCACGTGGGCGATGGATGAGCCAGGCGGCTGGACTGGAGTAGAAGCGGCCCAGACGCGAGTGCTAAGGCGTCGTGCTCGGTCAAAAAAGACACAGACAAGCGGGCAACTGCTCATTCTGAAGAAAAGAATAGCAGCGCGCCCATGGCGACAGGAAGAAGGGGGTCACCGCGGCGGGGCTCCTTCCGGCCGGATCACGCCAGATCCCGCGGGAACAGAGCGAGGGCGAACGGATCCATGCATGAGGAGCCGAGGCAGGGGCTCGAGGCAGCGAAGACGAAGGAGCTCTAACGTTGCTGCTGCCCAGAGAGAGACAGAGGGAGTTTCAGAGAGAGAAGTGAATCGGGGAAGGGAACAGGGAGGTCACGAGGGAACCTTGCTGAAGCGAGGGTTGCAGGACTCTATTGCGGCTTGCTGGGGATCAAGCAATCGAGGGGAGGCACTACTGCGGCTGGTTAACGACACGGCAACACGGCGCTGTAGGAGTCGACGCGGTGCTGGACATGGCCCGAAGCAGAGGAGGCCCGCAGGGCAGTGGCGATGGACTCGGGGCGATCCTGGACGGCGACGAAGCAGACGAACGGCAACACGGTGCGGGGCAGAAGCTCCTGTTGCTGCTGCTCCAAGAGAGGAAGAGAGGTCAGGGAGGCAGATAGAGCTTCAGCGAAGGAGAGAAAAAAAGGGCAGGGCGATGAGGACGGCCTGCTAGTTCGTACGAGGAATGTAGCATCTCCGGTGGAAATCGGACGCCACGGCGGCAGGTAATGACACAGCTTCGGCGGCGGAGCTCGTCACAAGGGGTGGCGCGGCGGTTTGTGGCGGTCACTGCGTAGGAGCGGGACGAGGCGCGACCCTTGTCTCCTAGACGAAGTAGAGGAGGAGGCGCAGATGTGACGGCGCTAGTCGAGGCGGAGGAGGCTCTCGGGAAGGCGCGGGGCAACAAGGAGGAGGCCGCAAGTGAGGTAGGCGCTCGGCAGGAGGCGAGGCAAGCAGCGGCGACGGGAACGGCCATGGATGCTCCTGCGTGCTTCCTAGAATAGACATGGAGCAGGTGAGAGAGGGAAACAGAGGGAACGGGAGAAGAGGAAGCGAAGGAGAAGTAGAAATGGGGAGGAACCGTGATCGGAGTTGGGGACGAGGTGAAGCAGCGGTGGTCTCCGGTGAGGTGGGTCGAAGGCGGAGGACTCAGGACAGGAGCTCGGGTGGAGGGGTGGATCAAGGAGGGGATGGATTTGGTTGGCTGGTGTGTGAAATCGAGGAGGGGATGGATCCCGAAAGGGATTTGGTGGAGTGGCGGCGGCGATGGGACAACCCCCTAGAAATTAGGGTTGGCTTGATTTGGTAGGGGTTGGACTATATATATGGAAATAGGATTGTGGTTGGACCCTCCGATCATAATCGGACGATCACGAATAAAATATGTTAGGAAGTCCAAAAAAACAAAATGGAGACGTTTTGTAGATGTTTGGGGTTGATCCGGACACAACGGTACCGACTGTCTGGGTCGGGTCCGGGACAAATTTCGGACGCGCGTGGGAGAAGGTCCGCGGGCTGACGAGAGAGGTAAGGTAGGGCCTGGCGGTAGGTAGACTGAAAAGACGGTCTCGATTTGAGAGAAGAGAAGACAGAGAGAGAGAGAGAGAGAGAGAGAGAGAGACCCGGCAGCGGTTTCCGGAGACCAAAAACGTCCGACGTTAGACCGGCTATACTGCCGCTATAGTTAATCGTTGGGGCGTCAAACGAACTCCGATTGCGATGAAACTTGGCAGGCGGTCTACCTACACTATAGCAAGACCGCATGCCAACTCTCATCCTATTTCGAGAACATTTTCCGGCCACTTATAAAATACTATTTCGGACGTGCCGCGGGCGCGTGCAAGTGTGTCTGGGCTCAGAACGAACAACAGAGAGAACGAGGAGACCGGAACAGATGCAAGTTTCGAAAACATGATGATGCAATGCACATGATGACATGACAAGATGCAACACACAAGCGAATGACATGGCAACTACAGCGAATAACTGGAAGACACCTGGCGCAACGGTTTCGGGGTGTTACAACACTCCACCACTATGAGAGGATCTCGTCCCGAGATCTAGAATGGCACCGGAGGGAAAATGGAAGAGAAAGAGAAGTGGCAAAACTAAATTGCTTCTTTGACAAACGGGTGAAACCAAAGAACCTTGAAAAGGTTGAGCAAAATGAAAGAAAGAAAGCAACAGAGAAGAACAAAGTTGAAAGCACTCGTTAAGAAAGAGGAATAAGAAAGAACCGATTCGGGTAGCACTTCGGTTGAAAAGAGATGAAGACTTGATAAAATGAAAGAGCATGAGAAAAAGGAACACAACACTCCGGTTAAGTGGATAAACCAAGAAAAGAACACAATCCTGACAAAATGAAAAGATGGGTTGAGGAGAGCAACATCACAATGCCTCTGGAAGAAAGAAATAGGAGATAGATAATTGAAAGAAAAGAATGGAGAAGAAAATGCCGATTTCTGTCACAACAAAGCTTAAAAAGGCATCTTTTGGAGAAGGGTCGAATGGAGTTCTTAGAAAAACCAACAACAAAAAAGAGTAAGCTTAATATGGTCTTATGGAATACATCTCAAAATATGAGGTGACAACCTGCCACTCGCGGAAAAAGATTGGATTTGGTATGAACAAGGAGACGAGAAAAATATTTCACCGGGAGGATAATGAAGAACTTGGGTCATTTATGAGCACCATAGATAGCAACAAACCTTAGGGAAGGCTTTAGGTGAAATATAACCCAAGATAACTCCAATGAAGAGGTTGATGGATTTAAATACCTCATTCTTAACAACATGTGAATCACGAAACATGAACTCAAATTATCAAGAATGACATAATACCACCTCCAATGATACGATAGAAAGAATTGCACTCCGGAATGCAAGAAGAAGAAAACTTGAAGTATATCTTGGCGGATCATCGCTTCGAGAGATATCTTGAAAACAATTGAAGAATGAAAAGAATCCCTGACGAACCATCATGACGAACTCCGGTAATAAAAGAATGGTCAAACGAAAGGAGAGAGAAATTGGAAACACAAGGTGAATCCTTGCAATGATTGGAAGAAACTTTGCGACGAGATAAAGTGGAAACTTGGGGCTCCGGAGGGAAAGATAAACATCTCAAACCGAGAATGTGATATGATGAACCACTCCGGAAAGCAGAAATTGATTTTACTTGATGAAACAAGAATAAGAATTGCATTATGCTTATCCTTCACCAATTAGATTGATGACGAGCAAACGGATTTGGCAAACTACTTATTCTCGTAGAAAGGATTAAGATAGATATAGCGTCACTTGGGAATGTCTTCAACAAACCACCAGTTGGATTGGAACAATGAATGAATTGATAAGATAAAGAAGGAAGAGAAATCTTGAACGAACCACCATAAGATTTGAAAATGAACGAAGAGAAGATAAAGAAAACACCGGGAAGAATTATAAAATGAACGAAGATGCTTTAGAGGATTTAGATACATGAGAACGAAGAGATCACGAGCCGATTAGAGATGACTTGAACGAAGCACCGGTAAGATTGGAGAATGATAACTGAAAGCTGAGAATGAATAAACCTAAATTGATGGACTCCAGATAGGTGAAAGGAATTCTCACAATCAAAACAATTATGAGAGGATGGCCTTGAACTAGAACCACGAATCTTGAAGAGAATGGAGCAAGATTGAGAGAAAATCTTCTTCGGCCTTCCAAATGTGAGAATTACGAGGAGAAACACCACCATGTATTGTTGAGATACTCCGGAAGAATCAAAATCGAAGAGGTTGAGCCAACTATGAAAAGAATTTGAAAAATCTTGGAGAAAGAAATTTGACTGATGATAAATCATTCTTACGTCAAACTTCGAAAAAAAATTGGGATAGGTCTGGGAAAATAAGAAGAGTCAGGTAAGATCTTGGGAAAAGACATGTGGGTTAGGGCCCACTCAAAAGAAAACACCGTTAGAATGATTAAAAAGAGAGGTTGCACCGGTTGAATTAAAAGGCTTGAATGAGATAACATCCTCAAAATAGCTTGAACGGATTAAGAGTGGAAACACGAATCTTCTGAGATATCTTTAGCACTCCAGAACAAAAGAATAGCGAGAGGTGAACGATTATGAGGTGCACTAGCATAAGAAAAGCATTGGACAAAAAGAAAAGACAATGCTCAATACAAAGTTAGAATTGAATCCATCGGAGAAGGAAAATGAGTGACGAGGGATGAACTTGAAGCTTCGTTAGCATCTTCCTGAGAAATCATCGGATAAGACATTGACGGAAAAGAATGGAAAGACTTGACAACAATAAAAGGATACTTGAATAAGAAATCTGGTTCCTTGAAGAAAAGGGTGGGAGGGAGGGAAAACAAAGGCAATTTGGGACGAATGAAATGAACATGAAAAGAACTGAGATTGGATCTTGCAAATGTTGAAGTGATTGGATCCACTTGAGGAGAAACACGCCAGTAGAGAAGAAATTTAGATGACAATCTCGATGATCAAGAAGGATTTGTATTCACATAGAAATATGAGAACACCGCTTGGAAAAGGTATGGAATCAACATTTGACTTCGAAGCAACTCGAATACCACAACTCAAAACAAACAAAGGATTGGCTTGCAGAATAAGCCGGAACAAACAGATGATAGAGATTTCGTCCAAAGTTTTCGTGGTGGGGCCTACACGGGCTCAATCGTACAGCACCATCATGTACAAGGTAGTGCACATGACATATGAAGCGTCCCCGAGTCGGCATAGCCAAGGACTCTTTAAGACACAACGAGACCACTTTAAAACCAACCGTGAATAGGCGGACCACTAGACGTCGAACCCCAATTTCGTATCATACATCCGTCAGAAAGATATCCTAAGAGCTACTTGAATTCCCACTTATAGACTCCCGAAATTTTCCGGTTATGCAATCAGGTGTTGGGGATACAGGGGAAGCATAATAATCTCACCCAAAACTAACAAATCCTACATCCAGCTGTATCCATCCTTCAACACATAACCAAGAAACCTTCGGAAATCGTCTACCTCAACCTTTGAAAAGCATCCATTATACGAGTTATGGCAATACTCCCCAACTCCCGCCCCAGTACTGGGTGGCGTCGAGGTTATCTCACCAACAACTGCATAAAAGAGATTTTCGATGTCGGCGAAACTAAACTCAGGTATTCCAGAACTGCAACGATAAAATTGTGACGACAACACCTCGGAGCTCAACTCCCCGGGACACTGCCACAACCCCTAAATGACAGGAGGCACCAAGAACAATGTTCTCGTCACAAAACCATCGGAACAATTCCAAGATACCCGCGTGATCCTAAATTTTTTTTAGTGAAATTTGAGAAGAGAAGAGTCAAAACTCTACATCAGGATGCCTCACCAGAGCGACGAAGGGACTGAGGAGTAAAAAGAATTCCTAACTCTCCGATATATATAATCCTAAATGACTCAAAACATTTCTAGACTGAATAACGCCAGCGATTCGATCAAGCAGGGGGCTCCTAAGGTCAGGGAAGGCTCTGATTACCAACTTATAACTCCCTCGATGCGGCTATATCTCCCATGTGTCGAAGCACGACTTAGAGGCATAACCGCATTGAAAGCAATGTCGCAAGTGAGGTAATCTTCACACAACCCATGTAATACATAAGGGAAAGAGATACATAGTTGGATTACAATCGCCACTTCACACAAATACATGAATAAAGCATTACATCAACCAGATACAATCAGGGCCCGACTACGGAGCCAAAACAAAAGAAGACAACCCCAAATGCTACACAGATCCCCGATTGTCCCACCTGGGCTCCACTACTGAGCAACTAGAACGAAATAACACAAAGGACAAGATCTTCATCGAGCTCCTCCTTGAGCTTGGTTGCGCACCTGCTCGGTAACATCGGCACCAACAAACTGGTTTTGGAAGTATCTGTGAGTCACGGGGACTCAGCAATCTCACACCCTCGCGATCAAGACTATTTAAGCTCATGGGTAAGGTAAAGGTATGATGTGGAGCTGCAGCAAGTGACTAGCATATATGGTGGCTAACCTATTCGCAAAAGAGAGCGAGAAGAGAAGGCAAAAGCACGGTCGGACAACTATGATCAAGAAGTGATCCTAGAACAACCTACGTTAAGCATAACTCCAACACCATGTTCACTTCCCGGACACTGCCGGAAAGAGACCATCACGGTAACACACACGGTTGATGTATTTTAATTAAGGTCAACTTCAGGTTTTCTACAACCGGACATTAACAAATTCCCATCTGCCCATAACTACAGGCACGACTTTCAAAAGTTCAAATCCCTGCAGGGGTGTCCCAACTTAGCCCATCACAAGCTCTCACGGTCAATGAAGGATATTCCTTCTCCCAAGACATTCCGATCAGACTCGGCATCCAGGTTACAAGACATTTCGACAATGGTAAAACAAGTCCAGCAACACCGCCTGAATGTGCCGACAAATCCCGATAGGAGCTGGACATATCTCATTCTCAGGGCACACTCAGATGAGCTCTCCATACAACTAAAACCAAACCTTGAGTTTCCCCGAGGGGGCGCTGCACAGGCCTCTAGTTTGGACCAACACTTAGAGGATCACTGGCCCAGGGGGTAAAATAATGATGACCCTCAGGAGCGCGACTCCCAAGGGAAAAGAAAAGGCTAGGTGGCGAATGGTAAAACCAATGTTGGGCATTGCTGGAGGAGTTTTATTCAAGGCGAACTGTCAAGGGGTTCCCATTATAACCCAACTGCGTAAGGAACGCAAAATCCGGGAACAAAACACCATGTATAAGGCCGAGCCTTCCACCCTTTACCAAGTATATAGATGCGTTAGTTAAATAAGAGATATTGTGATATCCCCACATATAAACATGTTCCAACAAGGAACAACATATCCATATTCCACCAAGTAACAAACTCCAATCTTCACCTGCAACTAACAATGCTATAAGAGGGGCTGAGCAAAGCGGTAACATAGCCAAACAACGGTTTGCTAGGACAAGGTGGATTAGAGGCTTGGTTTAACAATATGGGAGGCATGATAAGCAAGTGGTAGGTATCGCAGCATAGGCATAGCAAAAGAGCGAGCAACTAGCAAGCAAAGATATAAGTGATTTCGAGGGTATGGTCATCTTGCCTGAAATCCCACAAGGAAGAAGAACGAGTCCACGAAGAAGACACACTGGCGAAGTCGAACGGATCCTCACAAACGCGACGTTATCAGAAAACAACCCGAAGAAGCAACATCGGAAAGAAGCAAACAACATAGTAAACAACCACCACATAATCATGGCATGATGCACAATCAAATATGATGCATGTACGGTTTAAATGTTCATGGCATCGCAAAGTGCACAACCAACCCTATAAATTAAGTGGAGCTCAATATGCAATGAGTTGCATATTGACGAAACACCACATGACTTATTTAGTTCAATCTCATTTATGTACCCAACAATATTAAATGTTGTTTAGCATGGCAAGGGGTGATGCAAAGAAAACTACCTATCTAGGCAAGTTTAAATGAGGCCGGAACAACAAACAACAAGTCCAGAAAAACCCCATATGCATATTTTAAGGTTTGGTACTGTTCTGACCTAAACCATATTTGATAGTTGTTAAACATGCAAAGTGATGCCACCATGTTAAACTATGCATTTTTCTACCCCATTTACATATAAAGTTTGTTAGGTTCGGAGCTACGGTTAATTAGTTATGAATTAAAGCATTTTAGCATGGCATAGGAGCAAATCTACACAAACAACAATTTAAACATTTTAAACATGGGTGAAAGTGACATATTATGAAACTAGACACAATTTTAAGCATTTTTCATATATAAAGTTTTTACATGCGATGCTTAGTTATTAAGTTATTATATGCATTAACTATGAGGGGTTTTCAGTAAAATAGGCAATCACTGGTTAAATGGCAAAATTCGTAGCGCATAAAAAAATACAATGGGCTGAACAGGTTGGCCCAACAAAAGGGACAAGAAAGAAAGAAAAAGAGGGGCGCGGGTGCCATCACCATGGGCTTCAGCCCGGCAGGAAGTAGAGGAGAGGCGCGGTTGTCCGGCCTGCCTGAGGCCCACGCGGGCGCTGGATGAGGCAGGCGGCTGGACCGGAGTAGAAGCGGCCCAGACGCGAGCGCTAAGGTGTCGTGCTCGGTTAACGAAGATGCAGACAAGCGGGCAACTGCTCGTTCTGAAGAAAAGAACAACAGCGCACCCATGGCGACAGGAAGAAGGACGTCGCCGCGGCAGGGCTCCTTGCGGCCGGATCATGCCGGATCCCGCGAGAACGGAGCCAGGGCGAATGGATCCACGCATGAGGAGCCGAGGCAGGGGCTTGAGGCAGCGAAGACGAAGGAGCTCTGACGTTGCTGCTGCCCAGAGAGAAACAGAGGGAGTTTCAGAGAGAGAAGCGAATCGGGGAAGGGAACAGGGAGGTCACGAGGGGACCTTGCTGAAGCGAGGGTTGCAGGGCTCTGTTGCGGCTTGCTGGGGATCAAGCAATCGAGGGGAGGCACTGGTGCGGCTGGCTAACGATGCGGCAACAGGGCGCTGCAGGAGTCGACGCGGTGCTGGACATGGCCCGAAGCAGAGGAGGCCCGCAAAGCGGCGGTGGTGGACTCGGGGCGATCCTGGACGGTGACGAAGCAGACGAACGGCAACACGACGCGGCGGCGGAAGCTCCTGCTGCTGCTGCTCCAAGAGAGGAAGAGAGGTCAGGGAGGCAGATAGAGCTTCAGTGAAGGAGAGAAAAAAAGGGCAGGGTGATGAGGATGGCCTGCTATTTCGTGCGAGGAACGGAGCAACTCCGGTGGAAATCGGATGCGACGACGGCAGGTAACGACACAGCGTCGGCAGCGGAGCTCGTCGCGGAGGGGCGGCGTGGCGGTTTGTGGTGGTCGCCACACAGGAGCGGGACGAGGCACGACCCTTGTCTCCTGGGCGAAGCAGAGGAGGTGGCGCAGACATGACGGCGCTAGTCGAGGCGGAGGAGGCTCACGGGAAGGCGCGGGGCAACGAGGAGGAGGCCGCGGTTGAGGTAGGCGCTCGGCAGGAGGCGAGGCAAGCAGCGGCGACGGGGACGGCCATGGATGCTCCTGCGTGCTTCCTAGAAAAGACATGGAGCAGGTGAGAGAGGGAAACAGAGGGAACGGGAGCAGAGGAAGCGAAGGAGAAGCAGAAACAGGGAGGAACCATGATCGGAGTTGGGGACGAGGTGAAGCAGCGGTGGTCTCCGGCGAGGTGGGTCGAAGGCAGAGGACTCAGGACAGGAGCTCGGGCGGAGGGGTGGATCAAGGAGGGGATGAATTTGGTTGGCTGGTGTGTGAAATCAAGGAGGGGATGGATCCCTAAAGGGATTTGGGGGAGTGACGGCGGCGATGGGACAACCCCCCTAGAAATTAGGGTTGGCTTGATTTGGTAGGGGTTGGACTATATATATGGAAATAGGATTGTGGTTGGACCCTCCGATCGTAATCGGACGATCACGAATAAAATATGTTAGGAATTCCAAAAAAACAAAACGGAGATGTTTTGTAGATGTTTGGGATTGATCCGGACACAACGGTACCGATTGTCTGGATCTGGTTCGGGACAAATTTCGGACGTGCGTGGGAGAAGGTCCACGGGCTGACGAGAGAGGTAAGGTAGGGCCTAGCGGTAGGTAGACTGAAAAGACGGTCTTGAGCTGAGAGAAGAGAAGAGAGAGAGAGAGACCCGGCAGCGGTTTCCGAAGACCGAAAACGTCTGACGTTAGACCGGCTATACTGCCGCTATAGTTAATTGTTGGGGCGTCAAACGAACTCCGATTGCGATGAAACTTGGCAGGCGGTCTACCTACACTATAACAAGACCGCACGCCAACTCGCATCCCATTCCGAGAACATTTTCCGGCCACTTATAAAATACTATTTCAGACGTGTCGCGGGCGCGTGCAAGTGTGTCTGGGATCAGAACGAACAATAGAGAGAACGAGGAGACCGGAACAGATGCAAGTTTTGAAAACATGATGATGCAATGCACATGATGACATGACAATATGCAACTGTCGGTGTACAAAGAGGGGTACCCTTTTTGTACCCCTAGAACTGTGCACGGGCAGTCTGAGCCGCGGATACCACCACACCAAGCAAGGCAAGGGAGGTGAGCCAGGGTAAGACCGAAGCTCAAGAGAACTAGAACGACGCCAAGGCCAAGACCACGAAGAGCAAAGGGGACGAAGCGGACTCCCCCGGCAAGGTCCTTGCCGGGAGACAGTTCTAGCAGCGCCGGCAAGACCCTTGCCGCGGCGACTCGTCCCGCGCCTACGGAGCAAATCACCCTTGAGTCCACTGCCCCCAAAGGGCAAGGATTCGGGAGACATCCCCGTGGCGGCATGCAGATCTTTGTGAAGACATTCAAGATCAGATACGCACTAAGGAGATGAAAACCCTTGGCGGGATCCCAGCCGAGGAAAAACACAAGGCCCCCGGCAAGCACCTTGCCGGGGATGACATCAGGCGCCTCGGCAAAACCCTTGCCGGGGCCCCGGCAAGGCCCTTGCCAAGGACATCCACAGGACCACCACCAGGCCCACGCCGACTAAACCTCCACCGTCGTTCGCATGCAGCTGCCGACCCAACCATCTGGGTAGGCACCTGCGTGGCGGCATGCAGATCTTCATGAAGACCCACCACTGCGCCACCTCAGCTGCCTGCCTACCTACGTGGCATCACAGGCGTCGCTGGCCAGGGCGCGTGTCGACACAAGAAGGAGCTGCGACGGACGAGACAGGTCTCTCCCCCGTCCCCGATAAAGCAAGGACACCTAAGCAAGACGCATTTGTCGGCATTCGGGGAACGGGGGTCCCCAGACTTGCCTGCCTGCGGGCTGCGGCGTGGCTCAAAGGGGGCCCCAGCACGGCCCATCTTCACCAACACAAACCCAAGACCCTCGCGAGGGGCCAAGCCTCGCGGGGCGGACGACGCGGAGCTTCCTCAGGCACGGCCTCATCAGGCTGGCTCACGAGGAGGCGGAGAGATCAAGGCAGGGTACCTCACGAGGTGCCCGTGATGCAAGCCGTGACGACTCAGGGCGCCAGGCGGGTGCCAGCCCGCGCAGCGTCCTCCTTCCCTCTTTGGTGCAAAGGGGGCAAGTGCAGCCACGGAGTACCGAGGCATCAGGCAAAGGTTGCCATTTCGGTGCAACGAGACCAAGACCAGGAGGACTACGAGACGGAGGTCACCGTGGAGCCCAAGACGGCGTCATCACCAGAGCTTTGCACAGGCGAAGACTGCTTTTGTCAGGATAGCTGATACTTGCTGTCCCCCTTCAAATTAGCCCGCCATTGTTGGCTCCCTTCCCGCTCAATATTTGGGGAGAGGACCAGGGCCTCTATAAATAGGACTAGCCACCCCCAGGGTAGAGGGGATCGAGAATCAGCCAACCCAGAAACAAGCTGGGGTCGAAATCAGGGTCGGTCAGTTGGAGGAAAGCAGAGAGAGAGAAAGGTGACTGAACTCCTCCGAGCAGTTCATCCCCCCAGCCAAGAACAGACCCTCGCGAGGCTGTTCCCCCTTGTATTGTTCATCATCATCAGCCCAAGAGGCAATGCACCACACCACACACTAGAGTAGGGTATTACACCACAACGGTGGCCCGAACCAGTATAAACCCTGTGTCTCTTGTGTTGTTCTTTCCTTAGTTTAGATCCTAGCATGGCGGAGGGGTGCAGGTAGGTAGGGCGAAATCTCCACGCGCACCCCAGTGTTTGAACCTCAAGGGTCTGCCAGAACCCGAAATCCGACATTTGGCGCGCCAGGTAGGGGTGCGCCGGAATTCGTCTTCCACCGCCACGTTCTCCTCCGACCGTCACACCCATGTCTGACGCTCGTCGGGCCCGCACCGAGCGCCGGGCCGCACTCGCTTCTCGCGTCGCCCAGACGGCCCCTGTCGGCGGGCATCCACGCCATTCCCCGTCACTTGCCATCAACGCCGCCACCGGCCCGGCGGGGGACGAGTGGCAAGCATTGTCCCAGCATCCGTCCGTGCAGCAAGACGGCCGCACCGCAACTCCCTCGCTCACCCCAGCTGGTTCTTCGTCCCGCGCGCTCTGCGCGCACATGGAGGCTCGAGCTGCACTGATCGCGGCAAACGAGCTCATGCGCTACCGTCCCATCGACGACGTCTACGAAGAATGGCTCGACCGCGTCGCTGAGCTCGTCCGCGCCGTAGGGGGCTCTCCTGCGCCATCCGTTCCATTGCACCGCACCCCGCCCCGCGTGGGCGACGAGGCTCCAACGGCGCCCAGGCCGCCTCCTCCTCAAGAAGACGCCATGGCCCCAAGGCGCATGGCCCCTGGGCGGAACCCGCTCCGTCAGGCGCCAGCGCGGCAAGAGCAGAGCTGCCAGGAAGTCCCTCGCCCGCAAGAAGCTGCCCGGGCACTCCCTGCTCCAACACGTCGCGACCATGCTCCAGCTCCCGCGCGTCAAGACCCCGCGTTGCTCCCAGCTGCAGCACGTGGGGACATGCAAGACCAGGCTCTCCGTCACCCAAGGCCTCCCGTGGCCACAGCAGGCTGCCGCGCCTTCACCATCGAACTACGCAGCGTAGCGTGCCCCGGCAAGTTCAAGCCAGACCTGCCTCCTCGCTACGACGGCACGACTGACCCTGAAGAGTTCCTCCAGCTCTACGAGCTAGGCATCGAAGCTGCCAACGAAGACGAGAAGGTCATGGCGAACTAGTTCCCCATGGCACTCAAGGACGGGGCCTGCACCTGGGTCCTGAACCTGGCTCCAGGCACAATCTCATCCTGGGAGGAGATGCGCACCCGCTTCATCGCCAACTTCCAAGGCACTCGCGACCGGCCACCCGCCGTGAGCGACATGCGCCGCATCAAGCAACAGCCCGGGGAAACCCTGCAGAAGTACATCCAGCGCTTCAACAACGCACGCCTCAAGATTCCCAAGGTGACTGAGGAGGCCATCATCTCGGACTTCTCCGACGGCGTGCGCGATGTCAAGATGAAGGAGGAGCTGGCGATGCATGAAGACCTGTGCACTTCCTTGGAGCTGTTCAACTTGGCAAACAAGTGCGCCAGGGCTGAGGAAGGGCGTCTCTTCCTCCTCGAGCTGCCTGCCGCAGACCCAGAAAAGAAGAATCCCAAGGCCAAGGATGTGAAGCGCAAGGGGGCTGCCATGCTCGTGGCAGAACCAGACACCAAGCGGGGCAAAGATCAGCCCGGACCCTCCAAGGGCAGCCGGTACTGTGTGTACCACGACCTCCACACCCATAACACCAACGAATGTCAAGAACTCCGAGCCGTGCGAGAAGGAAGGATCGGCCGTCGCCCCGACCGCAGTGACCGGGGCTACGGCCGAGGAGGAGGAAGAAACGCAGGACGCTGGGAAGACCGTGGGCCGCGCCAAGGGTGGCGCGACCAACCTCGCGAGGATCACTGGCAAGACCCGCCTCGCGAGAGAGGATGGAGGGATCAGCCTCGCGAGGGAGACTGGAGGGATCAGCCTCGCGAGGATCGCCCGCAAGGCAACACAGGCCTCCCACCGCTGCCGCCGCAGCCAAGGAGAAACGAGGACCGCCACTAGGACGAGGAGGCTGGGGGCTTCCAGGAGCCGCGCGCGATCGCCTGCATCTTGGGCGGAGCACAAGCCCCAGCCTCTCAGCGCATCTTCAAGAAGTTCGCCCGCGAGGTGAATGCAGTCCTCCCCAGGCTCGAAGCCACGCGCCCCCTCAGGTGGTCGTCGTGCACCATCACATTCAGCTCAGCAGATCAGCTCAAGTGTGCGGCTACAGCCGGAGTCCTCCCGATGCTTTGTTCCCCAATCATCAGCAACGTGGTGGTCACCAAGACCCTCATCGATGGAGGGGCAGGGCTCAACATCCTGTCCGTGGAGACATTCAACAACCTCCAAGTGCCCTACAGCCAGCTTCAGCCAACCAAGCCCTTCTCCGGTATCACTGACGGCTCCACGGTCCCGATTGGGCAGGTCCACCTCCTTGTCACCTTCGGGGCATGCGACAACTACCGCATCGAGCTCATCGACTTCGATGTCGCTCACATTCGCCTGCCATACAATGCCATCCTTGGGTACCCAGCGATGGCCAAGTTCATGGCCGTAACTCACCACGGCTACAACGTCCTCAAGATTCCAGGAAGCGGCGGAGTCATCACGGTGCCCTGTGAAGAGAAGGACGCGGTGTGTTCCCTGGAACGAGCCTTTCAGGCCGCGTCACTGGAAGACCCGGATCGTGGAAGCAGAAGGCCTCCCGAGACCACCCCCAAGAAGAAGAAGACATCATCCGGCCCGACCACTCAGGAGGCAGGCCCCTCTGGGCTCGCGCCTGCCCAGGGGGAGCCTCCCTCCATCGCATAGGAAAGCGCGCCCGGCGCCCTCCTCAGGCAGGGCTCGGGGGCTCTCCCCTGGAGGGCCACCGACCTGGCTAGGATCACGAGGGAGGCGCTTGGGCACCACATGGAGGCGTGTTTTGAAGCACGTTTCCCTCGAGAAGGAGCAAGGCAAGGAGATCCGGATCCTCAGGAGTTCGTCAGCAAGGCCATTCAGGAGCTACAGTTGTCAAGAGTCATGAAAGGCGGCTGCCGCTTGCCAGCAGTGGCCCCCCATCCAGGCTAGGATGGTGGGCTACGCGTCTGCATCGACGTACCAGGGCTCAACCGAGTCGCCTCTCTGGAGCGCCTCTGGCCCTAGTGAGTGGGGCGCTGCAGAGGTCCACCCCACAGCTACGTTCGCATGCCTTACGGCTTGCCGAACGTGGCTGACGCGTACCAGCGCCTCATGAGGGGCATCACGGAGGCACGAGAGGCCAGGCGTTCCGCAGCCCTGGCAGAGATGGAGATGGCCCGCGAGGAGCCGCCAGCGCCTCCGGAGCCTCCCGAGGCCCCTGGGCCTGGGGGCTCGTGAGGATCGGCTCCCGTAGCCCACCGAGCCTGCTAGACCAACACCCCTTCGTCCTCAACATCATCAGGTGACATCTTTCGAGTTTTACTTCCAGCTGGGAGCGCCCCCAGGGCTGCATTATTCCCAGGCCGCGTGGGTCTGTCCCTACGGCTTGTATCCCTTTATTCCATGTTATTAGCTTACCTTGTTGGGGGTGCCCCTCAGGCTGCATGATCCCCAAGCCGCTCGGGCCAGGCCCAGTGGCATGTATCCCATTTGCGTTTATTTCCGATTATGCTTTAGACCCACCATGCTTGATTATTTGATGCCGGTCCACGGCACCTCTTCTCCTCCATGCCGACCACTTCCACGTTAAAGGGGGGGGGCACCTGAGCATCGCGACTCAGGGCTCTTACTGGCTCTCCAGCCCTCACCCTCTGGCCTTGTCCATGGCATCGTGACCTGGCATACCAGCGACGGCTGAGACCAGCTCGAGGGCCGGGACCCGAGGACGTAGAGTGCCGACATCTATACAAATTTGCAGGGACACATCACAAGATAAGGCCCAGTGACAGGCGCAACCCGCCTAGAGGTAGGGCCCCGTGAGTCCCGCGCTGGCTCACGGGTGCCCAGATACACCTCGCCAGGCCCTACCGTGCCAGCCACATGTCAGGGAGGGGCTGTACATGCCCCGGGGGCTCCTCCCGGAGGGGGGCCCCCTCCCACGTACTAGTGGAAGCACCATGCTCCGCGCTGGCTGACGACACTGCCGAGGAGCGGCTATGCCCATACGCATACGGTAGCACTATGCTCCGCGCTGGTGATAAACAACTGAGGGTGGCCCCCGGGCCGCATCAACCTCAGGGAGCCCAGAGCTCAGTGTCTAGCCTCATCATAACGCCTCCCCTCAGGAGTGCCGCGCGAGGGGGCTGGGCACGGGGGCTGCGCCTGGATCACACCCAGATGCACGCCGCCCAGCCAGGTCCCCCCGGGCCTGGTTCGTCGCATGTCTCTCCCCGAGCGGAGCCAAGGTACGAAGGCTGTTTGAGCGTCAAGGGGGACTCCTGAGCATCATGAATCAGGAGCCTAACTGGTCACGTAGCCCCTCACTCCGTGGCCCCGTCCTGGTTTCCGGTCGGGACCATTGCTGGGTGAGGTACGCGCGGGGCCGGGCTCTGCAGACGTAGAACGGTGGATCCACCCACATCATACCTCCCTACTTGCAGTTCGTGCATCAAGGGGGACTCCTGAGCATCGCGACTCAGGAGCCTAACTGGTCACGTAGCCCCTCACTCCGTGGCCCCGTCCTGGTTTCTGGTCGGGACCATCGCTGGGTGAGGCACACGCGCGGCCGGGCTCTGCAGACGTAGAACGGTAGATCCACCCGCGTCACACCTCCCTATTTGTTGTTCGTGCGCCAAGGGGGACTCCTGAGCATCGCGACTCAGGAGCCTAACTTGTCACGTAGCCCCCCCACTCCTTGGTCCCGTCCTGGTTTCCGGTCGGGACTATTGCTGGGTGAGGTACGCGCGGGGCCGGGCACTGCCGGCGTAGAACATAAGCAAGTAGGAAGGAAAAGCGCTAATTTCAAGGAATTCAAAAGCAAATATTATAGTCCAAACTGTTATCTCAATGCCAAACGCAGGTTTAAACGCCTCCCTGAGGCATGATACGTGTGCAGGAATTAAAAGCAGGACAGGAGCCACGACGGAGTCACTTGGCGGCGGGGGAGCAGCGCGGAGCGGGTTCACCTCACGGAGCAGCGAGGTCGGCAGCGCCTTGCTCCGGCTTGGTGCTGAAGGCCCGGAACTTCCACAGCAGAGCCTCCGCGCGACCCTTCACGGCCTCGGCAGTGGCAGCGGCACGCTCACCACTCACTGGCTCCAGCAAGTTGTCGAGGTCGACACCGGGATCGCGAAGGTAGATGTGGGTGAGGACCCGTGTCAGTGCTGCAGAAGACAGGACACGCGCCTCGGCCTCAACCGTGGGGCCAAGGCCAAGGGCGACATCTTCAAGAGCGTGAACCAGGAAGGGAAGCAGCTTGGTGGGGCCGTCCTTGGCGCCAGCCAGCGGGCTCTCCAGGCCGCTGTCGTAAAGTGTCCTCAGCGAGGAGCGAGCCTTCGCCTCCAACTCCGTGAAGGCCGCGCGGTCCTCGGCAAGAACCAGGGCCTTGCGGTCCAGCTCAGCCTTCCTCGCCCCAACCCCTGTTCCAACGTGCCTAGGCGGTCACGGCGCTTCTTGAGCTTGGCCTCCCGGCCCTCGACGGCAGCCTCGCGAGCCTTCACGCCTTCTTCCTGCTCTTGGCAAAGACGGACCTCTTTCGCGAGCTGATCCCGCAGGCCTTGCAGCTCGTCCTCCAGTGCCTTGCAGCGACCGCGGACGTCGACCACCTCCCCCAGGGCTGCATCACGAGCAGCCTTCGCCTCCAGGATGGCCTGCTTCTCCTCGTCGCATGCCGTTGAGGCCTGGACCAGCGCCGCCCGAATCAAGGCGTCGGAGCGAACCCATCCAGAAGCCAGCTCCAAATGCTCGGCCACCAAGCGGGGGTCGGCGCCAAGAAGATCCTGCCATAGTCGGTCCAGCTCAGCAAAACAGCATGATCCAGAACGGCAGAAGGAGTCGGAGAGACGGCGGCCGGTGGAGTAGGAGGAGAAGGCAGCAGCGCAGCCGCAGCATCCTGAGGTGGAGTCTGCCGCGCCCCGACAGCTGTAGTGGCGGCGGCAGGCAAGAGCACCTCGGGAGCCACTTGGGCCGTGGGGGCTGAGCTCGCCCCAGCCGGCTCAGCCAAACCTCGCGAGGACGACCGGGCAGGAGAAGCCTGTGCGTCGCGGTCACCCTCCTTCGCGGGCAGAAGCGCCGCCACGAATGGAACCTCGGGAGCCCCCTTTGGCTTCTTTGCTGCGGGCGCCAACCTATCCAAAGATGCAGACGTCAAGCCACAGAAGCAGAGCAAGAGATAAAGACAAGAATCGAATGCTTACGGGTCGTCGCCAGTGAGCTCAGGCGGCCTCCGGCCAAATTTGAAGCCTGAAAGCCGGCTGGAAGGGTCAACCTCGGGGAGCTTGGAGGCGGAAGGTGCGTCCGCGGTTCACCCCGGGGCCGGGGGAGACCCGCGGGATATCAGCCCGGTCCTGTCCTTCTTCGGGATCGGGGGCGAACTCCCGCCGTCCTGCTCGTCGTCATCCTCGTCGTCGTTGTTCGGAGAGAGGCGGAGAACGCGGGGCCTGCACCGGGGGAGGGGAGCCCTCGATTCTCCATCGATGGCCTCGGAGTCAGGCCCTTTTCCTCGCTCCCCTCCTTCTTCCTCTTCGCTGGAGTCGCCGGAGGGCACGTCCACCGGTTCCTCGGGAGCTTCCAGGGGCACTGGCCCATCCCCGTTGAAGACGGGCATGGACTTCACCACCCGCTCCCAGTCGTTGCGGAGGAACAAGGGCGTAGGAGCGCCCTCCAGCCTCGCCACATTGCCCCCGACCAGAGATTGGAGAACCGCAGCCAGGTCTCCGTCGGCCAAGGCCGCGGGGCTCGGACGGGGCCTCCACATTGGAAGCGAGTACTGCCGAAGCGGAGCCAGCCGGTGCTCCAGGAACTCCCTCAGCACCGACGCGCCGTTCAGCTTCGCCGCCGCCATGTCGGTCGGCCTCAGATCCGCGTCCATCTTCTCCAACACCATCTTCGCGCGGGGATCCACGAGCTCCGCTCACCCCAGTCGCTGGAGCTCATGGGCTGCTCCGTGGGCAGGACCAGCCAAGGGTGGATGCGCCCAGCATCCACCAAGATCCACTTGCTCCTGAAGCCCTCAATCCTCTTCCCAGAGTTCGAGATGGCAATGGCGCTGCCGTACGCGGCGAAGCTCGCGCACGCGGAAGCAGTCCCACGAGAGGTCCGAAGGTAGAAGTAGTGGCGCAGCAAGGCCAATGAGGGCTGCACCCCAACATGTGCTTCGCAATAATAAGCAAAGATTTCCAGGAGAAGGACGGAGTTGGGATGGAGATGCAAAGCCTATAGCTTGTAATGGCGGAGGACAGAGAAGAAGAACTCGGAGAAGGGAGGCACCAGGCTAGCAACAATGGCACTTACGAAGAGCGGATATAAGGTGCTCCTTTGACCCTCAGGGTTGGCGGAATCGGCCTTGAACGCCTTCGCCCCGTCGATGCCCCATGCCGTCACCATCCGGCGCAACATGGCAAGGCCCGCCTCCGACACGTTCGGCGAGTCCAGGGCAGACGAGTACCAAGCTGCGGCCGGGGGCTGACGAGGCGCCATGGCTCCCTAGGTCGCGCGGCCAGAGCAGATCTGGAAATCTCGGAGGAAGGAAGGAGAGGCGCAAGAAAGGGGATCTGAGCAGCAACCGGAGAAAGCAAGAAGCAGGGCCTAGGCGGATGCCACTCCTTTATCAACTCACGCGGTTGCTAAGGCGCCCACGTCTAGTCAACCGCCACGCGGCGCCCAAGCCCGCAGGCTGTTAGGGCCCATGGCGCTTCGCTCTTGCCCTTCCGCCTCCCTGCATGGCCAAGTCCGGGCGCGCCTTGGGCCCGGGGGCTACTGTCAGCGTTCTGGGAACGGGGGTCCCCAGACTTGCCTGCCTGCGGCCTACGGCGTGGCTCAAAGGGGGGCCCAGCATGGCCCGTCTTCACCAACACAAACCCAAGACCCTCGCGACGGGCCAAGCCTCGCGGGGCGGACGACGCAGAGCTTCCTCAGGCACGGCCTCATCAGGCTGGCTCACGAGGAGGCGGAGAGATCAAGGCGGGGTACCTCACGAGGTGCCCGTGACGCAAGCCGTGATGACTCAGGGCGCCAGGAGGGTGCCAGCCTGCGCAGCGTCCTCCTTCCCTCTTTGGTGCAAAGGGAGTAAGCGCAGCCGCGGAGTACCGAGGCATCAGGCAAAGGTTGCCATTTTGGTGCAACGAGACCAAGACCAGGAGGACTACGAGACGGAGGTCACCGTGGAGCCAAAGACGACATCATCACCAGAGCTTTGCACAGGCGAAGACTGCTTTTGTCAGGATAGCTGATACTTGTTGTCCCCCTTCAAATTAGCCCACCATTGTTGGCTCCCTTCCCGCTCAATATTTGGGGAGAGGACCAGGGCCTCTTTAAATAGGACTAGCCACCCCCAGGGTAGAGGGGATCGAGAATCAGCCAACCCAGAAACAAGCTGGGGTCGAAATCAGGGTCAGTCAGTTGGAGGAAAGCAGAGAGAGAGAGAGAGAGAGAGAGAGAGAGAGAGAGAGAAAGGTGACTGAACTCCTCCGAGCAGTTCATCCCCCAGCCAAGAACAGACCCTCACGAGGCTGTTCTCCCTTGTATTGTTCATCATCATCAGCCCAAGAGGCAATCCACCACACCACACACTGGAGTAGGGTATTACACCACAACGGTGGCCCGAACCAGTATAAACCATGTGTCTCTTGTGTTGTTCTTTCCTTAGTTTAGATCCTAGCATGGTGGAGGGGTGCAGGTAGGTAGGGGCGAAATCTCCGCGCGCACCCCAGTGTTTGAACCTAAAGGGTCTGCCGGAACCCGAAATCCGACAGCATTAAATGCGCCTTGTCATGTAATGCGAGGGATAACCTTGCATCACTATACCCTTTCCACCTCCTGTGTGCCACTGTGGCAACCCCTTTTTCTATAAAAGGAGGCCCGAGGCGACCAGAGGGAGGATTCGGCTTTTTGGAGCTCCTCATGCCCCATAGCTAGCTCAAGAACACAGATATACAATCCACCAAAGCAGGAGTAGGGTTTTACGCATCCTCGCGGCCTGAACCTGGAAAAACGAACCGTGTGCTATCTGTTTGATCCGCTCTTGTCACGACCCCGCGCCCGCTAACCACAATAGGGATTCTTGTGATCCCATAGGTGTCGTTCCCACCGACATCTTTGGCGCGCCAGGTAGGGGGCGCAGTTGTGAGAATTGGCTCTAGCAGTTAGCCCAACACTCCTTCATCTTTGTGGCCCTTGGAGAAGAAAGGAGGCCAGAAGATCGGCAATCGAGCGACTGCAAACAGAAGCTAAGTTGCACTGAACCGTTATTTGTTCTATCCTTCTTATATGAGGTTATTCCCCCCGGAGATGTCACGCCTTTGTACGAGAAACCTGCATGCCAGGGGGCTCTCCCACGATCAGCAACGCCCTTGCCCTGTTTTGAGTCCGCTCAACAGCTCAAGCGGCTGCGTCGAGAATGGTAGAATAGCCTTCCGCGATCAACACCGCTCTCGACTCTGACTCGAGTCAAGCTCGACAGTTCGAGCGGCTGCGTTCAGAACGGAAAGGTGGCTCATCCGGCAACACGCATACCCAGCAGGCCCATGGGGATATGTCCCCAAAACGCCGCTAGGGGCTTCCACGCCGGCGAGCCTACCCAATCGACGTAGGGCGCGCATACAAAGAGGAACTGAACGGGGAAATAATGTGCATTTAAATTAAGAGTACTACAAAAGTTATGTTACATCACATCATTGCTGCGGTTCTAACTAAAGATAAAATTTGTCTTGGTCGGGAACCTGCAACGGCGAAGAAGAACGGGATGCCTAATCCCGGCGCTGGCCTTCCACCCTCTTGATTTCGTCGGTACTGCTGATGATGGGCTTGATGCGCTCCTTGAGCACCGTGAGGTCAGTACCATCCGGCAAGCTATCCATCGCGGCTTCGAAGTCGAGGTCGGGATTCCAGTACGCCATCTTGGTGAGGACCTTGGTCATGACCCCCCGGCAAAGTCATCGGGCCTCCCCGGTCAACATGGCCGCTCTGTTGGAATGAAGATAAGCCAAGGCTCCGAGGACGCCCTCGAAGAACTGGGTCAGCTTGGCGTTGACGGTCCCGCTGCGCTCAGGGGCATACCTCACGTTTGGCATCCCCATGGTGGCCAACTGCAAGGTGACCCTGCCAGCGACATCCTCCAGACGGCTGATTCATCTGTTCTCGCCCGCCACATATTCCTGGTGGGAGGCGGCCTCGTTCGCTCGCAGATAATTCTCCTCCTCCAGGCTCCTGGTCAAGGTCTCCTCCCGAGCTCTGCTCCCCGACAACATCTTCTCGAGATTCTACAACTTCAGCTTGAGATCTCTGATGGAGTTTTGCGCTTCAGAGAGCTCCCCAACCCTGCTGATGACCGCTCCTTGCGCCTCTACCAAGGCGCTGTTGAGCGTGCTCTTCTCATTGGACAGCTTGAGGGCCTGCTCCTTCAGCTCGTCCCGCTCCACCTCCAACTCCCTTACTTTGCCGGCATGGGCCAGAGCCTGGGCATCGAGTGCCTCCTTGTGCCTCTGCTCCAGCTCGCGAGTCCGCCACGCGACAAGGCCTCGAGCTCCTCATCCTTGCCACGGAGCGCTGCGGCAAGCTTCGCCTCATGCATGGTGAGGTCCTCTTCCTGGGAATCCAGTGCGGCTTGATGCTGGTTCCGGATGGCCTCGGCCGCGGCAGCCAAGTTCGCCGCCTTTTCCTGGGCCTTCTCGATGTCAGCCATCTTCATGGTGAGCTCGACATTGCGCCTGGCCAATTCCACCTGAAAGGCCCTCTGCTCCTCGCGAGTCTGGTGGAACCAGGTCTGCGTCTCAGCAACGCGCGCCTTGAAATCCACCTCCGCCTGGTCCACCGTTGCTGTCATGGACTTAACGTTGTCCAGACAGACACGGTAGAGCGCCTAGAGTTTTCGGAAGTTGGCCCCCATAGCGCAGAAAAGCTGCTCTTCTGGAGAACCATCGCCGCCAACGCCCGGCTCATCGACAACCTCAAGCCCGGTGGCGGCAAGCATCTCGCCATCAGAGACTTCCCCTTCGGCGGGCGCTCGGGAACTTGACGCCCATGGAAGATGGACGAAAATATCGTCGCCCACCTTCAGGTATTTGCCGGGGCCCGAGGTTGAGGAGGAAGGAGGCTGATCATCAACCACCTCTTCCTCGGCGGTGGCCTTGCCGGCTTCCCCGGCGGGCCCACCGCTGGCGCCCTCGGCAGAAGCCTCGCCGGTCGCCTTGGCGGCCCCCGCAGCGATGTCCTCGGCAGCATCCTTGGCGGCCTCATCAGCGGCGGCCTCGTCAGCATCTCTGGCGGCCTCTTCGGTAGCAATCCTGTCGGCCTCTGCCGCGGCCTCCTCAACAATATTCCCAACAACAGAATCCACGTCCTCCATACCTATTGAAGGAGGGCCTGGGTAGTAATGGGAGCATTGAAGCCAAGAAAAAGAATAAGGGAAAAACAGAGACAAAGGACAGGCGACTCACCAGTGCTAGGCTGTGAAGCAGAAGTCCCCTCCCCGCCAGCATTTGGCGTCGTGGCAGAGTCACCAGCGCCCAAGTTCCCCTCTTCTTCCATGGGTGTGGGCTCCGTGCTTGATGCCCTTGCCGGGGACGCCCTTCGTGGCGGCATAGTCGATGGGGGTGGTGTGTTGGGGGTAGCCCTCTACGGCTCCTCCTGCTGCCGCTCCCCTCCTGCAAACCCGACAAGGTCAACACCATAGCATCGAATGCCTACCACATGTCGAATAAGAGGAGGGTGACGAACTTACGCTGGGGGCTGTGCCGGGGGCTGCTGTCCAGGCTGCTCAACACCACCAGTGGCGTCTTTGAAGCCCCAGCTGGGGGCTGACTGCTCGCCGAGGCCTTCGCCCTCTTCATCCTCTGGGCCAACGTCTCTGCATCCCTGCAAAAGCAAAAACGGATCAGGAGAGGTGACTTAATTTGGGGGAATGGAAATGGCGGTAAGGAACGGAGTACTTACTCTTCATCCATCTCCTCCTCTTCCACCACTTTTCTTTTCCTCTTGGGGCTGAGAGGCCCGAGATCAAAAGCGACCTCCGCGTCGACATCCGAGTCGACATCTGCCGGAGGAGGCGAAGAAAGCGGGGTTTGTGCGCGCCCAGATGAGGAAGGGATTGTTGTCTTCTTCTTCTCAGCGGGCTTCGTGAGCCTCTTCGCTGTCGTGGCCCTCATGTGACGCCCGGACCCCTCGAGGGTCAATTGAGGCCGCGTAGCCCTGCCGGGCCGTACCGGCTCGCCGGAGCCAGACCGCCACAGGACTCGCCCTCTTCCCCTGGCTGGCGTCGAGCCCGCCGCCACATCCTCCTCCGACGACGACTCGTCGGCCGCGTCTTCGACAAGCGGAGCTCTAGTGTCGGCATTGCTGGGCTCCTCGGTGGACGCCGCCCACCGGGTGAGCTGCTCTTTGTAACGCCCTCGATGCGGCTATATCTCCCACGTGTCGAAGCACGACTTAGAGGCATAACCGCATTGAAAGCAATGTCGCAAGTGAGGTAATCTTCACACAACCCATGTAATATATAAAGGACGGAGATACATAGTTGGCTTACAATCGCCACTTCACACAATTACACAAATAAAGCATTACAACATCCAGATACAATCAATGTCCGACTACAGAACCAAAATAAAAGAAGAACCCCAAATGCGACAAAGGTCCCCGATCGACCCCAACTGGGCTCCACTACTGATCAACTAGAAGGAAACAACATAAAGGACAAGATCTTCATCGAGCTCCTCCTGAGCTTGGTTGCGCCATCTGCACGGACTCGTCGGCACCTGCAAGCTGGTTTTGGAAGTATTTGTGAGCAACGGGGACTCAGCAATCTCGCACCCTCGCGATCAAGACTAGCTTATGGGTAAGGTAAAGGTATGAGGTGGAGCTGCAGCAAGCGACTAGCATATATGGTGGCTAACATACGCAAATGAGAGCGAGAAGAGAAGGCAAAGCACGGTCGATAAAAGTATGATCAAGAAGTGATCCTATAATAACCTACATCAAGCGTAACTCCAACAACCGTGTTCACTTCCCGGATCCCGCCAGAAAGAGACCATCACGGTTACACACGCGGTTGATTCATTTTAATTAAGTTAAGGTTCAAGTTATCTACAATCGGACATTAACAAATTCCCATCTGCCCATAACCGCGGGCACGGCTTTCGAAAGTTCAAATCCCTGCAGGGGTGTCCCAACTTACCCCATCACAAGCTCTCACGTTCAATGAAGGAATAGACCTCCTCCCGAGACATTCCGATCAGACTCGGTATCCCGGTACAACAAGACATTTCGACGGGGTAAAACTAAACCAGCAACACCGCCCGAATGTGCCGACAAATCCCGATAGGAGCTGCACATATCTCTTTCTCAGGGCACACTCAGATGAGCCAGACGTCGGGTAAGCCAGCCCAGAGTTGCCCCTGGTGGCCTCGGACATCGCTCAGT
>NC_041386.1:249170547-249205466 GCF_002162155.2 Triticum dicoccoides | reverse complement strand
GGGTAAAATAATGGTGACCCTTGGGCTGGCCGACCCAAGGGAAAGAAAAAGGCTAGGTGGCAAATGGTAAAACCAATGTTGGGCATTGCTGGAAGAGCTTTACTTAAGGCGAACTGTCAAGGGGTTCCCATTATAGCCCAACTGCGTAAGGGACGCAAAATCCGGGAACATAACACCGATATGACGGAAACTAGGGCGGCAAGAGTGGAACAAAACACCAGGCATAAGGCCGAGCCTTCCACCCTTTACCAAGTACATAGATGCATTAATTAAATAAGATATATAGTGATATCCCAACAAGTAAACATGTTCCAACAAGGAACAACATCTCCATGTTCCAACAAGGAACAAACTTCAATCTTCACCTGCAACTAACAACGCTATAAGAGGGGCTGAGCAAAGCGGTAACATAGCCAATCAACGGTTTGCTAAGACAAGGTGGGTTAGAGGCTTGGTTCAACACTATGGGTGGCATGATAAGCAAGTGGTAGGTACCACAGCATAGGCATAGCAAAAGAGTGAGCAACTAAGCAAGCAAAGATAGAAGTGATTTCGAGGGTATGATCATCTTTCCTGAAATCCCGCAAGGAAGAAGAATGATTCCATGAAGAAGACAAACGGACGTAGACAAACGGGTCCTCACAAACACGACGTTACCGGAACCAACCCGAAGAAGCAACACCGGAAAAGAAGCACACAACAAAGTAAACAACCAACACATAAACATGGCATGATGCACAAGCAAGTATGATGCATGTCCGGGTTAAATAGGCATGGTAAGGCAAAGAGCACAAGCTACCCTACAAATTAAGTGGAGCTCAATATGCAACAAGTTGTATATTGACGAAACACCGCATTAATTATTTAGTTCTCTCCCGGTTAGGTACTCAACAAATTTAAATGTTGGTTAGCATGGCAAGAGGTGAAGCATAACAAAACTATACTATCTAAACAATTTAAATGGGGTCGGACATAACAAATAACGAATCCGGTAAATCCCCATATGCATTTATCAATTTGGTGCAACAACAATTTAACATTTTAATTGTTTTTATCATGATGCGGATGACATAAACAAGTTTATGCAATTTCAAGAAAATGTTGACATGAAAAGATATGAGGCATTTGTCACCGTGGCGGAAAGAAAGGGTGCCACAGCGACGATAACGGAAACGGTGCCACGGCAACATTCCGTTTCCGGAAACTCGATTGAGACATCGGTGCAAAGAAAAAGACGGGAGCGTGTCAGGCGAAGAACGGTGGGGTGCTCCCAGTTACCGGGTTCCCACGTGTCGACGGCATGGCAACGAGGAGGAACAACTAAGGTTCACGAGCGAAAACAACAACCAACCATGCATCTCATACAACACAAGCATTCGGTCCACGGGCGTCGTCTCGGAGTTATACCTACGGAGCGTGCAAACGGGACGGATCAAGTTCGTAGAGGGAAGTAGGCGTTCTCGCGACGGAGGTAGTGGAAGTAGTCGTTCACGTTCGTTCGGAGAGGTACTTGCACCTTCGGACTTGACGAATCCGAGGGCTTTGGGGTCGACGGTAGTGGTACACGTTTCGTAGACGTTCGAGCCATATCGGTAGCGGTACTTGACGAATCCTGGAACAGACTTGGCGTCTTCACGCGTAGGGATACTTGGCGTTTCCGGTTCGGTGGTTGTTCGGGCGCCGTATGACGTGGTACTTGGCGTGCAACCAAAGATGGACTCCGGGTATCTGTGTTGACCTGGCCACGACAAAGGCAGCAAGGCCAACGGGGCAGCCAGCTCGTCGGGGTCCGATGCAGGGACGGGCAGAACAGGCGGCGATGGTGTGGCAGAGGACGGCGGCTCCGGCGATGGACTTGGCGGCAGGGACGACCGGACGAGATCCCGCCAGATCCGAGGCCAGGGCGGCGGTATGGGGAGGCGGACGAGCTCCAGGACGGCAGCGAGGTCGGGCGTCCAAGGCAGCGGGTTGCTCCGACGGCGTCGAACGGCGATGACGAGAAAGGGTTTCAGGAGGAGCTCCTCTCCCAGGGTCGATGAGGAGAGCGAGGAGGCTCAGGCACAAGGCCTCCTGTTTGGCTGCTTCGGCCACGATGACGAGGAGGCGGGCACGCGTGATGGAGCTCGGGCGTGCGAGAGGCCCGGCGAGGACGCGGCTTGAGCTACAGCCATCCATGGCGCGGTGGCAGAGGAGGTCCTGTGCTCCGGCGAGGTGGGACTCCGGCGTGGGGTGGAGGAGGATTGGGGTCGAGCGCGGCTTCCCCTGGCGGCGCGGTCGGGAGGAGGACGAGGGGGATCGAGAGAGATGACGGCGCTGAGGGGAAGCACGAGGGAGAGATCGAGAGGAGGAGGTCGGCTCCCTGGCGGCTAGGGTTAGAGGTTAGGTGCAGCTGGGCCTAGGTGGCCGCGGGGATGGCAGGGCCCGGTTGAGCTAATGGGCCGGTGTGGGAGCAAATGGGCCTTGGAGGCTGCTCATGAAGGAGGCCCAAGTGGCCTGCTGCGCTGGGCTACTCTACCCCCCTCTTAATTTTCCTTTAACAGGAAAACATTACAGAGAAGTAAAGAAAGAGAGGGTTAGGAAAAGAATTTGGGCACGTGGATAATTTTCCTGGACTCGCAAAATATGCTTGTTCCGAGAAAATAGAAAAGGCCATGATTGGAAGATTTAAATTCAAATCCATTTGAATTTAATTCAAAAGGTTGAACTAGGACAGGTTTTTAGGAGTATCCAAAAATGTTCGGATTTTTGGTGGAGCTCCGGAAAAGCGATGAAAAAAAATAATGGGCAAAGTTTGGAGGTGCAACTTGAAGCATAAGAGGCGTGGAATTAAGTTGCAAGTGTGTTATGGTGATCCCCAAGAATGGAAATATTTACTATAGCTCTCTAAATATCGAGAGGATATGTTTTAAAGAGAATCACCATGTGAATTCCCTCGATTTAAATGGATCAAAGATCCATACCATTTGTTTAGTTGAGTTTTAAAATGGGTTGCATGATGACATGATGCAATGCACATGATGCAAAGATGAAATGCAGCGGACCAAACAAAACACACGACGAAACCCGGAAACCCTGGAAGGCAACTGAAGCTCCGGTCTTGGGGCGTTACAACACTCCACCACTACGAGAGGATCTCGTCCCGAGATCTAGAATGGCACCGGAGGGAAAACGGAAAAGGAAGAGAAACGGTAAAACTAAGTTGCTTCTATGACGAACGAGTGAAACCAAAGAACCTTGAGAGGTTGAACAAATTCGAGAAAAGAATACAACGAAGGTGAACTAGGTCGAAAACACTCCGTTAGGAAGAGGAAGAAAGAACATTGCGAAAAAGCCTTGAGGTTGAAGGACAAGATATATATTGAAACACTCCGGTTAACGAAGGGGATCAAGGAAGACCAAATTCGAACAGCACTCCGGTTGAAAAGTGATACAAGACTAGATAAGATGAAAAGAACTTGAGCAGAGGACATGATACTCCGGTTAAATGGATAAGCACGAAAAGAACATGATCTTTGACAAACGAGATGATGGGTTGAAAAGAGCAACATCACAATGACTCCGGAACAAAGGGAAACAAGATCTTGAGAGAGCACGGTTACAACAAATGCTAGAATGGAGTTGTTGGAAAACCAACAACGAAAGGATAAGCTTGATATGGACTTATAGAAGACATCTCAAAATTATGAGGTGACAACTTTCCACTCACGGAATAAATTTGATTGGTAAGAACAAGGAGATGAGAAACTTATTTCACCGGGAGGATAGATGAAGAACTAGGGTCGTTTAAAAGCACCATAAATAGTGACAATCCTTAGGGAAGGCTTTAGGTGAAACATAACCCAAGATAATTCCAATGAAGAGGTTGATGAATTTAAAATACCTCATTCTTGATAACTTGTGAAACACGAAGCACGAAGGGAAATTATCAAGAATGACATAATACCACCTCCAATGATACGGTAGAAAGAAAATGCACTTCGGAATGGGAGATGAAGAATGCTTGAGCTCCTTAAAAGGAATCTCGATGAACACTTTGAGAAGGAGTATCAAAGAAAAGAAAAAGAAGTTGAAAACACAAAGTGAAACCTTGTAATGATTTATATGGATCTCCGTGATGAAGTAATTGAAAAAGGTTGGAACTCCGGGAAAAATAGAAGATGAAACAAAGAAACCGAGAATTTTTTTCAATGAACCTTCGAAATAAGGAATTAATCATTTGGATGAACAAGAATAAGAATTATGTTATGCTTATCCTTCACCAATTTAAATTGATGACAATCCACGGATTTGGCATACTACTTATTCTCGTAGCAAGGATGAAGATAGATATAGCTCAACTTGAGAAGGTCTTCAACGATCCACCAGTAAAATTGAAACAACGACTGAATTGATAAGGAAGAGAAATCTCGAATGAACCACCATAAGAAATAAAAAAATGAACGAAGAGAAGATAAAGAAACACCGGGAGGAATTAGCAAATGAACGAAAATACTTGCTAGGATTTAGATACATGAGAACGAAGAGATCACGAACTGATTAGATTTCACTTGACCGATGTACCGTTAAGATTGGAGAATGATAACTGAATGCTGAGAATGAATAAACCTTCCGAAATGATGGCCTTCAGAGGCACAAGCTGAAAAGACTCCTGAATTACTCCGGATGGTTGAAAAGAATTCTCACATCGAAAACAATTTTGAGAGGATGGCATTAAGCTAGAATCACGAATCTCTGAGAGAACGGATAAAATATGGAGGGAAAACTCTTCTTCGGTCTTCAAAATCCGAGGATGATGACGAGAAACAATCACCATGAATCGTTGAGATACTCCGGAATGAAAAATGGAAAGGTTGAACCAACGATGAAAATAAATGAAAGATCTTGGAAAAAGACATTTCACTGATGACAATGCATTCTTACGTCAAATTTCGAAAAGAATTTGATGGTAGCTCCGGGAAAATAGAAGAGTCAGGTAAGATCCTGGGAAAAGACCTGTGGGTTAGGACCCACTCAAGAGAAGCACCGTTGAAATGATTTTAAAGAGAGGTTGCACCGGTTGAGAAGATATTTGAAACGAGGAAAAAGGATATGATCAACACCAAAATCTTGAATTGGTTCCACCGGAGAAGAAAACAATGAAGAATGACAAACTAGTAGAACATCTCCTTGAGAACCACCGGGTAAGAATATTGACGAAAAAGAATGGAGTGACTTCACATGAATTGAATGGATACCCGATGAAGAAATCTGGGTCCTCGAAGAAACAAAAAGGGAGGGAGGGTGGGAAAAAGAAAGGCAACTCGGAGATGGATGAAACAAACGCCGTTGAGAGAGATGATACTTGATCTTGCAGATGTTGAAATGATCGGATCCACTTGAGGAGAGACACATCGGTTGAAAAGAAATTGAAATGAGGAACTCGATGATCGAGAAGGATTAGTATTCATATAGGAATATGAGAACACCATTTGGGGAAGGTATGGAATCAACATTTGACTTCGAAGCAACTCGAATACCACAACTCAAAACAAAACAAGGATTGGCTTGCAGAATAAGCCGGAACAAACATATGATAGAGATTTCGTCCGAAGTTTTCGTGGTGGGGCCTACACGGGCTCGATCGTACAGCACCATCATGTACAAGGCAGTGCACATGACATACGAAGCGTCCCCGAGTCGGCATAGCCAAGGACTCTTTAAGACACAACGAGACCACTGTAAAACCGACCGTGAATAGGCGGACCACTAGACGTCGAACCCCAATTTCATATCATACATCTGTCGGGAAGATATCCTACGAGCTACTTGAATTCCCACCTATGAAACTCCCGAACCTTCCCGGTTATGCAATCAGGTGTTGGGGATACAGGGGAAGCATAATATCTCACCCAAACTAACAAATCCTACATCCAGCTGTATCCATCCATCAACACATAACCAAGAAACCTTCGGAAATCATCTACCTAAACCTTCGAAAAGCATCCGTTATACGAGTTATGGCAATACTCCCGAACTCCCGCCCCAGTACTGGGTGGCGTCGAGGTTATCTCACCAACGAACTGCATAAAAGAGATTTTCGATGTCGACGTACTAAACTCAGGTATTCCAGAACTGCAACGATAAAATTATGATGACAACACCTCAGAGCTCAACTCCCCGGGACACTTCCACTAAACCCCTGACAGGAGGCACCAAGACAATGTTCTCATCATAAAACCATCGGAACGATTCCAAGATACCCGTGTGATCCTAAAAATTTTTTTAGTGAAATTTGAGAAGAGAAGAGTCAAAACTCTACATCAGGATGCCTTACCAGAGCGATGAGGAGACTGGGAAGTAAAAGAATTCCTAAACTCTCCGATATATAATTCCTAAAGACTCAAAACATTTTTCTAGACACAACTCGGCCGCTAAAAACGATCAAGCAATGGGGCTCCTAAGGTCGGGGAAGGCTCTGATACCAACTTGTAACGCCCTCGATGCGGCTATATCTCCCACGTGTCGAAGCACGACCTAGAGGCATAACCGCATTGAAAGCAATGTCGCAAGTGAGGTAATCTTCACACAACCCATGTAATATATAAAGGACAAAGATACATAGTTGGCTTACAATCGCCACTTCACACAATTACATGAATAAAGCATTACAACGTCCAGATACAATCAAGGTCCGACTACGGAACCAAAATAAAAGCAGAACCCCAAATGCGACAAAGGTCCCCGATCGACCCCAACTGGGCTCCACTACTGATCAACTAGAACGAATCAACATAAAGGACAAGATCTTCATCAAGCTCCTCCTGAGCTTGGTTGCGTCATCTGCACGGACTCGTCGGAACCTGCAAGCTGGTTTTGGAAGTATCTGTGAGCCACGGGGACTCAGCAATCTCGCACCCTCGCGATCAAGACTATTTAAGCTTATGGTTAAGGTAAAGGTATGAGGTGGAGCTGCAGCAAGCGACTAGCATATATGCTGGCTAACATACGCCAATGAGAGCGAGAAGAGAAGGCAAAGCACGGTCGATAAAAGTATGATCAAGAAGTGATCCTATAACAACCTACGTCAAGCGTAACTCCAACAACCGTGTTCACTTCCCGGATCCCACCGGAAAGAGACCGTCACGGTTACACACGCGGTTGATTCATTTTAATTAAGTTAAGGTTCAAGTTATCTACAACCGGACATTATAAAAATTCCCATCTGCCCATAACCACGGGCACGGCTTTCGAAAGTTCAAATCCCTGCAGGGGTGTCCCAACTTAGCCCATCACAAGCTCTCACGGTCAATGAAGGAATAGACCTCCTCCCGAGACATTCCGATCAGACTCGGTATCCCGGTACAACAAGACATTTCGACAGGGTAAAACTAAACCAGCAACACCACCCGAATGTGCCGACAAATCCTGATAGGAGCTGCACATATCTCTTTCTCAGGGCACACTCAGATGAGCCAGACGTCGGGTAAGCCAGCCCAGAGTTGCCCCTGGTGGCCTCGGACATCGCTCAGTTGGACCAACACTCAGAGGAGCACTAGCCCGGGTGGTAAAATAATGATGACCCTTGGGTTGGCCGACCCAAGGGAAAGAAAAAGGCTAGGTGGCAAATGGTAAAACCAATGTTGGGCATTGCTGGAAGAGCTTTACTTAAGGCGAACTGTCAAGGGGTTCCCATTATAGCCCAACCGCGTAAGGGACGCAAAATCCAGGAACATAACACCGATATGACGGAAACTAGGGCGGCAAGAGTGGAACAAAACACCAGGCATAAGGCCGAGCCTTCCACCCTTTACCAAGTATATAGATGCATTAATTAAATAAGATATATAGTGATATCCCAACAAGTAAACATGTTCCAACAAGGAACAACATCTCCATGTTCCGACAAGGAACAAACTTCAATCTTCACCTGCAACTAACAACGCTATAAGAGGGGCTGAGCAAAGCGGTAACATAGCCAATCAACGGTTTGCTAGGACAAGGTGGGTTAGAGGCTTGGTTCAACAATATGGGTGGCATGATAAGCAAGTGGTAGGTACCACAGCATAGGCATAGCAAAAGAGCGAGCAACTAAGCAAGCAAAGATAGAAGTGATTTCGAGGGTATGATCATCTTGCCTGAAATCCCGCAAGGAAGAAGAACGATTCCATGAAGAAGACAAACGGACGTAGACAAACGGGTCCTCACAAACACGACGTTATCGGAACCAACCCGAAGAAGCAACACCGGAAAAGAAGCACACAACAAAGTAAACAACCAACACATAAATATGGCATGATGCACAACCAAGTATGATGCATGTCCGGGTTAAAGAGGCATGGTAAGGCAAAGAGCACAAGCAACCCTACAAATTAAGTGGAGCTCAATATGCAACAAGTTGTATATTGACGAAACACCGCATTAATTATTTAGTTCTCTCCCGGTTAGGTACTCAACAAATTTAAATGTTGGTTAGCATGGCAAGAGGTGAAGCATAACAAAACTATACTATCTAAACAATTTAAATGGGGTCGGACATAACAAATAACGAATCCGGTAAATCCCCATATGCATTTATCAATTTGGTGCAACAACAATTTAACATTTTAATTGTTTTTATCATGATGCGGATGACATAAACAAGTTTATGCAATTTCAAGAAAATGTTGACATGAAAAGATATGATGCATTTGTCACCGTGGCGGAAAGAAAGGGTGCCACAGCGACGATAACGGAAACGGTGCCACGGCAACGTTCCGTTTCCGGAAACTCGATTGAGACATCGGTGCAAAGAAAAAGACGGGAGCGTGTCATGCGAAGAACGGTGGGGTGCTCCAGTTACCGGGTTCCCACATGTCGACGACATGGGAACAAGGAGGAACAACTAAGGTTCACGAGCGGAAACAACAACCAACCATGCATCTCATACAACACAAGCATTCGGTCCACGGGCGTCGTCTTGGGGTTATACCTTCGGAGTGTGCAAACGGGACGGACCAAGTTCGTAGAGGGAAGTAGGCGTTCTCGCGACGGCGGTAGTGGAAGTAGTCGTTCACGTTCGTTTGGAGAGGTACTTGCACCTTCGTACTTGACGAATCCGAGGGCTTCGGGGTCGACGGTAGTGGTACACGTTTCGTAGACGTCCGAGCCATATCGGTAGCGGTACTTGACGAATCCTGAAACGGACTTGGCGTCTTCATGCGTAGGGATACTTGGCGTTTCCGGTTCGGTGGTCGTTCGGGCGCCGTATGCCGTGGTACTTGGCGTGCAACCAAAGATGGACTCCGGGTGTCTGTGTTGACCTGGCCACAACAAAGGCAGCAAGGCCAACGGGGCAGCCAACTCGTCGGGGTCCGATGCAGGGACGGGCAGAACAGGCGGCGATGGTGTGGCAGAGGACGGTGGCTCCGGTGATGGACTTGGTGGCGGGGACGACCGAACGAGATCCCTCCGGATCCGAGGCCAGGGCGGCGGTATGGGGAGGCGGACGAGCTCCAGGACGGCAGCGAGGTCGGGCGTCCAAGGCGGCAGGTTGCTCCGACGGCGTCGAACGGCGATGACGAGAAAGGGTTTCGGGAGGAGCTCCTCTCCCTGGGTCGATGAGGAGAGCGAGGAGGCTCAGGCACAAGGCCTCCTGTTCGGCTGCTTCGGCCACGAGGACGAGGAGGCGGGCATGCGTGATGGAGCTCGGGCGCGCGAGAGGCCCGGCGAGGACGCGGCTTGAGCTGCAGCCATCCATGGCATGGCGGCAGAGGAGGTCTTGTGCTCCGGCGAGGTGGGACTCCGGCGTGGGGTGGAGGAGGATTGGGGTCGAGCCGCGGCTTCCCCTGGCGGCGCGGTCGGGAGGAGGACGAGGGGGATCGAGAGAGATGACGGTGCTGAGGGGAAGCACGAGGGAGAGATCGAGAGGAGGAGGTCGGCTCCCTGGCGGCTAGGGTTAGAGGTTAGGTGCGGCTGGGCCTAGGTGGCCGTGGGGATGGCTGGGCCCGGTTGAGCTAATGGGCCGGTGTGGGAGCAAATGGGCCTTGGAGGCTGCTCATGAAGGAGGCCCAAGTGGCCTGCTGCGCTGGGCTACTCTATCCCCCTCTTAATTTTCCTTTAACAGGAAAACATTAAAGAAAAGTAAAGAAAGAGAGGGTTAGTAAAAGAATTTGGGCACGTGGATAATTTTCCTGGACTCGCAAAATATGCTTGTTCCGAGAAAATAGAAAAGGCCATGATTGGAAGATTTAAATTCAAATCCATTTGAATTTAATTCAAAAGGTTGAACTAGGACAGGTTTTTAGGAGTATCCAAAAATGTTCGGATTTTTGGTGGAGCTCCGGAAAAGCGATGAAAAAAAATAATGGGCAAAGTTTGGAGGTGCAACTTGAAGCATAAGAGGCGTGGAATTAAGTTGCAAGTGTGTTATGGTGATCCCCAAGAATGGAAATATTTACTATAGCTCTCTAAATATCGAGAGGATATGTTTTAAAGAGAATCACCATGTGAATTCCCTCGATTTAAATGGATCAAAGATCCATACCATTTGTTTAGTTGAGTTTTAAAACGGGTTGCATGATGACATGATGCAATGCACATGATGCAAAGATGAAATGCAGCGGACCAAACAAAACACACGACGAAACCCGGAAACCCTGGAAGGCAACTGAAGCTCCGGTCTTGGGGCGTTACAACACTCCACCACTACGAGAGGATCTCGTCCCGAGATCTACAATGGCACCGGAGGGAAAACGGAAAAGGAAGAGAAATGGTAAAACTAAGTTGCTTCTATGACGAACGAGTGAAACCAAAGAACCTTGAGAAGTTGAACAAATTCGAGAAAAGAATACAACGAAGGTGAACTAGGTCGAAAACACTCCGTTAGGAAGAGGAAGAAAGAACATTGCGAAAAAGCCTTGAGGTTGAAGGACAAGATATATATTGAAACACTCCGGTTAACGAAGGGGATCAAGGAAGACCAAATTCGAACAGCACTCCGGTTGAAAAGTGATACAAGACTAGATAAGATGAAAAGAACTTGAGCAGAGGACATGATACTCCGGTTAAATGGATAAGCACGAAAAGAACATGATCTTTGACAAACGAGATGATGGGTTGAAAAGAGCAACATCACAATGACTCCGGAACGAAGGGAAACAAGATCTTGAGAGAGCACGGTTACAACAAATGCTAGAATGGAGTTGTTGGAAAACCAACAACGAAAGGATAAGCTTGATATGGACTTATAGAAGACATCTCAAAATTATGAGGTGACAACTTGCCACTCACGGAATAAATTTGATTGGTAAGAACAAGGAGACGAGAAACTTATTTCACCGGGAGGATAGATGAAGAACTAGGGTCGTTTAAAAGCACCATAAATAGTGACAATCCTTAGGGAAGGCTTTAGGTGAAACATAACCCAGGATAATTCCAATGAAGAGGTTGATGAATTTAAAATACCTCATTCTTGATAACTTGTGAAACACGAAGCACGAAGGGAAATTATCAAGAATGACATAATACCACCTCCAATGATACGGTAGAAAGAAAATGCACTTCGAAATGCGAGATGAAGAATGCTTGAGCTCCTTAAAAGGAATCTCGTTGAACACTTCGAGAAGGAGTATCAAACGAAAAGAAAAAGAAGTTGAAAACACAAAGTGAAACCTTGTAATGATTTATATGGATCTCCGTGATGAAGTAATTGAAAAAGGTTGGAACTCCGGGAAAAATAGAAGATGAAACAAAGAAACCGAGAATTTTTTTCAATGAACCTTCAGAATAAGGAATTAATCATTTGGATGAACAAGAATAAGAATTATGTTATGCTTATCCTTCACCAATTTAAATTGATGACAATCCACGGATTTGGCATACTACTTATTCTCGTAGCAAGGATGAAGATAGATATAGCTCAACTTGAGAAGGTCTTCAACGATCTATCGGTAGAATTGAAACAACGACTGAATTGATAAGGAAGAGAAATCTTGAACGAACCACCATAAGAATTAAAAAAATGAACGAAGAGAAGATAAAGAAACACCGGGAGGAATTAGCAAATGAACAAAAATACTTGCTAGGATTTAGATACATGAGAACGAAGAGATCACGAACTGATTAGATTTCACTTGATCGATGTACCGTTAAGATTGGAGAATGATAACTGAATGCTGACAATGAATAAACCTTCTGAAATGATGGCCTTCAGAGGCACAAGATGAAAAGACTCCTGAATTACTCCGGATGGTTGAAAAGAATTCTCACATCGAAAACAATTTTGAGAGGATGGCATTAAGCTAGAATCACGAATCTCTGAGAGAACGGATAAAATATGGAGGGAAAACTCTTCTTCGGTCTTCAAAATCCGAGGATGATGACGAGAAACAATCACCATGAATCGTTGAGATACTCCGGAATGAAAAATGGAAAGGTTGAACCAACGATGAAAATAAATGAAAGATCTTGGAGAAAGACATTTCACTGATGACAATGCATTCTTACGTCAAATTTCGAAAAGAATTTGATGGTAGCTCCGGGAAAATAGAAGAGTCAAGTAAGATCCTGGGAAAAGACCTGTGGGTTAGGGCCCACTCAAGAGAAGCACCGTTGAAATGATTTTAAAGAGAGGTTGCACCGGTTGAGAAGATATTTGAAACGAGGAAAAAGGATATGATCAACACCAAAAGCTTGAATTGGTTCCACCGGAGAAGAAAAGAATGAAGAATTACAAACTAGTAGACATCTCCTTGAGAACCACCGGGTAAGAATATTGACGAAAAAGAATGGAGTGACTTCACATGAATTGAATGGATACCCGATGAAGAAATCTGGGTCCTCGAAGAAACAAAAAGGGAGGGAGGGTGGGAAAAAGAAAGACAACTCGGAGATGGATGAAACGAACGCCGTTGAGAGAGCTGATACTTGATCTTGCAGATGTTGAAATGATCGGATCCACTTGAGGAGAGACACATCGGTTGAAAAGAAATTGAAATGAGGAACTCGATGATCGAGAAGGATTAGTATTCACATAGGAATATGAGAACACCATTTGGGGAAGGTATGGAATCAACATTTGACTTCGAAGGAACTCGAATACCACAACTCAAAACAAAACAAGGATTGGCTTGCAGAATAAGCCGGAACAAACATATGATAGAGATTTCGTTCGAAGTTTTCGTGGTGGGGCCTACACGGGCTCGATCGTACAGCACCATCATGTACAAGGTAGTGCACATGACATACGAAGCGTCCCCAAGTCGGCATAGCCAAGGACTCTTTAAGACACAACGAGACCACTGTAAAACCGACCGTGAATAGGTGGACCACTAGACGTCGAACCCCAATTTCATATCATACATCTGTCGGGAAAATATCCTACGAGCTACTTGAATTCCCACCTATGAAACTCCCGAACCTTTCCGGTTATGCAATCAGGTGTTGGGGATACAGGGGAAGCATAATATCTCACCCAAACTAACAAATCCTACATCCAGCTGTATCCATCCTTCAACACATAACCAAGAAACCTTCGGAAATCATCTACCTCAACCTTCAAAAAGCATTCGTTATACGAGTTATGGCTATACTCCCGAACTCCCGCCCCAGTACTGGGTGGCGTCGAGGTTATCTCACCAACGAACTGCATAAAAGAGATTTTCGATGTCGACGTACTAAACTCAGGTATTCCAGAACTGCAACGATAAAATTATGATGACAACACCTCAGAGCTCAACTCCCCGGGACACTTCCACTAAACCCCTGACAGGAGGCACCAAGACAATGTTCTCATCATAAAACCATCGGAACGATTCCAAGATACCCGCGTGATCCTAAAAAACAATTTAGTGAAATTTGAGAAGAGAAGAGTCAAAACTCTACGTCAGGATGCCTTACCAGAGCGATGAGGAGACTGGGAAGTAAAAGAATTCCTAAACTCTCCGATATATAATTCCTAAAGACTCAAAACATTTTTCTAGACACAACTCGGCCGCTAAAAACGATCAAGCAATGGGGCTCCTAAGGTCGGGGAAGGCTCTAATACCAACTTGTAATGCCCTCGATGCGGCTATATCTCCCACGTGTCGAAGCATGACTTAGAGGCATAACCGCATTGAAAGCAATGTCGCAAGTGAGGTAATCTTCACACAACCCATGTAATATATAAAGGACAAAGATACATAGTTGGCTTACAATCGCCACTTCACACAATTACATGAATAAAGCATTACAACATCCAGATACAATCAAGGTCCGACTACGGAACCAAAATAAAAGAAGAACCCCAAATGCGACAAAGGTCCCCGATCGACCCCAACTGGGCTCCACTACTGATCAACTAGAATGAAACAACATAAAGGACAAGATCTTCATCAAGCTCCTCCTGAGCTTGGTTGCGTCATCTGCACGGACTCGTCGGCACCTGCAAGCTGGTTTTGGAAGTATCTGTGAGCCACGGGGACTCAGCAATCTCGCACCCTCGCGATCAAGACTATTTAAGCTTATGGGTAAGGTAAAGGTATGAGGTGGAGCTGCAGCAAGCGACTAGCATATATGGTGGCTAACATACGCAAATGAGAGCGAGAAGAGAAGGCAAAGCACGGTCGATAAAAGTATGATCAAGAAGTGATCTTATAACAACCTACGTCAAGCGTAACTCCAAGAACCGTGTTCACTTCCCGGATCCTGCCGGAAAGAGACCATCACAGTTACACACGCGGTTGATTCATTTTAATTAAGTTAAGGTTCAAGTTATCTACAACCGGACATTATAAAAATTCCCATCTGCCCATAACCGCGGGCACGGCTTTCGAAAGTTCAAATCCCTGCAGGGATGTCCCAACTTAGCCCATCACAAGCTCTCATGGTCAACGAAGGAATAGACCTCCTCCCGAGACATTCCGATCAGACTCGGTATCCCGGTACAACAAGACATTTCGACAGGGTAAAACTAAACCAGCAACACCGCCCGAATGTGCCGACAAATCCCGATAGGAGCTGCACATATCTCTTTCTCAGCGCACACTCAGATGAGGCAGACGTCGGGTAAGCCAGCCCAGAGTTGCCCCTGGTGACCTCGGACATTGCTCAGTTGGACCAACACTCAGAGGAGCACTGGCCCGGGGGGGGGGTAAAATAATGATGACCCTTGGGTTGGCCGACCCAAGGGAAAGAAAAAGGCTAGGTGGCGAATGGTAAAACCAATGTTGGGCATTGCTGGAAGAGCTTTACTTAAGGCGAACTGTCAAGGGGTTCCCATTATAGCCCAACCACGTAAGGGACGCAAAATCCGGGAACATAACACCGATATGATGGAAACTAGGGCGGCAAGAGTGGAACAAAACACCAGGCATAAGGCCGAGCCTTCCACCCTTTACCAAGTATATAGATGCATTAATTAAATAAGATATATAGTGATATCCCAACAAGTAAACATGTTCCAACAAGGAACAACATCTCCATGTTCCAACAAGGAACAAACTTCAATCTTCACCTGCAACTAACAACGCTATAAGAGGGGCTGAGCAAAGCGGTAACATAGCCAATTAACGGTTTGCTAAGACAAGGTGGGTTAGAGGCTTGGTTCAACAATATGGGTGGCATGATAAGCAAGTGGTAGGTACCACAGCATAGGCATAGCAAAAGAGCGAGCAACTAAGCAAGCAAAGATAGAAGTGATTTCGAGGGTATGATCATCTTGCCTGAAATCCCGCAAGGAAGAAGAACGATTCCATGAAGAAGACAAACGGACGTAGACAAACGGGTCCTCACAAACACGACGTTACCGGAACCAACCCGAAGAAGCAACACCGGAAAAGAAGCACACAACAAAGTAAACAACCAACACATAAACATGGCATGATGCACAACCAAGTATGATGCATGTCCGGGTTAAAGAGGCATGGTAAGGCAAAGAGCACAAGCAACCCTACAAATTAAGTGGAGCTCAATATGCAACAAGTTGTATATTGATGAAACACCGCATTAATTATTTAGTTCTCTCCCGGTTAGGTACTCAACAAATTTAAATGTTGGTTGCATGGCAAGAGGTGAAGCATAACAAAACTATACTATCTAAACAATTTAAATGGGGTCGGACATAACAAATAACGAATCCGGTAAATCCCCATATGCATTTATCAATTTGGTGCAACAACAATTTAACATTTTAATTGTTTTTATCATGATGCGGATGACATAAACAAGTTTATGCAATTTCAAGAAAATGTTGACATGAAAAGATATGAGGCATTTGTCACCGTGGCGGAAAGAAAGGGTGCCACAGCGACGATAACGGAAACGGTGCCACGGCAACATTCCGTTTCCGGAAACTCGATTGAGACATCGGTGCAAAGAAAAAGACGGGAGCGTGTCAGGCGAAGAACTATGGGGTGCTCCCAGTTACCGGGTTCCCACGTGTCGACGGCATGGCAACGAGGAGGAACAACTAAGGTTCACGAGCGAAAACAACAACCAACCATGCATCTCATACAACACAAGCATTCGGTCCACGGGCGTCGTCTCGGGGTTATACCTTCGGAGCGTGCAAACGGGGCGGATCAAGTTTGTAGAGGGAAGTAGGCGTTCTCGCGACGGCGGTAGTGGAAGTAGTCGTTCACATTCGTTCGGAGAGGTACTTGCACCTTCGTACTTGACGAATCCGAGGGCTTCGGGGTCGACGGTAGTGGTACACGTTTCGTAGACGTTCGAGCCATATCGGTAGCGGTACTTGACGAATCCCGAAATGGACTTGGCGTCTTTATGCGTAGGGATACTTGGCGTTTCCGGTTCGGTGGTCGTTCGTGCGCCGTATGCCGTGGTACTTGGCGTGCAACCAAAGATGGACTCCGGGTGTCTGTGTTGACCTGGCCACGACAAAGGCAGCAAGGCCAACGGGGCAGCCAGCTCGTCGGGGTCCGATGCAGGGACGGGCAGAACAGGCGGCGATGGTGTGGCAGAGGACGGCGGCTCCGGTGATGGACTTGGCGGCGGGGACGACCGGACGAGATCCCGCCGGATCCGAGGCCAGGGCGGCGGTATGGAGAGGCGGACGAGCTCCAGGACGGCAGCGAGGTCGGGCGTCCAAGGCGGCAGGTTGCTCCGACGGCGTCGAACAGCGATGACGAGAAAGGGTTTCTGGAGGAGCTCCTCTCCCTGGGTCGATGAGGAGAGCGAGGAGGCTCAGGCACAAGGCCTCCTGTTCGGCTACTTCGGCCACGAGGACGAGGAGGCGGGCACGCGTGATGGAGTTCGGGCGCGCGAGAGGCCCGGCGAGGACGCGGCTTGAGCTGCAGCCATCCATGGCGCGGCGGCAGAGGAGGTCTTGTGCTCCGGCGAGGTGGGACTCCGGCGTGGGGTGGAGGAGGATTGGGGTCGGGCCGCGGCTTCCCCTGGCGGCGCGGTCGGGAGGAGGACGAGGGGGATCGAGAGAGATGACGGCGCTGAGGGGAAGCGCGAGGGAGAGATCGAGAGGAGGAGGTCGGCTCCCTGGCGGCTAGGGTTAGAGGTTAGGTGCGGCTGGGCCTAGGTGGCCGTGGGGATGGCTGGGCCCGGTTGAGCTAATGGGCCGGTGTGGGAGCAAATGGGCCTTGGAGGCTGCTCATGAAGGAGGCCCAAGTGGCCTGCTGCGCTGGGCTACTCTATCCCCCTCTTAATTTTCCTTTAACAGGAAAACATTAAAGAGAAGTAAAGAAAGAGAGGGTTAGGAAAAGAATTTGGGCACGCGGATAATTTTCCTGGACTCGCAAAATATGCTTGTTCCGAGAAAATAGAAAAGGCCATGATAGGAAGATTTAAATTCAAATCCATTTGAATTTAATTCAAAAGGTTGAACTAGGATGGGTTTTTAGGAGTATCCAAAAATGTTCGGATTTTTGGTGGAGCTCCGGAAAAGCGATGAAAAAAAAATGGGCAAAGTTTGGAGGTGCAACTTGAAGCATAAGAGGCATGGAATTAAGTTGCAAGTGTGTTATGGTGATCCCCAAGAATGGAAATATTTACTATAGCTCTCTAAATATCGAGAGGATATGTTTTAAAGAGAATCACCATGTGAATTCCCTCGATTTAAATGGATCAAAGATCCATACCATTTGTTTAGTTGAGTTTTAAAACGGGTTGCATGATGACATGATGCAATGCACATGATGCAAAGATGAAATGCAGCGGACCAAACAAAACACACGACGAAACCCGGAAACCCTGGAAGTCAACTGAAGCTCCGGTCTTGGGGCGTTACACTCTTCCTCCGCAGCCGTTGCGGCCTTGTCCTCCATGCCCCCGGCACTGCCGGCCTCTATGGCGAGCTGCGCCTCCCTCGCCCTAGTGGCGATGTAGTCCAGCTCTGCCTGGGTGGCGTCCATGACAAGCCAAAGCTCGGCGTCAGCATTGACATGTATCTCAATCAGGGTGTCAAAGAATTGCTGCACATCCGCGTCCTTCGGCTCCTTCTAGCTCGGGACAGGGCCGTGCGCATTACAGTCCGGCATCATGGCGATGATCTCGGACCGATGTGAATTGTTGCATAACGGGACCACCCCCGCTGGCAGCTTGAAAAACGGCCCCTTGAGGGCCTTGCCAACCTTTGCGTCCGCCCTCGCGGCCTTGCCGGTCCATTCGACCTCGCCATCATGACCCACATCAAGCTGGAGAAGCCGTTGGCAGAAGTGGGCATGCGCCATCATTGTGAAGTTGTGATCGAGGCTGGGCGGAGTCGCATAATGTCAGCCGGATTCGTAAAGAGCCAAGTTGGCCTCCCCTTGTTGTGCAACGGGGCGATCCGGCAGCGAATGAAGTCCGCCCCGATCATCTCAAGGGTGAGTCCGGCACGGGTGAGCCGGAGAATCCTAGTAGTGGCAACAGTGAGCCTCCCGTCGGCGGCGTCCGCATCGCTCCTATCGCTGCCACGGACCGGCGGCACTCGACGGACCTTGCAGAATTCCGGCGGGTCTTCATCCTCAATCCAGCACCACCGGCCATGCCATTCCTCCCACCTCTCCTTCACGGCACCGTCCGGGTATGCCCCGTTGGATCTTGGGATCCAGGTGACGTAACCAGAGACGGCACCTCCCGGCTGGATCCGAGGGAAGAAATAATGGCAGAAGAGCGCCGTGTTGGGTTGCACCCCGGCGAAGCCTTCGCGAAGATGCGCAAAGAAAGCCATGCACGCCACGCATTCATAGTAAAATCCAAGAGGCGAAAGCCGAAGGTGTGCATAATGTCGCAGAAGAAATCGGAGAAAGGGGGACATAACCCGCAAGAAAGATAATCGACGAAAAAGGGGTACTGATTTGGGGCAGGATCGGCGCAAGCGGTAGGAATGATGCGCGTCGCCGGATGTCCCGAATTCTCTCCCCCCGTCCTCACTCCCCATAGAGGCCTAAAGGAGGCCCGGATCTCACGAACATCAATCGTCGAGGGGAAGAAGAAGGCAGACTTCGTCCGGTCCCCCAACAGCGTGCTCTCTGGCGGCTCCACAGTCCCAGTGCCCTTAGCCACCCCCTTGCCCTTGACGGATTTGGGCGCCATGGCAGCCAAGAAGTTTAGGGGGCTGAGAAAGGGGGATGGAGAAGCAAGGACGGCGGGCGACGGCGGAAGCTTAGGAAGGAAGGAAGAGAGGAAACTGCGGCTCTGAGATTGGAATAGGCACGAGGAAAGAGGAGAAAGTGAGCAGGACACCCGCGATTATTCCTTTTTATGGGGGAAAACACGGGCCGCCTCCTTTCACATTAACTGTGGTGTCACGCATGCCCGCGGGAACCAACCCCACGCATGCTTCCCATGTCACACACACCTCCCCATGCCGCGCCACGCGCGGGAATCGTGGGAAGCGCAGCGCGCGAAAAATCTTACCGCGGTAAAAACCGCCCCGCCTGCCTGCGCACCGTTTTTGGGCCTAGCCCAACAACGCGTTGCGCTTATGTGTGGCCCAGGCCCGGGGGCTCCTGTTGGTGTACAAAAAGAGGGGTACCCTTTTTGTACCCCTACAACTGTGCACGGGCAGTCTGAGCCGCGGATACCATCACACCAAGCAAGGCAAGGGAGGTGAGCCAGGGTAAGGCCGAAGCTCAAGAGAACTAGAACAGCGCCAAGGCCAAGACCACGAAGAGCAAAGGGGATGAAGCGGACTCCCCCGGCAAGGTCCTTGTCGGGAGACAGTTCTAGCAGCCCCGGCAAGACCCTTGCCGCGACGACTCGTCCCGCGCCTACGGAGCAAATCACCCTTGAGTCCACTGCCCCCAAAGGGCAAGGATTCGGGAGACATCCCCGTGGCGGCATGCAGATCTTTGTGAAGACACTCAAGATCAGATACGCACTAAGGAGACGACAACCCTTGGCGGGATCCCAGCCAAGGAAAACCACAAGGCCCCGGGCAAGCACCTTGCCGGGGATGACAGCAGGCGCCTCAGCAAAACCCTTGCCGGGGCCCCGGCAAGGCCCTTGCCAAGGACATCTGCAGGACCACCACCAGGCCCATGCCGACTAAACCTCCACCGCCGTTCGCATGCAGCTGCCGACCCAACCAGCTGGGTAGGCACCTGCGTGGCGGCATGCAGATCTTCGTGAAGACCCACCACTGCGCCACCTCAGCTGCCTGCCTACCTACGTGGCATCACAGGCGTCGCTGGCCAGGGTGCGTGTCGACACAAGAAGGAGCGGCGACGAACGAGACAGGTCTCTCCCCCGTCCCCGATAAAGCAAGGACACCTAAGCAAGATGCATTAAATGTGCCTTGTCATGTAATGCGAGGGATAACCTCGCATCACTGTACCCTTTCCACCTCCTGTGTGCCACTGTGGCAACCCCTTTTCTATAAAAGGAGGCCCGAGGCGACCAGAGGGAGGATTCGGCTTTTTGGAGCTCCTCACGCCCCATAGCTAGCTCAAGAACACAGATATACAATCCACCAAAGCAGGAGTAGGGTTTTACGCATCCTCGCGGCCCGAACCTGGAAAAATGAACCCTGTGCTATCTGTTTGATCTGCTCTTCTCACGACCCCGCGCCCCGCTAACCAAAGTAGGGATTCTTGTGATCCCATAGGTGTCGTTCCCACCGACAGCAACACGCAACGAATGACATGGCAACAACAAGCGAATAACTAGAAGACACCTGGTGCAACGGACTCGGGGCGTTATAGAAAAGGCATGGGTTTCTGAACCCATGGTTCTCTTTCTTTACCGTGTTTCCTAGCAATAAAGTATTTCTATCAATTCTTTGATTGTGGGTTATCAAGATCAACAACAGGTTCAATTTCTATATCATTATCATTACTAGGTTGAGCATCATCATGAACATTATCATTAGTATCAGGTTCGTTACCAGATTGTGTTTCAGCATCAGAGATACAAATATCATTTGGATTCTCAGGTGTTTCAATAACAGGTTCACTAGAAGCATGGAAAGTCTTACCATTTTTCTTTTTCTTCCTTTTAGAAGGACTAGGTGCATCCACATTATTTCTCTCAGAATCTTGCTCAATTCTCTTAGGATGGCCTTCAGGATACAGAGGTTCCTAAGTCATTCTACCACCTCTAGTCATAACTCTAACAACATTATCATTATTCTTACTATTCAATTCATTGAGCAAATCATTTTGAGCTTTAAGTACTTGTTCTACTTGAGTGGTAACCATAGAAGCATGTTTACTAATAAGTTTAAGTTCACCTTTGACATTAGCCATATAATCACCCAAGTGTTCAAGCATATTTGAATTGTATTTCAATTCTCTACCAAAATAAGCATTAAAATCTTCTTGCTTAACCATAAATTTATCAAACTCATCTAAGCATGGGCTAGCAAACTTAGTAAATGGGATTTCAGCTTTATCATATCTATAGAGAGAATTTACCTTCACTACCTGTGTCGGGTTATCAAGACCATGAGTTTCTTCAATAGGTAAAGGATTAAGATCATATGTTTCTTCAACAGGCTGTAAATTAAGACCATGTATTTCTTCAATAGGAGGTAAATTCTTAACATCTTCAGCATTAATACATTTTTCTTTCATAGATTTCTTTGCCTCTTGCATATCTTCAGGACTGAGAAATAGAATACCCCTCTTCTTCGGAGTTGGTTTAGGAATAGGCTCAGGAATTGGCTCCAGAGCTAGCTCAGGAAGTGTCCAATTAACTTCATTTGTCAACATATTATTCAATAGAATTTCGGCTTCATCAGGTGTTCTTTCCCTGAAAACAGAACCAGCACAACTATCCAGATAATCTCTGGAGGCATCGGTTAGTCCATTATAAAAGATATCAAGTATTTCATTTTTCTTAAGAGGATGATCAGGCAAAGCATTGAGTAACTTGAGAAGCCTCCCCCAAGCTTGTGGGAGACTCTCTTCTTCAATTTGCACAAAATTATATATATATATCCCTTAAAGCAGCTTGTTTCTTATGAGCAGGGAAATATTTAGCAGAGAAGTAATAAATCATATCCTGGGGACTACGCACACAACTAGGATCAAGAGAATTAAACCATATCTTAGCATCACCCTTTAATGAGAACGGAAATATTTTAAGGATATAAAAGTAACGAGTTATCTCATCATTAGTGAACAGGGTGGCTATATCATTTAATTTAGTAAGATGTGCCACAATAGTTTCAGATTCATATCCATTAAAAGGATCAGATTCAACCAAAGTAATTATATAAGGATCAACAGAGAATTCATAATCCTTATTAGTAACAAAGATAGGTGAAGTAGCAAAAGCAGGGTCAGGTTTCATTCTAGCATTAAGAGATTGCTGCTTCCATTTAGCTAATAACCTCTTGAGCTCGTATCTATCTTTGCAAGCTAAAATAGCTAAAGAAGCTTCTTTATCAAAAACATAACCCTGAGGAATAACAGGTGAGTCTTCATCATCACTTTCATCAATATTATCAGATTCAATATTTTCATTATCTCTAGCCCTAGCAAGTTGTTCATCAAGAAATTCACCAAGTGGCACAGTAGTATCAAGCATAGAAGTAGTTTCATCATAAGTATCATGTATAGCAGAAGTGGCATCATCAATAACATGCGACATATCAGAACGAATAGCAGAAGCAGGTTTAGGTGTCGCAAACTTACCAAAACAGAAGGTGAATCAAGTGCAGAGCTAGATGGCAGTTCCTTACCTCCCCTCGTAGTTGAGGGATAAATCTTAGTTCTTGGATATTTCAAGTTCTTCATAATGATAAGCAGATATAAATCCCAAGTGACTCAAAGAATAGAGCTATGCTCCCCGGCAACGGCGCCAGAAAATAGTCTTGATAACCCACAAGTATAGGGGATCGCAACAGTTTTCGAGGGTAGAGTATTCAACCCAAATTTATTGATTCGACACAAGGGGAGCCAAAGAATATTCTCAAGTATTAGAAGCTGAGTTGTCAATTCAACCACACCTGGAAACTTAATATCTGCAGCAAAGTTTTTAGTAGAAAAGTAATATGATAGTGGTGGTAATGGTAGCAAAAGGTAACGGTAGCCAAAGTAATGTTTTTGGTATTTTGTAGTGACGATAGCAATAGCAACGTAAAAGTAAATAAGCGAAGAACAATATATGGAAAGCTCGTAGGCAATGGACCAGTGATAGAGAATTATGTCGGATGCGGTTCATCATGTAACAATCATAACCTAGGGTCACACAGAACTAGCTCCAATTCATCAATGTAATGTAGGCATGTATTCCGAATATAGTCATACGTGCTTATGGAAAAGAACTTGCATGACATCTTTTGTCCTACCCTCCCGTGGCAGCGGGGTCCTAATGGAAATTAAGGGATATTAAGGCCTCCTTTTAATAGAGTACCGGACCAAAGCATTAACACATAGTGAATACATGAAGTCCTCAAACTACGGTCATCACCGGTAAGTATCCCGATTATTGTCACTTCGGGGTTAACGGATCATAACACATAATAGGTGACTATAGACTTGCAAGATAGGATCAAGAACTCTCATATATTGATGAAAACATAATAGGTTCAGATCTGAGATCGTGGCACTCAGGCCCTAGTGACAAGCATTAAGCATAGCAAAGTCATAGCAACATCAATCTCAGAACATAGTGGATACTAGGGATCAAACCCTAACAAAACTAACTCGATTACATGATAGATCCCATCCAACCCATCACCGTCCAGCAAGCCTATGATGGAATTACTCATGCATGGCGGTGAGCATCATGAAATTGGTGATGGAGGATGGTTGATGATGACGATGGCGACGGATTCCCCTCTCCGGAGCCCCGAACGGACTCCAGATCAGCCCTCCTAAGATGTTTTAGGGCTTGGCGGCGGCTCCGTATCGTAAAACGCGATGAATTCTTCTCTCTGGTTTTTTTCTCCTCGAAATCAAATATATAGAGTTGGCGTTGAGGTCGGAGGAGCTCCAGGGGGCCCACGAGGTAGGGGGCATGCCCCCACCCTCGTGGACAGGTGGTTGGCCCCTTGGCCTTCATCTTTTGCAAGGATTTTTTATTATTTCCGAAAAGTTGTTCTGTGAAGTTTCAGGTCATTCCGAGAACTTTTATTTCTGCACATAAATAACACCATGGTAATTCTGCTGAAAACAGCGTCAGTCCGGGTTAGTTCCATTCAAATCATGCAAGTTAGCGTCCAAAACAAGGGCAAAAGTGTTTGGAAAAGTAGATACGACGGAGACGTATCAACGACCATCACGTTTCATCCTCTGCCACTCGCGATTCCCACGACGCCTCTCCAACCCACGGCACCATGTCCCCCGACGTGCGCCTGACCCCTCTAGGCCGCACCGCCCCTCTGCCTTTGTGTGCATAACATGTGGGCCACCTTAAATGCGGCGAGCATCAAGTTTCTACCACAGTCAAACGCGATTCCCACGACGCCGCACGAACCCATGACACCACACGTCCACCGACCTGCGGCTCACCCCTCTCGGCCCCACTGCCCCTCTAACTTTTAATTTGACTCTTATAAAATGAAAGATTCAAAACAAATAAACTGGGAAAGAGGGATTATATTGTAGGATGTGTCCCATACGAAACAAGTCCCTGGTTTGTCACCACGGAACATCAAAATGCATTTGTATGAGTAGTTTATCTTGTGAGAGAAAAGGATGACCGAGGGAAGGCCTCTAGAGATAGACATAGACACTACTACTACCAATGTGTTGGCTCGTGTGTTACAATGGATCCAAAGTAGTAGAATAATACTTGTTCACGTGATTGAAATATAAACACTCTAGTTTTGATATACATGTGTCAGCAGACATGACAGCTTGTCCATGGAAGTTGAACCACGACGACCATCACGTTTCTTGTATCTACCACTGTCACACCCACACGCGATTCCCACGACGCCGCTCCAACCCTACCTGTAAGCACGACATCCCCCGACATGGACATGGATCCTCTGACGTGGCTATCACTGCCTTACCCTGCCTTTCCTTCACTGACTGGTAGGACCCACACTTGCGAGTCCCACATGTTAGTGATAGAATGGTAGGATTGTTCACGTCAGGGGATCCTCATCCCCCCGACATGCGCCTCATCCCTCTCGGCCCCACCACTCCTCTACCATTGCGTGCATGACATGCAGGCCAGCTGAACTGCGGTGACCATCAACTTTCTACCATAGCCACACCCGATTGGACGCGGTTTGCCTGCTCCGCTGCTGTGCTCCGCTCCGTACTCCCGCACCATCGAATTTTCATCCAGCGGCTGTGACACATTTTATCCCGGGTATCAATCCTTAGCTGGAGTACTTATGTACTACAGGTAGTACCCACCGGTGTGGCCATCTACGCCTCGTAATGCCCCGACGCCCAGCTGTGCCACCCTCACCACGGCCACGCCACCACCTGTCGGTTCATCACGAACGAGTGAGTCGCGAACCACACCACCACCATGAGAATGAGATGTGGGCCAGCCGCATTTAAGGTCCGCATGTCATTGACTCATAGGCCAGGCATGAAGCCACTGAAGTTCGGTCCTGTTGGCTCCGAGAGGGAAATATAACTCCCGCGGCAAGCCTTGTGGTGCTCCCGCCGTACGAGCTCATGCCAAACCCGAAATTTGTTTCTTACTACTACCAACTGCTAGTAAGGTGCACGTGCATTGCATGCACGAGATTCTGGTGGTTTGTGCATTATGCTTCTACATGTGGAGTCTTCTAAATTCTACATGTGGCAAAATCTGGTGGAATGTAGATGATATCCAACGGCCAGTAGTGCTCGGATTTGCCATCTTTGTACCGTCGGATTGGCTTCATCCAATGACCAACTTTCAAAGTTATGGTTTTGTTTGCAGCCTAAGGTTGCCACGCCTAAGCTTAGGCATGCCACAAGTGCGTTTGGTTGCGTTCTCGTCTCAGCATAGTTGTTCCCTCTTCATGCATGCTCAAATCAACACCCCTCTTCATGTATGCTCTCTTCATGCATGCTTCTAGTGTATTTGTGCTAATCTAGTGTGGACTCATGCACCCTCCATAAACTCTATCAAACACCCAAAGTGGGTCGAGAAGGGAACTCTTGGGATCATTTACCCTTCATACACCCTACCAAACACACCAGGCATGTGTTTGGTTCATTGCTACACTTGTAGCTTGCCACACATTTCTAGCTACATGGTCCACATGTCATACACTCAACTTCTTGCCAAATCTTGCCACACTTCTGGTGGCCTTTTTGTTAGCCACATTTTTGTGGCAGACACACTTTGCCTAAGCTTAGTTGTGGCAAATTTAGTCATGAATGAAGTTCAACCATGGAGTCTTCTAGATTCTACATGTGGTAGAATCTGGTGGAATGTAGATGATATCCAATGGCCAATAGTGCTCGATCTTTGTACCGTCGGATTGGCTTCATCCAACGACCAAATTTCGAAGTTATTCACACAGTATATAGGGGGTATAGATATAATTGTGCCGGCCCGTTGCAATGGATCCAAAGTATATCTGTTTAGTGGAGTGCACTCTAAACACATTATCTATTTATTTTTCTCTAACCTTTCTTAGCCATGAAACCAAGCCACATAAGCTTCATGGGTGCCCCCCACATCATATTATTCATACTACGTTAACTGAAAAAAAGATAAATCACCCAAAACAAGATCTTCCCATTTTTTGTTCCTATGATGTTGTGCCGTGCACGTACCTACTAGTTGTATAGTACTACAAACTTGGTAATAGTAGGAGTAGAGTAGTACAAAATGCTCCTACTCTATCAACGAGCCCCATTTGACACCAAATTTCTTGGCTTCCGTGCTACAACTAGATCTTCCCCTCGTTTCTGTTTTCCAGCCCCGTGGCGGGCGGGGTGCGGTTTGCCAATAGTCGGTTTGCTCAACGGCGGTCCCACATGAAAGTGAAAATGATAGGCAACACTCCTTCCCTAAGCTATGTGTCGTGCCGGATGGGCCGTGGAGTACTCCCGATTCCCGGGCGTGTGGGGGGGGGGAGTGCGACGCGAACGCGGCAGGCCTTATCCTTTTACTAGCAATGTGCCCGTGCATTGCGATGGATCCAAAGTAGTAGAATAGTAGTACTTGTTCCCAAACTTGAAATAAATCACTCTAGTTTCGATATACTCCTAATATATTACTCCCTCCGTTACTAAATATTTGTCTTTTTAGAGATTTCAAATGGACTATCACATACGGATTATATAGAAATATTTTGAAGTGTAGATTCACTCATTTTGCTCCGTATGTAGGCACTTATTGAAATCTCTAGAAAGATAAATATTTAGGAATGGAGGGAGTACTTTTCACTCAAAATATATTTCTGAGGTTGTTTTGATGAGGTGTGGGAGGGATGTGGTTGCTTTCAAGATATTAAGGGGTTTTCTGCAAATTGGAGCAGAGAAGTGGGCTATTGTTGCAAAAATGCCACAACTTACCTCACAGCCGTTAGATGCAGATCTAATGGTCAGAAATGACGGATGGCAGACACACCACCATCACCAACTGAGTCTTCTATAGGAGTACTAGCAAGATGCACGTGCGTTGCACGGAACATCAAGATGCATTTATATGAGTAGTTTATCTTGTGGGAGATAATGATGAACGATGGAAGGCCTTACCTGCAAATGTGATGAGGGGTGCGGGTATCTTTCTGCAAAATTGCTATAGTTTCCTTCCTATCCGTCAGATATAGATCGGACGGCCTATATTGCAGGATGGTAGGGACACCATCATCACCAACTCTATTTTTTATAAGAGTAGAGATATATTTCTCAGGCTGTTTTGCTGAGGTGAGGGAGGGATGTGGCTGCTTTCAAGATAATAAGGGGTTTTCTGCAAATTGGAGCAGAGAAGTGGGCAATTGTTGCAAAAATGCCACAATTTACCTCACAACCGTTAGATGTAGATCTAATGGTCAGAAATGATGGATGGCAGACACACCACCATCACCAACTAAGTCTTTTATAGGAGTGCTAGCAAGATGCCCGTGCGTTGCATGGAACATCAAGATGCATTTATATGAGTAGTTTATCTTGTGGGAGATAATGATGAACGATGGAAGGCCTTATCTGCAAATGTGATGAGGGGGCGGGTATCTTTCTGCAAAATTTCTATAGTTTCCTTCCTATCCGTAAGATATAGATCGGACGACCTATATTGCAGGATGGCAGGCACACCATCATCAACAACTCTGTTTTTTTATAAGAGTGGAGATATATTTCTCAGGTTGTTTTTGTTGAGGTGAGGGAGGGATGTGGTTGCTTTCAAGATAATAAGGGGTTTTCTACAAATTGGAGCTGAGAAGTGGGCTATTGTTGCAAAAATTCCACAACTTACCTCACAACCGTTAGATGCAGATATAATGGTCAGAAATGACGGATGGCAGACACACCACCATCACCAACTGAGTCTTTTATAGGAGTACTAGCAAGATGCCCGTGCATTGCATGGAACATTAAGATGCATTTATATGAGTAGTTTATCTTGTGGGAGATAATGATGAACGATGGAAGGCCTTATCTGCAAATGTGATGAGGGGTGCAGGTATCTTTCTGTAAAATTTCTATAATTTCCTTCCTATCTGTAAGATATAGATCGGACATCCTATATTGCAGGATGGCAGGCACACCATCATCACCAACTCTGTATTTATAAGAGTAGAGATATATTTCTCATGCTGTTTTGATGAGGTGTGGGAGGGATGTGGTTGCTTTCAAGATAATAAGGGGTTTTCTGCAAATTGGAGCTGAGAAGTGGGCTATTGTTGCAAAAATGCCAGAACTTACCTCACAGCCATTAGATGCAGATCTAATGGTCAGAAATGACGGATGGTAGAAACACCACCATCACCAACTGAGTCTTTTAGAGGAGTATATATTTCTCAGGCTGTTTTGATGAGCTGAGGGAGGGATGTGGTTGCTTTGAAGATAACTAGATCTTTGATGGCACGCGTTGCCGCGCCCCTCCATTTTTACGATAGAATGGTAGGAATGATCATAAATGTATGAAGCAAGAAGCTGTTGTTCCACATATGTTTTTCTTGTTCTTTTGAAATGAGAGGTATTTGAACTAGTAGTAAATAGAAACCCAAAAGGGAAAATACATTTTTCTCACAATGGCGAAAAATTGGAAAAATGCTCATGGTATAGCAACCGTGACACCATTTTCTGCTCACTGACAACTAAAACAGAAGTTCCTGGAGATTACGAGGCCCATTGAAAATTAAATAGTAGTTCCCAGATATTGATATTACCGTGCCCATTGACAACTAAAGTAGTACTTATTTCCCAAATGTCAGCGACTTCAGTCCTGAAGACTGTTGTTCGAGAAAGCCTTCCTTGCAGGGGTAGCAACCTTGACACCCTTTTCTGCTTTTAGTTTATCCCCAGTGTGCAACCAACAGAAGGTGGGCTTTATTGTGTCTGAATGAAAAGATTTAAGAACAAATTCAAAAACAACTCTGATTATTTATAAGTGGAATGGGTTTATTAGTTAGTTTAAAGCCTACCTTCTAAATGTGCTTTAATGAAGAAAACATGCATGCTGGCAAAGCATATAATCTCAGGGCATAGGTGTAACACAAATTCAAGAAACCATGTTAGCTTTTCCTTTGAGTAGCATTCGTACTGATAAAGCTCCAGGATTACATACAAAAAAAGAACAAGTACACCCCAAGACCCCAAGGGCTGCTCAACTTGCGTATTACATTGCCCGATGATTATGGCATGGTAGTTTATATTTACAACCTTGGAAGGCAACACCTGGATAACCATAATATAATCTCAGGAATAAAAACTGAAGCTCACTATGATCTGTAAGAAAGCGGAGTCACTATCTATTCCGCAATATGTGCATTACAATTTCATAAATAAACCGACAGATACAATAAGTAAAGGAAACATAAGGATGAGCAATCTAAATTTACCTGGCTGAAAATCATAACATTTTTTCTGCATTACACACAATGCGAGGTAGTGTTTAATGAAATAGACATGGTATTTTCACCTATGTAATTCATTTAGTTTGGTACTCATACCTGAAAATGGACCACATGATTTAGAGAAAGATAATCTTCTGGATGGTGTCATTGGTGATATATAGGGCAAGATAAACTTAAGATGTTGATACGTATATTGTGCAGTATAATTTGCTGATTCTAGCATATATAGTCACTGGTTTGCTTTTTACTGTCAGAAAAATAGATATTGGTTTCTTTTAGTTGCTTAATCTACAAAACAGGGGAACATAAATAAACGAAAGTAGCAAAGGGTGAGAACAAGAAGGAAGTGAAAATACTACCTACAGGTCAAGGGAAATATTAAGAAAAGTTTGCATTGCTAGTTTAGGAATGCAACATCACGTACTTGCATTGGAATTATGTTTTTTCTCATAAATTGGAATTGCATTTTTCAGTTGGTACCTTAGGTCCTTAGCACCACTCTGGAATTGAAGAGATGGTACACAATGAAAGTTAATACTGAATGAATTGTTAAGTTAGAATTTTTGAATTAATAAACTACCTGATTGAGTTCTGACTTATACCATCAATATATTGCATCCATAATAACTTTGTGACCTGTCAAGTAGATGATTCAAAAGTTTTCTCCTTGCTCACATAGGCAACCTTCGCTGGAAGCATATAACCAGAAATACAAATCAATTTCATCACCTATTAGTTCATCCATATGCAAACCAAGAGAAGGGAACTCGCATGCATGGTCTATGTTTGTGGGAGATGTGCCCTAGCGACACAATGTGATACACCATGACAAGACATTTCTGGAGTAAGAAACAATTTAATTCCTGCATGATCAGACAAATGGAAAAATAAACAAACACATAACATTTCCACAACTCAGAAAATTATGATCAAGGAAAACCTCTATTGATGTACATTTAATTATGAGAAAAGGTCTAAAATCAACAAACATATTCTTTTTTACTCTGGCACTCAACATATTCAGTGGTGGAAGATCTAAGTAAATCCCATTTGACTAATTCACAAGTTCAGTTCAGTAGCACTCAAAATATTTAGTAGCACTGAACATACTCAGTTTAATAGAAGCCCAGCCGAGCCATGCGTCCAATCCACCGGGCAGCCGGTCTGTTGATCTTCCCAGCCCTTTGCCTCGAGCGGGAGCACCGGCGTCCCCAAATCCTCTTCTTCCGTAGCCCACACCATCTCCCTCCGTCCACCCACCAGCGCAGCGGCGTCCAGGACGTCACCCGTTGCCGGTGCTGCGAGGTGGCGTCTAGGGCCGTCGCGCATCTCCAGCGAGCACTCCCCCGAGTGCGGCGCCCCTACCCAGTGGCGCGCAGTGGCCGCCGGATCGAGCGCGGGAACCCCGACCCGAGCGCATTGATGATGATAGTGCAGCCCCCGTTCTACCCCCTGCGCGGTGACCCCTCCCCCGAGCGGGGCGACCTCGACCCAGATGCAGCGGTGGCTGGGTCCAGCACGATAGCGGCAACATTCTTTCCTCCCTCTTTCCACGGTAGAAAAAGGGGCATACCTCGGCTTGGGATGGGGGTGGGGTGGCACGACGTTGACCTCGCAATGGTGTCTTCCTCGTTTCCACGGCGATCGAGTTGGCGGTAGTGGCACTGGCGGCGGGCACGCCTAGCGATTTTGCAGGACGCGAGATCATGGGCGTGACGAGGTTGAAGAAGGGGAGGGGCGAGCGGGGATGCCAAATGGTCCGGTCCCTTCGATCCAATAGCGCAGTGAACCACAGGCCTTCGATTTTTCTCCTAGAGTAGCTGCTCCTAGGACATCCGACCCACTAAGAGAAAGTGTGGGTGGCGGGCACATCGGATCAATGGCCAGAGACGATCCAAACCAACAATCTAATGGCTGAAATGACAGGTGGCGTGAGAGGGCTGGGAGGGTGCTCAGTTTTAATGTATCTAAATAAGGGGTTTTCTGCAAATTGGAGCAGAGAAGTGGGCTATTATTGCAAAAATGCCACAACTTACCTCACAGCCGTTAGATGCAGATCTAATGGTCAGAAACGACAGATGCCAGACACACCACCATCACCAACTAAGTCTTTTATAGGAGTAGGAGTAGAGAAACATGTATAAATTGTAACATTTTGGTTCTTCTCCTTGGCATGATCGATAGATAGAAATAATGATTGGAAACGCTAGGGCGGGGTTATTTCCGCCAGATAAGCAGGGTACATAGTAGCTAGGTTGGCACATCGTCGGTTTGGTCTCACGTGGTCCGACATGTTCTAGTGTTTCTAGAAAGATGCTCGCGCGTTGCACGAAGTTGATGGAAAAGGTAAGCACAACTTATAAATTGATGGATGGAGTACTAATTACAGTGATCATATAATTAAGCAAAGGGATCGCACATGTCGGTATTGACTGGAACGAGAATGCAACAGCACAATAAGAATTAAGGCCACGATGCTGATGCAATCGCAGTGGTGGTTACAAAAGGCAAGAAGAAATATGCATCCATCAACGTACGACCTCCTCCTCCTCAACTTAGTGCGTCGGGCCATCGACCGGCGGCTAAGGAGCGGCGGCTTTTGTGGCGAGGTCGAGGTGCTTCTCAGCAAAGGCATCCAAGGCTTCCAGCCGGTTGAGGAAGGCCAACGTCGTAGCGTCCTCACTGGCCTTGTAGATACCGATGTACACGATTTTCTCGTACACGTGGATGTGTAGGTCGACGAATTCTTGCAGGGCAAGGCGCCTCGCGGCAAGCGCGACCTCCAGGTGGACATTCTTCGTGGTGTTGGTGGGTAGTCGCAGGGCCACCAGTGCTTGAAAGAGGTTCCGGCTATGGAGGCTGATTAGGGTGGCAGGCAATGAGGAGCCCGGGTGCGCGGGCTGGAGGAGTACGGCAATGTCGTCCACGAGCTTCTTGAGGATGGTGAACTTGTTGGTGGTGGCAACGATCATCTGGTCCAACTGAGAGTCGTAGTTGGCATTGACGGCGGCCATCCACTAGCCGGTCTCCAACACCGTCTGGAGACGATCCTCGGTGCCATGCCACAGGCCGACATCGTGGACCATCTGGCAAAGCCGCTGGCCGTTCGCGCGCATCGTCGCCATGGGTCTGGAGTGAGCTCCTTTGCGCTTAGTGTAGGTGCTTAGGCAAATGCTTAGGTGCGTACGATATGGTAGATGCATTGGAATGGAGGGGAGCCTTTATATGAGGGCAAACTGCGTTGCATTTACATCATGCAGCCTCTTTTCCCGGTCCTCCTCCCATTACTTCCTTCATGCATTAATTGAAGGAGGATGCATTGGACGTTCAACATTTCGGGAACTGCAACTCCCTCCCTCGTCTGCATTAAAGCCGTATCGGGAACTGCGCCGCCCGCTGTCAAATCAAATAGTACTGCGCCACCTGCTGCACACCCGCCTCCATCAAACCCCTCCGTTAAACCCTGTAACATCCCAAAATTCTAAATTTTGGAATGTCATAAACAAATAGATAGATTTGATTGATTGTTTGATTGATTGTCTGAAAGTGAGTGAATTCGAAACTTTTGAAAGTTAAATGAGAGGGAATAAAAGGACTTTCCCAAACTTTCATATTTGCTTTCTGATCTCCATGAATTCAAATGCTTTTCAAACACAAAACCCTGGAGAGAAGATGACATGACTTCTTCCGTTTATTTAAATGACAAGGGTGTTTGAAAAATATTTGAATTTCATTTGAAAATATTCCAATTCTGAAACTTTATGCGACTCAATGATTTTCACGAGAGAAGATAAAATGACTTCTTCAAAATTATATGAAATATGAGTTGGGAGTTTCAAAGAATTAAATTCAAAGTTCTTTTGAATTTATTTTCAATTGGAATGTTATACATTAGATCATCATGCATATCTTATTTTCTTGCATTTTGGTCGATCCTAGAAATTTCACGCAAACTCAAGGACCTTCGGAGGGAGTTGTAGATTTCGTTATTTTCATATTTGAGAGTTTTCTCGAATTTGAAAAGAGGATCATTTCGATCATTTGATTTATTTATTTCATCTTCAATAATTTTTCCGTTATCAAAAATATAAGAGAGGGAATAATATGACTTTCCCAAAATTGAGGAAAAATGAAGATTTAATAAATAGATCAAGTTTTGGTTTTGCCGAAGTCTATTTGCATTTTATTTGGGTAGGGAAAAATGCGCGTTTTCGAAAAATTGCATTTTAGGTCCGGAGAAAAGTTCATTTTCTTCGGCTCATTTTTAGGAGTCGGAGAAAATTTACTTTAGAATTTTTGGAGCTCGTTTAGATTTTCCTTTTTTTGTTTTTCTGCGCGCGGAAACTATTTATAAAGAAAAAGAGAGCCAGGCCAGCCGGGCCAAAGGCCCAGCCAGCCGGCCGCCTCCCAGCCCCCTGCGCGCTGCGCGCCAGCGCCAGGTAGGCGCAGCCAGCCGCCGCCGCTTCTTGCTTCTAGGCCGAGTCCAATATGGACTTAGGTCGGTTAGCCCCCCCCCCTCTTTCCTTTGTTTCGTTTTTCTTTTTCTTCTAGGACTCTTTTACCTATTCTTTTTCTTGTCCCCTACCCCAAGTAAACCCCC
>NC_041386.1:249162528-249169788 GCF_002162155.2 Triticum dicoccoides | reverse complement strand
CCCAAGCCGCGCTCCACCCCGCGCCCCTCACCCGCGCCGTCACCCCACACCCGCCGCCGCCGCCGCCCTAGCACGCCGCTGTCGCCACCGTTCGCCCCGCCTCGCCGGAGGTAGCCCCGCGCCTCTCTTTTTCTTCCCCGCGGTTCGGTTCTTTTAAAAGAAACCGTTCCGGTTTTCTTTTCAGGTTTTTCTCTCCGATTCTTCGTTTCGGTTTCTTTTCCGAAACCCTAGATCGGATTTGTTTTCTTTTCCGATTTAGATGCCTTTTGACCGTTCACCGGATCGTTCGTCCTAACGAACGTGATCAGCGGATTCTTCTAGGTTAACGAACGACCGTTCGTTTAACCATTCTTCTTTTTCTTCTCGTCGGATTTATTCCGCGTCTTTACCGCGATCGTGATCTCAGATCCGATCTTCGTTCTAGTTTATCTTCTCGCCCGTTTATCGGAATCAGGTGATTCAAGCGCCTGGAGTTTCGTCTCGAAACCGCCGTTCCGTCTAATCAACTTGAACAAGTTTTTGCTATGATAAAATTTGACCTAGTTTCAACTTGCTAGAACCGAGTTGTTTTCTTCCGCCGTTTGTTTTCCGTCGTTTGTTCGGTTCGTTCTTTCTTTGCAACCGGAGTTCTTAAGTTGAATTTTCTGATTCGTTCTCTCGTTCGAGTTTTACTTGTGCATTAGATGAGTACTTATTGTGTGGTTACTATTGTTTGCTTATGATAGATTGACCGGAGTGTGACGAGTAGATCTGTCAAGAGATTTTGAGTGCGAATCATCTTCATCAACATTGCAGGCAAGTTCACACTTTGATCATACCTTTTCTACAACCCAGTTTTATTGCATTAGATCAATCCTCACACATTGCATGATTAGGATCTAATTAAATTGTGGGATGGGAAGTAGATGAGGTAGTACCTATTACCTGTATTATTATGAAACCTTTGGGAGTTACTTCTACGTTGCTTATTATGCCATGCTATGCTAGTAGACATGGATTGGGTGAGTGATATCCATGACAGATGTGAGATTGATGATTTTTAATGGTTTATCTAAGGTGGCAACTTAAACACACATCTGGGTGGACTGAGGCACCTGATGTCTATCAGGACTTGCCTATTTTTTTTGGACCGCCACCCAGGTTCAAAGGGATCATAAGATCTTTCAAACTAGAAACTTACGTGTGCAGCCACAAGCCATTATGGGCTCTGGCATAGTTGACTAAGTCATGCGAACTCTTACGGGTAGACTAGCAGATGTAGGGGAAGTAGGTGTACCGGTCTACCCACATGTAAGGTGCTAGCGCTTCTGAAATACTGTGTCTCGGTCATCCGTCTTCTCAAACACCATGTAGTGCGAGAAACCAAACGGAGGCGATCGAGTCTTGTGGGGAAAAGTGCACAAACCTCTGCAGAGTGTACAAACTAATCATGATTAGCCGTGTCCCCGGTTATGGACAACTTGAGTATCTAGTACTTGAATATCCTGTGAATCTCAACATGTTACTTCTAATTAATGTTGTTGGGTTTTAATTATTTTTAATTGGGATTGAGAATGCTGTCAACCATTCTCAATGTTTCACAACCACCATGATAGTTAAATAAATTTATTCCTTTGCAGTAGGGAAAAATTGGCTTTACGCAAAAACCTTATAACCATAGAGCTTTTCCACCAGCCAAATATGCATGTAGTGATAGCCATTGTTCATCATTCTCTATGGTGTGAATTTTGCCAGTACATTCAATGTACTGACCCATTTCGGGCTGCAACGTCTCATGCTGCAGGATTATCTTACGACGAGTAAGTGATATGTTAGGGTTACGATTTCTACACTCAACTTCGCCGTTGGTGTTGATGGTAATCCACAACCTTGTTGCTTCCGCTATATTAGATTGAGGTAATAGTATTTACGTTACTTTATACATGTGATTTACCTCTGTTATAAATCCTTCGAGTATTGTGTGTGTCAGCATACCGATCCAGGGATGACACATAAGCACAGAGACTTGATTCGGGTCGGGTCGCTACAAGATGGTATCAGAGCACATGTTGACTGTAGGACGTGACCCTAGAAATTGGCAAGCCCACAGCAAAGATTTTTCTCTACAACTTTCCCCTTTCAAAAAAATCTTTTACCTCTCTTCTCTTCTGAGTTTATTCAAAAATTCCCTTTAGTGAGACTATACCCCTTTCCCCTTTTGACCACGAAGATTCGACTGATGAGACCACTCCAAGAAGTACAAGATATCAGACAAGTAAGACCATTCGGAATGAAGAGGATTTTACCATACATTATGATAATGGAAACTACAACGGTTGAAGACTCCAAAGACTAGGAGATTTGAAGGCTCTGAAGAATCCCCAGATTTGTATGACCTAGGACTGCTACCCTTATGGAACTTGGCAGACTATGGAAGATGTCAATGCCCGAGATCAAGGTGTATTGGAGAAAGACCAAAACAAGGAGTATGAGAACTCGAAGTTTTGTCAAGGAAAACCCTAAGGCAGGGGATATCAACTATGGAGAGATAGCTCATGGAAATGACAAGAAAACAACCACGGCTATCCATGAGGTTATCGCCCGCATATGCTATTGTCACCATGCTGAGTTAAGGATGCATGTCTTCAGAATGGATTTGATGGAAGAAGGCTGATGGAGCACCTATCATAAGATGAAGTTTTAGCCCTAGCCGGTGTATCACCAGGATCTGGAGTAGTACATCAAGAAGTTTAAAATGGAGCTCCAGGAAGTCGTATTAGACAAGGAAGTATTTCATGAGGAACTCAGGATCCTGAATATGAGAGTAGCCAAGCTGGAGGAGCTACAACCTCGAGATACTGGAGAATTGTCAAGAACTGAAGGACAGTATGACCATGGTTCATGCCAAGGATGTTGAAACCTAGAAGTTTGAAATACAACTCCGGAGTATTAAAGGATGTCACGAGAGATTTCACGTCAACAGAGATTGATCTGGAAAAAGAACTTGAGAAGGACAAGCATGATCAGAATACGCCATTGGAGGCATGAACAAGGCATGAAGAGTTTGGCGATGTTGACCTTTAGAAGACCAAACCCCTGTTATATACCTACGTTAGATGCGACGTTTGTGAGTTGTCATTTGTTTAATGTTTTTCGACAGCCACAACAAAAATTTGTCTTTTCAAAACTTTTGTTTGTATTGTGTGTCCCTCTCCCTCTCTCTTATCTCACCCCAAACCCATGGACCCAATAGATGATAAATGGAGATGAGCTTGTATTTTCTGGACCGACGAGTCAATTGGAGACAGACCGATGGATTCAGAACATGGAGGATCATATGGAGAACAAGCCTATAGTCGGAAAGGATATGGCCCAGTATGCTCTTCAATGCTTTGAAAGAGGTGCTGCTACTTGGTGGAGGATATACCAAACATGAATGGATGGCAAGGAGTAACCACTTGGAAAGAATTTAAGTTGACTCTGCTAAAGTCTCAGTTTGTGTCCCAGAAGTTGAAGCCTTATGGAAAGGATATGAAGAAACCTTGTGCCTGCAAGATTTGTGGAGAAATAGGACACACCCATAAAGAACACAAGGATGAATGCCCTAATTGTGAAGGAAGTCACCCAGTTGAAGAATGCCCAACTAGGCAAATTACTTGTTTCTTGTGTGAAGGGACTACCCACTATCCTGCTCAGTGTCACATTCGCCCCTTGGTACAAAGAACCATCCAGCAGAAGAAAAGAGCAACGAGAGGAGCCCTCATGGAAATTTTAGAAGAAACTGTGATGAAGGAGGACACATCTAAAGAGGACTCGAGTAAACCCTACACCAATTCTTGCTATTCATGTGGAGAAGAAGGACACATCTCCCAGAATTGTATGAATGGGAATCTAGTAGAATTCCTGGCTGAGGAAGTAGAGTATGACCCACAAGAAATAGAAGCCCTGATTGGAATGGAAAAGTCCAGAAAGAGAAGTAGATTGGATTCCAGGAAGGATCTGAGTCATGTCACCTGTTATGGGTGCAAGGAGTCAGGGCACTACCACAACAATTGCCCAAAAAGGAAGCCAAGGACCCAAGTAGGCTATATAATCACAAGGAAACCTCGAATCTTCCCAGAAGTAATATGTTTCCGTTGTAATGAAGCAGGGCACTTTGCCAGAGATTGTCCGAAGGAGAAGGAGACTTGTGAAAAATAGTTGAGTTTGTAACAGAAGTAATATAGTAGTAGTAGTGAGAACATTTTCTTTTATATTGAGGTGTTGAGTTGAGACATGTAATGGAAAAGCGAGAGATTGTAATCATTTGAGAATGAATAAAGTTAGCATCGTTGGTACAGATATGGATTTTATGAGTTGTTACTCTATGAAGAAGGATTTTGACCATTTTAAGGATAAGAGAAATATGGTCTATGGAAGGTTTGTACATTTTAAGGGTGGTAGTACCCTGTAAGAACCATTGACCCCTGGAAAAGATAAGGATACTCCACTGAGTAGATTTCGGACAAAATGAATACGAGTTTTATCTCGATATGTGTGATGCCCCAAGAGTATGTGGGATGAAGTTGGAGACCGTCAGTTGTTTGGACCAAATGTGATCAAGGAGTCAGAAGAGAATGTTAAGTTGATTCGAGATAGACTGAAGGTAGCTCAGTCCAAGCAGAAGAGTTATGTAGACTGAAGGAGTTATGCAAACGCAAAGAGGTAGTCTATGAAATTGGAGACAGAGCATGTCTTCATGTGTTCCCTCTGCGAGGAGTTAAACGAATTGGAGTTAAGGTAAAGTTAGCCCCGAGATTTGTAGGACCATACCGAGTTTTGGAGCGTATGAGAGAAGTGGCCAACAAGTTGGAGATACCCGAAGGACTGTCAGGAGTTCAGGATGTATTTCACGGTTCCCAGTTGAAGAAGTGCCATGCAGAGATGGCCAATATTCCCGTGTAAGGAAGCTTGACCCTAGAAAGGAGAATAATATTCCATGAAGTAGAGTATGGACTTCTTAAGTATAAGTTTTACCTCGGTATGTGGGAAATCCCACGAGGATGAAGAGATGAAGTACTATTGGATATAAAGGAGGTATGATGTTGGTAATATGGAGCAATGGCAACCCCATGACAAGTCTGAGTACTCACGTCTTGGTTTGGTGCCAATAGAAGAGAGGAAGACAGTAAAATTGGATGGATTTAAGAATACTAGGAAGTTGGAACAACGATCAGTTGCCCGATGATAAGTTCAAGGTTTGCAAGTGATGAGATGGGCCATAACCCACAGGCCCCAGGACCTGCCAAGAAGCAAGCACATTCTTGCTAAAGGATAAACCTTGAGGAAGTTACGACTTTATCGATAGACGATCTTATAGGAGTAACGCAAAACCTGAGAGTTGTGAAGGAACGATAGATGGTTGTTTGGCTTGCAGAATCCATGGATTTATCCGAACTTGGTTCGTCGACAAGAGAAATTCTGCAATGCTTGTGAGGATGACCGAGTGTTAGAATGCGAGATTCGCTAAATCATATACAAGGTAATGATTTGGGTGCAAGATGGATTGATCACCATACCGACTTACTCTTATTATTCGCCTTGCTATATGGGATGGTAAGTCTGAGTGACTTACCTATAGTAGAGAGACGACGATCGAAACTCTGTTTAAACCTTAGAATGGTATAAGTATTTTTCCCTTGTACACGGCAGTTGTGCCAACCGTAGGTTATACGGTGAGGATCAACCCAGACCCATTTCCTACAGGAGAAACCATAAATTGTTAACCACCATGAGATATCGATAGTTATTTAGAATTGGCGCCAGACCGTCAGCTAAGAAGACCCAGTCACAGAAGAACCTTACCAAGATGAAAGATAAAAGAATTGAGAAAAAGGTTATGCCACTACCAAAAGAGCTCAGGGAAGGAATTTTCTCGAGGATCTGAGAAGACCAGCCCCGTCGAGAATAAGGATGGAGTATATGAGTTTCGATGGAACCGTAACAATGATTCTAAGGGTGGTAGCACCCCAGACCCCGGAGATGATCGATGGATTTGAGGAGACCCCCAAACCCTAACCTTTTCTTGCTAGGCGCTCCGAATCTCGAGGACGAGATTCATTTTAAGGGTGGTAGGTTTGTAACATCCCAAAATTCTAAATTTTGGAATGTTATAAACAAATAGATAGATTTGATTGATTGTTTGATTGATTGTCTGAAAGTGAGTGAATTCGAAACTTTTGAAAGTTAAATGAGAGGGAATAAAAGGACTTTCCCAAACTTTCATATTTGCTTTCTGATCTCCATGAATTCAAATGCTTTTCAAACACAAAACCCTGGAGAGAAGATGACATGACTTCTTCCGTTTATTTAAATGACAAGGGTGTTTGAAAAATATTTGAATTTCATTTGAAAATATTCCAATTCTGAAACTTTATGCGACTCAATGATTTTCACGAGAGAAGATAAAATGACTTCTTCAAAATTATATGAAATATGAGTTGGGAGTTTCAAAGAATTAATTTCAAAGTTCTTTTGAATTTATTTTCAATTGGAATGTTATACATTAGATCATCATGCATATCTTATTTTCTTGCATTTTGGTCGATCCTAGAAATTTCACGCAAACTCAAGGACCTTCGGAGAGAGTTGGAGATTTTGTTATTTTCATATTTGAGAGTTTTCTCGAATTTGAAAAGAGGATCATTTGGATCGTTTGATTTATTTATTTCATCTTCAATAATTTTTCCGTTATCAAAAATATAAGAGAGGGAATAATATGACTTTCCCAAAATTGAGGAAAAATGAAGATTTAATAAATAGATCAAGTTTTGGTTTTGCCGGAGTCTATTTGCATTTTATTTGGATAGGGAAAAATGCGCGTTTTCAAAAAATTGCATTTTAGGTCCGGAGAAAAGTTCATTTTGTTCGGCTCATTTTTAGGAGTCGGAGAAAATTTACTTTAGAATTTTTGGAGCTCGTTTAGATTTTCCTTTTTTTGTTTTTCTGCGCGCGGAAACTATTTATAAAAAAAAGAGAGCCAGGCCAGCCGGGCCAAAGGCCCAGCCAGCCGGCCGCCTCCCAGCCCCCTGCGTGCTGCGCGCCAGCGCCAGGCAGGCGCAGCTAGCCGCCGCCGCTTCTTGCTTCTAGGTCGAGTCCAATATGGACTTAGGTCGGTTAGCCCCCCCCTCTTTCCTTTGTTCCGTTTTTCTTTTTCTTCTAGGACTCTTTTACCTATTCTTTTTCTTGTCCCCTACCCCAAGTAAACCCCTCCCCCTCACCTATATAAATACCCCCATAGAC
>NC_041386.1:249157934-249162232 GCF_002162155.2 Triticum dicoccoides | reverse complement strand
CCGCCACCCCACACCCGCCGCCGCCACCGCCCTAGCACGCCGCCGTGGCCACCGTTCGCCCCGCCTCGCCGGAGGTAGCCCCGCGCCTCTCTTTTTCTTCCCCGCGGTTCGGTTCTTTTAAAAGAAACCGTTCCGGTTTTCTTTTCCGGTTTTTCTCTCCGATTCTTCGTTTCGGTTTCTTTTCCGAAACCCTAGATCGGTTTTCCGTTTTCTTTTTCGGTTTCTTTTCCGAAACCCTAGATCGGATTCGTTTTCTTTTCCAATTTAGATGCCTTTTGACCGTTCGCCGGACCGTTCGTCCTAACGAATGTGATCACCGGATTCTTCTAGGTTAACGAATGACCGTTCGTTTAACCGTTCTTCTTTTTCTTCTCGTCGGATTTATTCCGCGTCTTTACCGCGATCGTGATCTCAGATCCGATCTTCGTTCTAGTTTATCTTCTCGCCCGTTTATCGGAATCAGGTGATTCAAGCGCCTGGAGTTTCTTCTCGAAACCGCCGTTCCGTCTAATCAACTTGAACAAGTTTTTGCTATGATAAAATTTGACCTAGTTTCAACTTTCTAGAACCGAGTTGTTTTCTTCCGCCGTTTGTTTTCCGTCGTTTGTTCGGTTCGTTCTTTCTTTGCAACCGGAGTTCTTAAGTTGAACTTTCTGATTCGTTCTCTCATTCGAGTTTTACTTGTGCATTAGATGAGTACTTATTGTGTGGTTACTATTGTTTGCTTACGATAGATTGACCGGAGTGTGACGAGTAGATCTATCAAGAGATTTTGAGTGTGAATCATCTTCATCAACATTGCAGGCAAGTTCACACTTTGATCATACCTTTTCTACAACCCAGTTTTATTGCATTAGATCAATCCTCACACATTGCATGATTAGGATCTAATTAAATTATGGGATGGGAAGTAGATGAGGTAGTACCTATTACCTGTATTACTATGAAACCTTTGGGAGTTACTTCTACGTTGCTTATTATGCCATGCTATGCTAGTAGACGTGGATTGGGTGAGTGATATCCATGACAGATGTGAGATTGATGATTTTTAATGGTTTATCTAAGGTGGCAACTTAAACACACATCTGGGTGGATTGAGGCACCTGATGTCTATCAGGACTTGCCTGTTTTTTTTGGACTGCCACCCAGGCTCAAAGGGATCATAAGATCTTTCAAACTAGAAACTTACGTGTGCAGCCACAAGCCATTATGGGCTCTTGCATAGTTGACTAAGTCGTGCGAACTCTTACGGGTAGACTAGCAGATGTAGGGGAAGTAGGTGTACCGGTCTACCCACATGTAAGGTGCTAGCGCTTCTGAAAGACTGTGTCTCGGTCATCCGTCTTCTCAAACACCATGTAGTGCGAGAAACCAAACGGAGGCGATCGAGTCTTGTGGGGAAAAGTGCGCAAACCTCTGCAGAGTGTACAAACTAATCAGGATTAGCCGTGTCCCCAGTTATGGACAACTTGAGTATCTAGTACTTGAATATCCTGTGAATCTCAACATATTACTTCTAATTAATGTTGTTGGGTTTTAATTATTTTTAATTGGGATTGAGAATGCTGTCAACCATTCTCAATGTTTCACAACCACCATGATAGTTAAATAAATTTATTCCTTTGTAGTAGGGAAAAATTGGCTTTACGCAAAAACCTTATAACCATAGAGCTTTTCCACCAGCCAAATATGCATGTAGTGATAGCCATTGTTCATCATTCTCTATGGTGTGAATTTTGCCAGTACATTCAATGTACTGACCCGTTTCGGGCTGCAACGTCTCATGTTGCAGGATTATCTTACAATGAGTAAGTGATACGTTAGGGTTACGATTTCTACACTCAACTTTGTCGTTGGTGTTGATGGGAATCCACAACCTTGTTGCTTCCGCTATATTGGATTGAGGTCATAGTATTTACGTTACTTTATACATGTGATTTACCTCTGTTATAAATCCTTCGAGTACTGTGTGTGTCAGCATACCGATCCAGGGATGACACATAAGCACAGAGACTTGATCCATTCGGGTCGGGTCGCTACAAACCCGCATGCAAACCGAGAAACCTACTCCGGCCACACGTCCGTTCATGAGCGGGCCGGAATTAAACGCAACACCGACCGAGCTCCTCCTGTCCGCCCTCGGTTTAAACAAGGCCAGACGCCGGCCAAGCTCCTACCGTCCGTCCTCTATTTATACGAGGCCAGACAGACAGCGGGCAAGAATCGCACCCCTCCACCGCTCCCCCATCTCCTCCTTCACCATTTCCTCCACTCTTTCGATGGCTTCCGAGGAGCTGTTCTCTGGCATATTACCCGGCTTGGTGGCCCACCGAGCCCTCCAGATACGGGCGAGGCCGCTTGGTGCTTCACCAACCTCGCTTGGCCAGACGGAGCCAGTTGCCGCCCCAAGCAGGCGCGTGGTTCAGCAACTCGCTGCTCCAGTTCATCTCGATGAGGAGTGGCGAGTTGCTCCACGCCAGCACGATGGCAAGCACACCGGTATGGGCGTCATCGCTGCCGCGTTGTACCGCACCACCAGTGTCTGCGGTGCCGCGCCTCCCGTGTCTGTGGGCGCGCCTCCCGTGCCTGCGGCAGCGCCATGCAGGCAGAGACAGAAGACGGGTGCGTGGAGAGCGATAAGTCGGTGGCCAGCTTCTCCATGTCCGCCGCCATCATCGAGGAGAAGTAGAACAGGAGAGGCTGCCGCCACTTGTGTCCCATGAAGGCCACCGCCGAGGCGACGACTGCGCATTCAGGTGGTTTCTTTGCTTGTTCGTCTCTTCCGAGGACCTTCGTCGACCCCGCAAAGTGTCTACTGGACATGAGGAAGACAAAGGGATCCGCGGGAGGCCATATAGATTATGTACTCCCTCTCTAGGTGGCAGGAAATTTTTGTTCTAAGAATGGATAAATTGTATGTATCTATAACTAAAGTAAGTCCAGATACATCAATTTCTAGGACAATTATTTCCGGATGGAGGGAGTACTAATTATACCAAGAAAGCCGGATTGGCACCGCTTAGTTCATGTAAATGTAATGAAATCCATCATGTTTATACGAAGATCCGGCTTTTTTATACGAAATCATTCATGCTTATAAGAAATCAGTCCATGTTTGCACGAATTTCATCTGGTTGGTTAGAGTTGTGAAAATGTATGCCGCTAGCGTTTGATGTCGTCCTCCGCGGAAGGAAGCGGGAGGAAATTTGCCGTCTGTCGTTGGAGATGCTCTTATGCTGGAAATAATAGAGTGACATCCAATCCATTTGAGTTAATTGCATGTATGATTGTCCCTCTATAAAAAGTTAATTGCATGTATAGTGTACACGTGACTTGCGGGGTGGCTACGGCTTCGTACAGAAAGTTAAAAAGAAACAAGCCCATCCTTAATCTTGTATTCTAAGTACTCTATGGGTTCCACTGTCAGTACAGTAGCGAAAGAAGTATATATTAAATAAGTAATATATAATATAAAAATCTAAAGTTAAAGACAGAATTTGAACTCATGTCATCGCGTTGCGAGCATCCGGCGACAACCAGTCCAGCACATTTTTGTTGTAGACCATGCTGGAGATATATCTCCATGTCTACTCTTATACTCCATCCGTTCCTAAATATTTGTCTTTTTCAGATTTCAAATGGACTACCACATACGGATGTGTATGTAGACATATTTTAGAGTATAGATTCACTCATTTTTCTCCATATGTAGTCACTTGTTGAAATCTCTAAAAAGACAAATATTTAGGAACGAAGGGAGTAGAAAACAGAGTTGGTGATGATGGTGTGCGTGCCATCCTGCAATATAGGCCGTCGACTTTATATCTAACGGATAGGAAGAAAACTATCGCAACTTTGCAAAAAATACCCACACCCCTCTCCACGTTCGCAAATACGGCCTTCCCTCGTTCATCATTTTCTCTCACAAGATAAACTACTCATACAAATGCATCTTGATGTTCCGTGCAACGCGCGGGCATCTAGCTAGTTTCTTTTAAAATAGTTACAGCGATAATTGGCTTGAAGTGGTATATTTTATGTCTGCCCCGAATGATTTCAGATTCACTAGTAGTAACAAAGAAAAGGTTGCCTTGTTAATTAACAGAAAACAGGGTGAAAACTATCACATGAGGCCGGTAAAAACGAGGCACACTAGGTTCAGCGTCATCGTCACTAAAGTTGTGCGTGCGCGAGAAGTCTACATATCGAGGGGGCTATTGAGCGAGGCACAGAGACACAATCTTCAAGAGAGAACCAATTGGCAGATTACGATCAGATCGAGTTGTCACCCTTCCGTT
>NC_041386.1:249069207-249157469 GCF_002162155.2 Triticum dicoccoides | reverse complement strand
GAAGCCAGTCGATAGATTTATTATCAAGATCGAGGTGTCACCCTACTCCTTCAGTGTTGGGAAGTGTGTGTGTGTGTGTGTGTGTGTGTGTGTGTGTGTGTGTGTGTGTGTGTGTGTGTGGTTGTGTGGGTGTGGGTGTGTGTGTCGTGGGGGGGGGGGCAGTGACACTTACATATCCCTACTCTTATAAAAAACAGAGTTGGTGATGATGGTGTTCCTGCCATCCTGCAATATAGGCCATCCGATTTATACCCGACGGATAGGAAGGAAACTATGGCAATTTTGCAAAAAGATACCCACACCACTCTCCGCATTTGCAAATAAGGCATTCCCTCGTTCATCCTTTTCTCCCACAAGATAAACTACTCATACAAATGCATCTTGATGTTCGGTGCAACACATGTGCATCTTGCTAGTAGGGAGAAGGAGTTTGTGTGACACATATCTGGCTATATTAAGGGATAGGTAGATAGCATTTGTGCGAGGCATACTTAAAGCATCATGAAGATAAACTAAATTGTGTGCATGCAAGTGCCGGAAAAATGAAGCGAGAAACAATGTGTGTGTACGCGCATGCGTGTGTGTGTGTGTGAGAGAGAGAGAGAGATAGGGGGAGAGAGAGAACGAAATCTCAAAACAAAAGGTGCTCTGCTGGAATCCCATTGTATGTATTCATATGGTTCTGGAACTCGAGTTATCCTTAGGCATACGTGTGAGAGACATTACTATACTTTGAGACATTAGTGGTTGTGGGTGGGCGGAATTAAAGGGGTGGGCATGTTCGACAGAGAGAGCGTGTGTGTTTCTGTGTGAGAGACTTGTAGGACGGGGTAGAAAGACGAATTATAACCTTGACGGAGGGAGAGAAATACACGAAGTGCGCGTGTGTCATTCCGATGCCCACAGGGAAATGAGATATGTATGTGTGTGAGAGAGATTGCACAATTCATTCACGTATCACTATCTAGCGATCGTGGACGTGCATAGCTTGAACATAAATCAATATCTACTTCGTATCATGGCCAAAGGTACAATATCGATTCAACGCTATAAAGATTGGACACTCACATATCACATTTTTTCTATTTAAATAAACCTTTTCAGTTGTGCATGCCAAAGTTATAGTGATGTTTCTTCAAACAACCAATGTAGCTATCATGTACATGCACCATTGTTACTCTTGCATTCAAAATCATTAGTATTGGATAATTTAAGGTTCTATTATGAAGTAATATATGTAATATTCATATATGAATTCAACGGGTACGCAATTTATGAAATGGAAGCTATGTAATCATATGAGGTAACACTTTCAAGTAGCGGACTACAATATCCATTTCTTTTTGTGCGTCTCTACACTAACACGTCAATGCATTATGTTTAAAGTAAATAACCAATTGCACTAAATTATATATTTACACGAGGAATACATAGGCTGAGCGTTTGATCCCTTTTTTGTGAACGCGCCACTACACCCGTACGATTGTCCGCGCCCGTGTGAACGTCCAAGTTATCGGCGCATCATCCTGAGTTATTGTCTTTTTTCTGGGGTGGACTTCACACCAGTTATTAACTGCTGACGCGTGCTCCGTGTACACAGTCTCGCATGACCTTCCCGCTAGCACAGTCCAAAATTAGTTGAAACTGGATATGAACGATCCCGCGGGCGGCAAAATCTCCCGCCTCCTTCTAAAATTTCTGCCACCTTAGTCTTTAGCATGCGAAATTCCCCTTTTGTCCTTGGTGCATGGAAACCAACAGTTACAATACCGCCCTCATCTACATAATAGGTCGGGGCTGCTTTGGTAACTTCCGGTTCCCCCCACTACACGGCACCCCCATTTCCTCTGCCCCTCCCGCAAAAACGACTAACTCCACAGCACCACAGCATCTCACATCACGCCGTCCGTACTTCATCGGCCTTTCTCCCCTCACCTCTTGAAACCCTAGACTGCTCATCCACTGGCATACCAGAGCCCATTCACTGCCAGCGGCGTCCACCTCACCGATTCTGCTTCTGCGGCCACATCTAACCCTCACACCTCCTGTAGAAACAAGTAGACTGCTCATCCACCACTGTACCACAGCTCATTCAGTGTCAGCCTTGTCCACGGCACCCGATCTGCTTCGCCGGTACTCTCGTCAACCGTAGCGCATCTGCAGCGGCTCATTCGTACTCCCCACCGGAGACGCTTCGTCCACCCCCCGGAGCCGCCCCACCGACGCCCCCGTCGACGACCTCTGATCCTCTTCGCCGACACCTTCCTCAACCCTACCGGAGCCGCTTCGCTGACACCATCGTCAACCCCACTGTAGTAGCTTCGCCTATACCATTTTCAACCCTACTGGGGCTGCTTTGCCAACTCACAAGTCCACGGTCTCAGATCCGCTTCCTCGCACCCTCATCCAACCTACTGGAGCAACTTCTGACGCCCCATCCACGGCCGCAGATCCGCATCGTTGACACCATCCTTAACCCAACCACCAGAGCAGCTTCACCTACGCCCTCGTCCATGGCCACAGATCCTCTTCGCCCACACCGTAGTCCACCCTACCGGAGCCGCTCCACAAACAGCCTACTCCATGGTTATAGATCTCCTTACCGGACCCCGACAGCCAGCGCAGCGTCATCACCCTTGACGTTTCTAACCTGATTCCCACCGTCTGGCAAGATGCCAAGCACCCGCCATGGCCTAGGTACTTGTCACCTTTAAACCCGTCCAACATCACCTACCCGATGTACTTCAAATATACTAACAGGTCGATGTTACCTGTTATGCAGCTGGCAAAAACTACAAGGATGATGTTTCTTCTGGATCGAACAGCTTGGCCAACCAAGCTCCTGGACCAAGGCATTGCTATGATCTTGTAAACGTGTCTTTCTCTCTCTCTTGTATTGTTCTGTGCCTCCCAGCGTGCTCTGCTAGGATTTTCGACCAGTAATCCCTTTGTGCAGACAATGATTTCTACTACTAGCTGCAAAATTAGATATGTAGATGTCATACATGATACTACCTCGTACCTCTATTCCTAAATATAAGTCTTTCTAGAGATTCCACTACAGGATACATACGGAGCAAAATGAGTGAATCTACACTCGAAAATGCATCTATATACATTTGTATGTGGTCCATACTGGAATCTCTACATAGACATATATTTAGGAACAGAGGCAGTACATTACACAAAATCGTAGGTGGCATGTAGGAATTCCAGTACACTACATTAGGCTCCCTTAGAGTGTCTGCTAGTCCAGCACACAGAGTCATGGTTAGTTTATGCTACGCACACAATCATTAATTGGTGGTTTAAATATGCGCAAGGGATATGCAATGTATTATCATGTAGAGATGTCTGAAATTAGCCCTATCAACTTGCAGATAGGGTTACACAATGAAAAAGTACAAGATGTATGTGGCAATTTCATGGAACATCGCAAAAAAAGGAGAGCCAACGGTGAGCCTATACAGTGTGCTATGGTACGTCACTCCTCCATTGCAATCATCCTGACATGTTATTTGTATGTCAGTTCTATTGGCCAAGTTTCTTAGGGACAGTTATTACGAGTTATCCTAAGAAAATAAGCACATGTGAATATAAGCTCCATGTAATAAGCCAACCTGTTCATTTCATTGCGTTTTCAGCTTATCTTTGGTATGACCAGTGAAAAGTCTATATTGCATTATATTTTTTCATTTTGCTGCCCATATGAAAATTAATTTGACTTGCAAACATCACAAATTGAACCCAGTGCAGTAATTAATATGATAGGAAAACAGACCTTCAATATTTGCCTAAAATGCAAATACAAAGACACCATCTACTTGGCGCAATCTACTTTGGTCAATTTTTTCCATAGAGATCCCATTGCCTAATTTAAACGAAAAACACATGACCCACATTTAAATGAAGAACAATTATTTATTGAAATTTGATGGTCCAAGTGGCTGGTTATTATCATATAGTAGCATCACGTGAAAGCATCATATAGCAGCAGTAGCAGCTCATAGCAACTCATCATACAGCAACAACAGTGTGCAATTCATCATATACCAGTAGCAGCTCATAGCAATTCATCATATAGCAGTAGTAGGTGCAGCTCATAGCAATTCATCATATAGCAGCAGGAGCAGCTCATAGCAATTCATCATATAGCAGCAGCAGGAGCAGCTCATAGCAATTCATCATATAGCATCAGCAGGAGCGGCTCATAGCAATTCATCATACAGCAGCAGCAGGAGTAGCTTATAGCAACTCATCATATAGCAGCAGCAGTAGCTCATAGCAATTCATCATATAGCAGCAGCAGCTCATAGCAATTCATCATATAGCAGCAGCAGCTCATAGCAATTCATCATATAGCAGCAGCAGCAGCTCATAGCAATGCATCATATAGCAGCAGTAGAAGCAGCTCATAGCAATTCATCGTATAGTGGATCAGAATGAAAACTTGCAAAAAATCAGAGGAGATTCTCACCTTGTTGGATGAGCTCATCCTTCAACAGCACCTCAAGGCCACGGCCTGGGAGGTGGGGAGAGCGAATAAGGTGCCTTCTGCCGCAGTGTGGCATCAGCCATAGTTGTGCAGCGCCTGCTGGACTAGTGCGTTGGACAAACCATAGTGGAGCAGCTCCTGGAGACCATGAGAATGAGGGGCGGCACCAGAGGGAGGAGCAGCCAGGGAGATTTGCCCCTACCCGCCGGCCATGTAGCCTAGCTGGACAGTGCATCATCAAGGACCAGGCCAGATGGGACCAGTGGCAATGGCTTGCTGGAGGAACCCTAGTGCTGCAGACAGGGTATCGAGGTAGAGGGAAAGGGGAGAGGAGATGTGTAAGTGCATCTAGTGCCACCCCTAGTTGGTTTTGGAGTATTGACGACAAACCTAGTTGAGGGACTAATGTGTTTGTGAGAATTGCAGGATAACACAGGTAGAAGTCCCTCATTGATTCCGTTTTACTACCAGAGATGACCCCTAAAAATGTATGAAGACATTGAAGCCAAAGGTGGTATATGAAGATATTCACATTGAAGACTATGACAAAAGAAGACACGTTATGAAGCCTATGGAGCTCGAAGACTTAGATCTTTCGTAGTTCCTTTTCTTTTGTGTTGAGTCATAGGAACCACCGTACTGTTAAGTGGGGTCCAGGAGAACCAGTCAGAATGACTGAAGTGATGCCTAAACCAAAGACCTATGTCTTCGAGTGAAGACAATGAGAGTGAATCTTGTCCAGAGCCGGACAAGTCAGCTTTGCTTGTAGCCCAAGTAAAGTTGCCATGAGAGTTTGAAATCTGACCGTTGAGACACGTGTCAGTTCCTTAGTGACCCGGGGTCATTTCGGACAAATCAGGTCGGGTTGCCAAGTGGCTATAAATAGCCCACCCCCTACAATCATAAACGGTTGGCTGCTCAGATTTCAGTGTACGGCTTTTGTCGTTTGAGAGCAACCCACCTCGAAGCCTTTGAGAGAAAATTCCTAGCGAGGAGAAAAGCCCTAACCACCCAGAGCCAGAGAACATTGGGCATCACTTAAGTCTTCTTATCTGTGTGATCTGAAGACTTATTACACTTGAGGACTGTGAATTCTCCAGACGGTTAGGCGTCGCGTTCAGAGCATCCAAGAGACATTGTGGATTGCCAGTGAACGAAGTCTGTGAAGGTTTGGGAGTCTACCTTGAAGACTTACCAGAGTGATTGGGCGAGGACTACGTGACCTTAGCTCAAGGAGAACACGGTGAGGACTTGGTGTCCTGAGCTGCGTGTTCAGGACTGGGTGTCCGGGACTGTGTGTCCTAAGGTTTAAATACCTAGCCGCTCCAACCAGACGTATAGTTGTCACAGCAACTGGAACTGGTCCAACACATCATTGTCTTCAATGAGTCACCGGTTTCATCTTCACTTCCTTTTTCTTACTGTTACTCATTGTGAAGCCATTGCATGCTTGCTCTATCTTTTGTCTTCACAACGTGAATGTATGATCTGTTTGGCTTCATAACTTCTTCCTACCTGATCCTCATTACACTGCAGCTGTTTGTCTTTGTGCTTTCACTCTATTGAATACTTGACCATGGCTTGCCTAGTGTAATCTAACTTCCACTGCATAGTAATAGGCAAAATCTTCACTGTTTGTCTTCATAACTCCCACGTTTTGAAGACTTTCATAAAAATGGCCTATTCACCCCCCCTCTAGTCGATATAACGCACTTTCAATTGGTATCAGAGCGAGGTGCTCCCTTGTTCTGTGTGATTCGGTTTAACCACCTGGAGTTTTAGCTATGTCGACTGCAGGGATAATCAAAGTCTCTGCTGGGTGCCCCGTCTTCGATGGAACTGAATATCCCTACTGGAAGAATAAGATGCGCATGCATCTTGAAGCCATTGATGTCGACCTATGGTATGTCATCGAGAACGGCGTTTCCAAGGCTGGAGAAGGTGTCACTGCTGCTGATGTCAAGAAGTTCACTCAACTGGACTCTACTGCCAAAACTATCATCTGTGGTCATCTGACGAAAGGACAGTATGGCCGTGTGAGTGCCTTGAAGACATCCAAGCTGGTCTGGGACTAGCTCTCCAAGGGCAATGAAGGCATCTCAACCCAGAGAGATCAGAGAATCAGTGTTCTTCGCAACCTCTTCAACTGCTTCAAGCGAAATGACAATGAGAATGTCCAGCACACATTTGACCGGCTCACTGACATCACAAATGAACTTCAAGCCCTCGGCGCCACTGAGATCACCAAACATGAAATCGTCAAGACGCTGCTGAGATCACTTGATAGTTCGTTTGACATCCTAGCCCTGATGATTCAAGAACGTCCTGATTTCAAGACACTCGATCCGTCTGACATACTTGAGAGGCTCAACACACATGAGTTCCAGCTTTCTGAGAAAAGAGATATCTACGGTCCAAACTATGGGCGAACTCGTGCCTTGAAGGCAAAAGTTGTTTCCTCATCTGAAGAAGAATCTAACAGCAGTTCTGATGATCCTGAAGACATTGGAAGGGAACTTGCAATGCTAGTGAAGAAGTTCCAAAAATTCACCAAGAAGAAAGGCTTCAGAAAATCTTCACGATCAAGCTCAAGGAATGATGAAGCTTCTGCTCATGACTACAAGAAGAAAACATGTCACAAGTGCAAGAAAACTGGACACTTCATCTCTGAGTGTCCACAGTGGGACAATGAGAACAGAAGGAAGAAGAAGAGCAGGGAATATGATTCTGACGACAAGAAGAAGAAGAAATACTCAAAGTCTTCTTCCAAGTCTTCCTCAAAGTCTTCATCACATAAGAAGAGCTCATCTGGCAAGGCACGTGCGTTTGTTGGCAAGGAAATGGATTCAGAGGAGGAGTCCGCTTCTGAGGAGGCAGAGGTGGAATCTGAGGAGGAGTCTGATTCTGGCATTGCGAGTCTGGCTACAGCATACGTCGCCAAGTCCATCTTTAACACTGAAGACAATGACTTCATCACCGACACTGATGCAAATGACAAGAACGACTCCACTCCTACCTACTGCTTCATGGCACGCGGTGCCAAGGTAAACACATGCACTACTCGCTATCAAACATCTAGTGACGATGACTCTGACTGTGATTCAAAACCCAGCTACAAAACACTTGCTAAAATTGCAACTGAATAACAGAAAGCTATGGAACATATTCAAAAACTGTTAGACAGAAGCGATGATCTGTTGGGTGCTGAAATGACTCGATCTGAATCCTTAATTGAAGACATAAAAAATCTTCACGTTAAGTATCAGGAACTTGAAGATCGTCTTGATACTCTCTCAACAACTCATGAAAAGCTTTCCTATGATTATCTTTAAAGGAAGCAAGAACTTGAGAAATTGAGAGCGGCTCATGAAGATCTTCAAAAGGAAAACGAATCACTTCGCGCCGAACAGACCGCTCAGGAAGGATTTCAACCACCATGTCTTAAATGCATTGAGTGTGATAATGCTACTTCTGTTGCTGAATGTTCCACTGCTACTGCTGTTGCAATATCTTCAACTGTTGATGTGGTAACTAACCCCTCTGCTGAGGATACCACTGCTATTGCTGATGAGAATGCTAGGTTGAAGACATTGCTTGAAACAGGGATGTACAAAAGTCTTAAAGGACATCAGACATTATGTGATGTCCTCAAGAAGCAGATTCTGAACCGAAACCCTAGGAAAGAGGGTGTTGGGTTCGTAAGGAAAATAAATGCAGATGGCTCTTACTGGAAACCTGAGCAGTACCCCAAAACCACATGGGTTGCTGCAAAGGAACCTTCAGCAGATCCATCCAATTTATCTGGCTTCACATGTGCTAACCCCATTATTATTGATGAATCCTTTGATGCAAACTATAAACTGTTTAAGAATCAGAATGGTGAAGTGTTTGCCAGGTACATTGGTACTAACTGTAGGAATGGACCGCCTATGAAGAAGATCTGGGTTCCGAGAAAGTGTCTGGAAAATCTTCCTGTGAATGTCTTCATGACACCTCACTTGAAGAAGACAAACCTCAGACCAAAGGCTTCATACGGTCCAAAGGCTTCATACAAACAGAGGACTCACCTGAGTCACACTAACACAAATGTTTTGCAGGGAAACCATACTCAGGCATATGAATATGAGAGCGGTTCATCGAACCGTCATGTTCATATGACCAAAAATTATTCTGCTTATTCCTATGAGTATTATTGTCCACCTGCAAGACTGTTTGCTAAGGCTTCAAAGCCAAAATTCTTAGATGCTGCACTTAGACTTATTGCTTCTAAGCCACCCTTGAAGATGTGGGTGGTTAAGAAAGCTTAACTCTCTTTTGCAGGGAAAGGTCTCCAGCAGAAAAACAAAATCTTCTGACGCTATTGCTGGGGACCTTAAAAATCTTGTAGGGCGCAAGATAAAATGCCTGAATGGCATCATTATGTACTTCGTTCTGGAATCGCATGCTACTCTCCCTATTAGTCCTAATCTGGATCTAAGTTTTCATAACCCACTGGTTCGTCAAATGTTTTTGCTTCACAATTCTCTTCGTGAAGCATATCCCCCTAACTGCACTGTAGGGTACGACACCAGCGTCTTCAAAGTCTTCAGAATGGATTATTGACAGTGGGTGTACAAATCACATGACTGGCAAAAGAAGCCTTCTTATGGACTCAACCTTATGTCCATCCAACAACAGCCACATCACATTTGCTGACACTGGTAAAAGTAAGGTATTGGGTCTAGGTAGAGTTGCAATCTCAAAGGATCAACACATGGATAAAGTCATGCTTGTTGAATCCCTTGGCTTCAACTTAATGTCTGTCTCAATGCTTTGCGATTTGAACATGATCGTAATGTTTGGAAAATATCGTTGCCTAGTACTAATGGAATCTAACAAGTCTCTAGTGTTTGAAGGGTATCGAAAAGATGATCTGTACGTGGTAGATTTCTCAGCAGGGCCACAACTTGCAGTATGTCTTCTTGCAAAAGCTTCAGAATGCTGGCTTTGGCATCGGAGGCTTGGACATGCTGGCATGAGGAACCTCCACACCCTTGCGAAGAAGAAGCATGTCATAGGCATCGAGGGCGTCAAGTTCAAGAAAGATCACTTATGCGGTGCCTGTGAAGCAGGGAAGATGACAAGGGCAAAACATCCTTCGAAGACAATCATGACTACTACTCAACCCTTCGAACTGCTCCACATGGATCTTTTCAGCCCCACTCACTACTCAACTTTTACTACTACTGCTTGCCTCTATGGCTTCGTCATTGTTGATGATTACTCTAGATATACTTGGGTGCACATAATCCTTTACAAGACTGAAGTGCAGGATGTCTTCATACGCTTCGCCAATCGTGCTATGAACAATTTTGGCGCCAAGATAAAACACATCAGAAGTGACAATGGCACTGAATTCAAGAACACTGGCCTTGATACATATCTTGATACCTTGGGCATCACACATGAATTCTCAGCTCCGTACACGCCACAGCCGAATGGCGTCGTCGAACGCAAGAACAGAACACTCATTGAGATGGCCAGAACAATGCTAGATGAATACAAGACTCCAAGAAAATTCTGGACTGAAGCCATTGACACTGCATGCCATACAATCAATCGTGTTTATCTTCACAAGCTTCTGAACAAGACATCTTATGAACTCCTAACTGGCAAGAAGTCAAATGTCAGTTACTTCAGAGTATTTGGCGCAAGGTGCTGGATCAAGGACCCACACCACACCTCAAAGTTTGCACCAAAAGCACATGAGGGCTTTATGCTTGGATATGGAAAGGATTCGCACTCCTACAGATTCTTCAATCTCTTTCATTACAAAGTGGTTGAAACAGTGGATGTGCGGTTCGATGAGACAAATGGATCACAAAGAGAGCAACTGCCAAATGTGCTAGATGAGATTCCAGCTAGTGAATCAATCAAGCTAATGGGAACTGGAGAGATTATACCTTCTGAAGCTCATCCTGAAGAAGAACTTATCATCTCAGCACCTGATCAACATGAAGAAAATGCTCAGCCTGAAGACATTCCTCCCAACAACAACACAGATCAGCAAGAGCAAAGTCTTCGCCCTGTACATCCTCGTGTTGCCAATAAAGTGCAGATTGACAGAATAATTGACAGCATCAATGCACCTGGTCCACTCACTCGTTCAAGGGCAACTCAGCTAGCAAATTTCTGTGGGCACTTCTCATTCGTCTCAATATCAGAACCCAAGAAAGTTGAAGAAGCCTTCATGGAACCTGAATGGATTCAAGCTATGCAAGAAGAGCTTCAACAGTTTGAGCTGAATAATGTATGGGAACTGGTTAAGCGTCCTGATCCACGGAAGCACAACATAATAGGCACCAAATGGATATACCGCAACAAACAAGATGAGCATGGTCAAGTTGTCAGAAACAAAGCTCATCTCGTTGCTCAAGGATATACTCAAGTGGAAGGCATTGACTTCGATGAAACATTTGCTCCCGTGGCTAGGCTTGAAGCCATACCATTCTGCTGGCCTATGCAAATCATCATAACATACTTCTATATCAAATGGATGTGAAAAGTGCCTTTCTCAATGGCAAGATTGAAGAAGAAGTGTATGTTGCACAACTGCCTGGCTTTGAAAATCCAAAACATCCTGACATGGTATACAAGCTCAACAAGGCACTTTATGGCCTCAAACAAGCCCCTAGGGCCTGGTATGACACACTCAAATACTTCCTGAAGAGCAAAGGCTTCATACCTGGTTCCCTGGATCCCAGTCTTTTCACGAAGACATATGATGGTGAACTGTTTGTGTGCCAAATATATGTGGATGACATTATCTTCGGCTGCACCAATCAAAAGTACAGTGAAGAGTTTGGGTATATGATGCAAGAGCAATATCAGATGTCCATGATGGGGGAGCTAAAGTTCTTCCTTGGTCTTCAAATACGACAACAACGCAATGGCATCTTCATATCTCAAGAGAAGTATCTCAAAGATTGCCTGAAGAAGTTCGGTATGCAAGACTGCAAAGGCTTCACAACACCAATGCCAGCCAAACATCATCTAGGTCCTGACGACAATGGTAAAGAGTTCGATCAAAAGGTATACCGCTCCATGATTAGTTCTTTGCTTTATTTATGTGCATCTAGGCTAGATATTATGCTTAGTGTTTGCATGTGTGATTGATTTCAAGCGGCACCAAAGGAGTCGCATCACTTAGCTGTGAAGCGAATTCTTTGATATTTGGCTCACACCCCAACTCTAGGATTATGGTATCCAAAGGGCTCAGAGTTTGATTTGGTTGGATTTCCGGATGCTGATTATGCTGGTGACAAAGTTGATCGCAAGTCTACATCAGGCACATGTCACTTTCTGGTACGATCACTTGTATGTTGGTCTTCAAAGAAGCAGAACTGTGTATCTCTCTCCACTGCTGAATCTGAATACATTCCGGCTGGATCTTGCTGCGCTCAGCCTCTGTGGATGAAGCAAACACTCAAGAATTATGGCATTCATCTGAAGCAAGTACCACTTTACTGCGACAACAAAAGTGCCATCAAGATTGCCAAGAACCCAGTTCAGCACTCGAAGACAAAGCACATTGAAATTCGTCATCACTTTCTCAGAGATCATGTTGTGAAGGAAGACATTGATATCATACACGTCAACACTGAAGAACAATTGGCAGATATCTTCACCAAGCCCTTGGATGAGAAGAGATTTTGCAAGTTACGGTGTGAGCTAAATATCCTGGAATCCTCAAATGTCCTGTGATCGGGCACACATCCTAACACTTATGCATATGATGACTTAGATGTGCAAGGCACAAAGTAAAGTATATCTTCAATCAATGAAGACATACATTCTAAGTGTGAATACATTAATGTGGAATTTGACTTCGGAGCGCCATGATAATTGTGCACCGTGTATGGGTCTAATACTTCCTATATGGTGGGTAACGCCACCATCAAACGTTCTATTTTGAAGTGTTTCACTCATGGCGTTACCTTGTAATATCTTCACATTTGGTTTGGATTAGAACTCAACATGTCTTCATGATTATCTTCACTACGTTGATTATATAGATGTATACATACTAGTGTTCTGTCCTCTACAGCATTCACTTATAGCTATGTCTTCTTGGTTGAATCTTTTGAACTAAGTGAATGTGATCGGACCCTAATCTCTCTATGCTTTCTATCTCAAACTCTATCTCTCCAAGTCATATGCATTCTATTGAAACTGTCGAATGTCTTCACTGCGTCCTTGTCAGCAGAAGATATAGAGACAACCATAAAGTCCATTTTTAATGCTCATTCCTCCACATAAAATCCGGAGAAACAGGAACGACCGCCCGACAATCCAGGCGTGCGTGGGACGTGGAACAAACTCCAAACTTCCGCAAACAGGCCACGCGTTCCTCAGATGCGAATTGCCAGGGGCACCTGTGTAATAGCATAGTGCCGCCCCTGTGCCTATAAATTCACACTTACCGCGGTTAGTATCTCCTTCTTCCACCCTCGCACGAACCCTAGCGCCACCGCTAGCTCTCGACGACGCCGGCGACGAAGCGCTTCGCTGCCGCAACCTCTCCGACACCGTCCTCACGCCGACCGCTGACATCGTTCTCTCCGCCATCGCCGTAGGTGTCTTCCGTCGCCAAGTTAGGGCACGGAGGACCGAACTGCTCGGCATCATCTCCCACTTCCGTCTAGCAGTTCCAAGTGTGGTAAATAAAACTTCTTTTTGCAGCCCCTTTTGATCTCATGGTTCTGTCACTTTCTACCATAAGAAGTTTATCTTCACACAAGTTAGATCTCTCAATCTGCATCTCATAACATGCCTAGTATATTCACTTGTGCTTCATGAAGTAGTTAGATTCCTCACTTGTACTGATCTGTGGGTTCGTACAAATCTGGAACCAACTTCTTATCTATGAGTGAATGTCTTCGCATGATGAGATTAATGTCTTCTAAACTGATTAATCTTCAAAACCTTCTGAGAATGCATATGACCTCTTCCCCTTCCCTCGCACCTTAATGCTGTCACAGGTACATGTCCGTGGGAGAATCCTTCGGTTCTCATAGTCTGCATTCATTTGCAGAATTCCTACAGCATCACATAAATTCTCCTGAAGCCAGTTCCTGTTGGTCCAACAAAAGAAAGCCTTTGAAGCCTTTGAAAGTTTTGAAGCCTTTCAAGTTAAAGTTTATGGCTTCAGAAGCAGCAGCAAGGAAGGGGGCAGACAGCGACGTGAAGGAACTTCCAAAGATCTGCCTAAAGACCTGGCAGAAATGTATAAAACAGATCCTGAAGAAAATTATGGGCAGCGCAAGACCCGAATCCAATGGATTCGACGCTATTGGGCTGAACAATGGTTCAAATACCGCTTCACAACCCAAGAGTATGCTGAGAAAAGTGCCATCAAAAGACCGTGGGGAGACATCTTATACAAAAACCTTGTACCCAGGTCCAGAGATGAAGCTATTTCCCAAAGCTTCTATCCATGTATGGTTCGTGGGCCACAGCCTGATGATGCACATCCGTCGTCACTACTCTGGTGTCGTGACGACAATCTATTCAAGCGCAACTTCTAGTTTGCCCAACAATCAGCGAAGCAGAACAAGAAGAAGTTGGGGTTAGACTTCAACCCTGGTCCCTCAGCACCAAGGGCAGATGGCACACGCTACGCAGAACCCAATGTCATCGGTCTGTATGCCAATCTTGAGGGCCTCATCACCCGCATCTTAGTCCAAGGGACCGCCGTGAATGACCCTCCAGCTGACTCTGAGTCTGATGAAGCTCCTTCTGTACCGAAGCCAAAGCAGTCGAAGAAGCCAAAAGCTTCAAAGCCAGCCCCTTCATCAAAAATCTCAAGGGCGAAGCCATTGGCAACTGCACCTCCTGAAGACAGTGTGCAGTCTGAAGACGTATCCCGCGTCTCCAAGCCCTAGAAGGCCAAGGTGCCTCAGCCACACACCGGCAAAGAGCTCACAGCTGCTGCCATTCTGCGCAGCGAAGCCATTGATCTGTCAAGTGATGAAGATCTTGGAGATGACGCTCTAGAGCAGCTCATCAAGAGCAAAGAAGAAGCTAAAATCTTCAACAATTTGCCTCTCTTTGATGTCGCCATCATCCACAACTTCATCGACGAATGGTTTGCCACACCAAACATCAGCTTCGAAGATCTGCAGCTGCCTGTTGGCATCATCGTCGCCTTCCAATGCGCAATTGCTTTAGAACTTGCCATTGCCTAGCGCATTGTTGAACTGAAGCAGAAAATTGATCATGAAAAGGCTCAGTTCAAGAAGAATATGGCCAAGCTCAGTGTGCAAGAAGTGAAGAGCTTCAAGACCATGTTGCATGAGCTCAAGAAAAATTTTCTGAAGAAGCGTGCAGAAGCTCAGGGCTCACGTGAGCGGATGAAGTCTCTGGCTGAAAGATGTGTACAAGCCTACAATGAGGCTGAGAAGCGCAAGGCACTTGGGCATCCTGGCATCGACCCCAAGATGGCCGCGAAGAATAAGAAGAAGCCTGCTATGGCTGAACCAGAGGCACCTAGGCAAGAAGCAGTTCCAATTGTCTTCCCAACTGCAACGACTGGCTCGAAGCCAAAGAGCCGGTCAACAGCTTCAGAGCTCAAGAAGACAAGAACTGCTGAGGCTGAAGCCAGGAAGAGGAAAAGCTCTGAAGCCTCTCCTACTGCCCCCAGCAAGAAGAAGCGAAAGATCAAGAAATCTCGGGCTGCTCCCACAGAGCCCTTGATAGTTGAACCTATCTCTATGGTTCACCCCAACGCAGAACGACAACTGACAGTTCATGAGCCTGCTTCCACAAAGGCTCCTGAAGCTGAAGACATACTAGCAGCCGACCCCATTGCTGCTGAAGACATTGGTGACCAGGACAATGTACAAGATGATGCATCCCTTCCTCAGTATGAACAAAGCGAGCTCATCAGCATTGGTCATCCTCTGATGCCAATTGCACAAGATGCGTCATGGGCGGATCGCCCTCAAGAGGAAGAAGACAATGAGGCCCAGCCCACTCCAACCCCACAGGCGTCGTCTGCATTCCGCAGGCTTCGCAAAGGTCCAAGGCCTCAAGTCTATGTTGAAGACATTCCGGCTGCATCAGCCGCAGAAGACGCACCACAAGAGCCTACTCCTATGCTCCACCAAGAAGCAGTTCTCCCGGAGAACGTGCTTGTGACTGACCCTCCAGCTAGTCAAGCAGAGGCTGAAAATGTTGAGGCTGCCGCAACCAACACTGAAGCCAATGTGGAGCCCTCCCCACCAAAAGCTTCAGTAGACAGCAAAGCTACTGATCCAGACACTTCTGTTCCTGAGTCTGCTGCAGGTCCTCAATTTGATTACCATGTTGAGCACAGGCCTCTTGTCCAGAAGCCAGTCCCAAGGCTGCCAAGGTTCCCAGGTCCTGCATCAGCACCTGGCTCCTTTGACATCAATAGCTTCAAGGCAGACAATATGTTCTTCAACAGCTCCAAGAACCCCTATTCAAGGGAAAGGATTTCATCAGATAGGTTCTGGAGCTATCCTCAGCGCAGCTACTATTCAAGCGTCCTATACAACCAAGGTTGCATCTTCCCGCATAAGTGCCTTGATGTTGAAGCCATTGCTGGTCTGCCCTGCTTAGAGGAAGCGCTGGATTGCTTCAAGCAAGTGGGTCTGCTGCAGTTTATAACTGATGAAGAGCACTGGAATAAAGAGCTTCTGTTGCAATTCTATGCCACCCTACACATCAAAGGATACAACAGAGATCCGAAGACTTGGGCCCTGGAGTGGATGACCGGCAATGTCCATCACGAAGCCAATGCATTCGATATCATTGAGCTCACCGGCCTGCCCACTCCTGGCGAACTCTTCGAGGAAGGGTGTCCACTACACACTGAAGCTCTTGAGAGCATATTCCAGAGGCCTGAACCAAATATGAGTCAGATGCTCTCCATGATGAAGCCATTGCCCCACGATGCTCCTTATCCAACAGAGTTCTTTGTTGAAGACTTTGAGTACCTGCCCAGAACCATCTATCACATTATCCGGCGGACTCTCTGGCCTATTAAAGGGCACTCTCCAAATGCCAAGATCGAGGGTGCAATGAAGACTCTGATATTCTGTATCCTTCATGGCAAATGCTTCAACGCACAGGATTTCTTCATACGCCAACTCACTGCATCAGGCTCAGATATGTTTGGTTTAAAGTTCTATGCTCCTTGGGTAATGAGACTGATCAAGCTTCACTCTACGATCTCATATCAGCCCTCAGCCCGCAACCATCGGATCTTCTTGCCAGATGTGGATACCTCTGCTGAAGCTATATATCCTGACCCTGCCAAGCAACCTTTGAGTCTTCAGAATGCAGAACACCAGAGCTTCACTCAAAACGATGAAGGTGTTGAAGCCATCTCCAGGGTGTATCCTTTGGCTGGCACTACACGTGCGCCACACCCTGCTTCAACTGAAGCCACTGATAGTGCAACTGCTTCCAGACCCAAGAAGCGTGCTCGTGTTCTCAATAACCGAGAGCTTCTTGTGGCCCTTCATCAAAAACAAGATAGGCATCACAACTGGCTAAAGCGTCAGATGAAAAGCCTCTTGGTGGATGTTAATCGTCTTCGAAATCTTGCCACCAAGAATGCTTTCGTCACTCATGAAACCTGTTGTCGTACATGGAAAGGGCTATCAATGATGTGTACTGAAGCTGAACTTGAAGAGGATGGCTTCACTGAGCGATTCAAGTTTGACACCACACCTCCTAGAAGGGCTGTGATGCGCAACACACCATCACTTGAAGACTCTGAGTTTTCTTCATCTGCTGCCACAGTCACTGCCAGAATCATTGATGAAGAAGACGATGCTACATCACCGCCACCTGCTTCAGCACCTCCAAGCTCTTCTGCACCGCCAAACACCTCCAACGACCCTGCTGCTCCTGGGAACGAGTAGACACTCTATGTCTTCAAACCTTTTTGGTCCTTGCTGACAAAAGGGGGAGAAGCATATGGGTTGATAGTCTTCAAGCGGGTCCATATGGGCGGGTGCTTTATGTTTTGCTATATTTTGCTTCGTGCTTACAACTCTCGTTTTTGCTTCATTTGGTTCTTTGAGTTGTAACACTAAAACCCGATGGTCGTCTGCTACTTGTTTGCCATCCTGTTTGTGAAGATAAATTCCGCATGTGCGACGATAAATTCCGCACTTATCTCATTCTGCAGACGTCCATTTTCCATTATGCATGTCATTATCTTCATATACTTTCACATGCATAGTGGATTGTCATCATAAGCTGAATTGGATCTCCACAAGTACAACCTGCCATGTGCATTTGCATTCCAAAAGCAAATTAACTTATATGCACATCTTCAGGGGGAGCCCTTGAAACTTATGAAGACAATTCCTTATCCTTTACAATTTCACAGACTATATTCCCCGTTGAAAACTTCAACTAGTTTGTCATCAATCACCAAAAAGGGGGAGATTGTAAGTGCATCTAGTGCCACCCCTAGTTGGTTTTGGAGTATTGAGGACAAACCTAGTTGAGGGACTAATGTGTTTGTGAGAATTGTAGGATAACACAGGTAGAAGTCCCTCATTGATTCGGTTTTACTACCAGAGATGACCCCTAAAAATATATGAAGACATTGAAGCCAAAGGTGGTATATGAAGATATTCACATTGAAGACTATGACAAAAGAAGACACGTTATGAAGCCTATGGAGCTCGAAGACTTAGATCTTTCGTAGTTCCTTTTCTTTTGTGTTGAGTCATAGGAACCACCGTACTGTTAAGTGGGGTCCAGGAGAACCAGTCAGAATGACTGAAGTGATGCCTAAACCAAAAACCTATGTCTTCGAGTGAAGACAATGAGAGTGAATCTTGTCCAGAGCCGGACAAGTCAGCTTTGCTTGTAGCCCAAGTAAAGTTGCCATGAGAGTTTGAAATCTGATCATTGAGACACGTGTCAGTTCCTTAGTGACCCGGGGTCATTTCGGAAAAATCAGGTCGGGTTGCCAAGTGGCTATAAATAGCCCACCCCCTACAACCATAAACGGTTGGCTGCTCAGATTTTAGTGCACGACTTTTGTCGTTTGAGAGCAACCCACCTCGAAGCCTTTGAGAGAAAATTCCTAGCGAGGAGAAAAGCCCTAACCACCCAGAGCCACAGAACATTGGGCATCACTTAAGTCTTCTTGTCTGTGTGATCTGAAGACTTATTACACTTGAGGACTGTGAATCCTCCAGATGATTAGGCGTCGCGTTCAGAGCATCCAAGAGACATTGTGGATTGCCAGTGAACGAAGTCTGTGAAGGTTTGGGAGTCTACCTTGAAGACTTACCAGAGTGATTGGGCGAGGACTATGTGACCTTAGCTCAAGGAGAACACGGTGAGGACTTGGTGTCCTGAGCTGCGTGTTCAGGACTGGGTGTCCGGGACTGTGTGTCCTAAGGTTTAATTACCTAGCCGCTCCAACCAGACGTACAGTTGTCACAGCAACTGGAACTGGTCCAACACATTATTGTCTTCAACGAGTCACCGGTTTCATCTTCACTTCCTTTTTCTTACTGTTACTCATTGTGAAGCCATTGCATGCTTGCTCTATCTTTTATCTTCACAACGTGAATGTATGATCTGTTTGGCTTCATAACTTCTTCCTACCTGATCCTTATTACACTGCAGCTATTTGTCTTTGTGCTTTCACTCTATTGAATACTTGACCATGGCTTGCCTAGTGTAATCTAACTTCCGCTGCATAGTAATAGGCAAAATCTTCACTGTTTGTCTTCATAACTCCCATGTTTTGAAGACTTTCATAAAAATCGCCTATTCACCCCCCCTCTAGTCGATATAACGCACTTTCAAGATGCAAGCGGGCAGGGCAATGAATGCTTGTGTGTTTGTTTTTACTTGAGGGTGAGGTGTGACGCGGGCGTCACCAGTTGCATTTTGAGTGTAATATAGGCAGACAACAGAGTCATTTCACTATTCCCCTTCCCTTCAATTTTTATTGAGGTTCTACCTGAAACACCCCCTCCAAAGCGAAATTAGTTAAGCCCAAGCCCATAACTCAAAAATGACTTCTTTACATCTTTTATGGCTTATTTTGACAATAAGCCTTGAAAAGGCAGAATAGAACTGGCCCTTAACCTGTAATTCAATTGTGCGTGGAATGATGAATCACTCCTGCCTTCTATAGTGTACATTTAGGCATCATCATACATGGCATAACCTAATACATGTGCATTCCATTGTAGAATCTGGAATATGCAATGTTTATGTTAGTTCATACATTGCACATGATATTTAAAAGCCCCTTAAATCTGGTCAGTCAAGTGATGGTCTTTAAGCCTCCTTCTTTGCTTATTTTCTTGACATGTAAGATTTGCTCACACATCTGTTCAATTGCTTGTTTGCATCAGCCAGCCATACTAGGACTGTTTGCTTTGATTACTTGTTGTTCTTGACCTAACACTCTAATAGAGCTTGTCAACAATTTAAACACTAAGGGCTGCCGTAGTGGGGCCTTTTCTAACTCATAGGTGACATAAAGGTTTGGCTGTACACTAAAGTAGGCTCTCCAAGAGTACCTGAAGATCCAGTTCAAAGGTATGCCTAGTTTTTACATAGTTCAGACATAGTAAATTCTCATTTCATTGTGTGCAAGTGCAAGAGATGCGGCATGCTTCATTATGTGGTGTTGTTTTGTTATAATCTCATCCTTTTGTGTTCACAGACTGGAAAGTATGCATATTTATCTTCCAAGAAGACGAGTAACTAGTTTGTGTCACCTTGCAGAGGGGGTGCAATGAAGATAAGATTGAGGATTTCCAAGTACAAGAGGTTAGCAAGGAGTGTTGCAAGAGAAGTAGGAGCTGTGCTGAGCCTCTTCAACCTGTTAAGGTAAGACACTATATCCAACTCAACAGTTCAATTCCTTGTTTGTTTCAGGCATAGTTAATTTGCTCTTTTCAATTGCTTTATTTGTCCTCGGTTAATGAGATGCCCAAAGAATTATGCTTGATGTTGGGTACTTGTATAACTATTAGTTGACATAATTAAAGGCCTTACCATTTAATTACTCTGCCAAAGTGTGTCTGAAGCTTTGAAGTCTATTAACCAACTATTATTGAATGAGGCTCACAATCTAGTTTATACTAGGCTAATGATTGCATAGTTTTGCTTGATGTAGTACGTTTGTATGAAATCCTCTGTTGTTCATTATGCTCCCTAAGACTTTAATTGAGCTACAGAATGGCCAACTGCTTGCTTACTTGTACACAACGTGCTGTCTAAATTTGTAACTTGTCTGTGTTTTGGATTGGGCCCCAACATCATGCTCCTCTAGTGAGCTAAGAGAGATTTCTGTATGCAGGCTGCACAAACTACCTTTTTTATAATTTCTAAAATGTCACCTGCTTATGCTTCATGACGTGTACCATTATTGTTAGTCCTGTTTTGCCATGTACAAAATAGTTTGTCTTGCTTGCTTCACTGTTGTAACTATATTTTTCTCTAGTCATGTGTACTTACAGAAACATTTCAGGATGAAGTGATATCAACACAAAGATCTGCGAGCAGTGCGGCATGGCCATTACCAAATGATTATGGATTGGAATTGGAATGTGCTGATGTTCTCGAGCATCAACTAGAGGTGGCAAGACAATGTGTACATGATTCTAAACATACAATCAACAATTTGAGACTGGACATGCAGGTATTAGATGCAGGAATCAAAAAAATGAAAAAAAGACACTAAGGTAACAATGAAGGAATTGGAGATTTTGCAGACTGAAATTTGTGCTATCTAAATCTGGCCAATCCTATTTTGTGAAGAAATTATAGTTCAAATGGTAAGTTGATGTGCGTCCATGATGTATGAGTTGTATTTGCCTAGTGTATGTAATTTGTTGTTTGTTTATGCTTTATTATCACTGGTGCCAAACCATAATGCCCAATGGGTACAATCGGCTGTAATTTCTTTATTGTATAGTGTACGTTTCTATGCCTTAGTCTCTTTATTGTATAGTGTATGTTTTTTAGAGGTGATAGTATAAAGTAGGATAATTCTTTGAATATGCTATGTTGTTCAAATGGGGGCCAACTCGCCCAAACGTTGTAGTGACCATGGCCGTCCACAGGCCATACGATCCATGGGCCATCTGTGGGACGAACGATCCATGGCCTTCTATGGGCTGTCGGATCCGTGGGCCTTCTATGGGCCGTTGGATCCGTGGGCCTTCTATGGGCTGTCGGATCCATGGGCCTTCTATGGGCCGTCGGGTCAATGGGCCTTCTACGTCCCGTAGGATCCATGGGCCTTCTACGGGTCGTCTCATCTATGGGCCTTGTACGGGCCGTATAAGGGGTCGTAAATGGGCTAGAGTGGAAATCATATGTTTTATGGGCTGACCATAATGGGCCTTTAATAGGCCGTATTTGATGATGTTATGAACATGGCCCAACAGATTAACGGGCCACAAACGGGCTGACTGTATCCACGGGCTGAATTTGGCCCACAAGCAGAAAAGGCCAGTAACGGGTCGAAAGTAACCGAATGCTGGAAATGAGCCCAAGAATAAATGGGCCCTCAGAAGGTCGAAAGGTAACACGGGCTGGAAATGACCCAATGGAATAATGGGCCGCTAATGGGTATAAAGCGATACACTGTTCATTACGGGCCGGTTTCACCACGGGCCATTAATGGGCCAAGAGTTACAAAGGGACTCATATGGGCCGAAATACATCATGGGCCATACATGGGTCGGAAGTTAAAATGGGCTGGAATTATATTGGACGACCCAGATGACGCTACTGGGCCTAATTCGGATAGGCCGTAAACGGGCCCTGGGTTAGCGGGCTGTAAATGGGCTATATGCGAACAGGTTGTTAACAGGCTTGCCATGGGCCGGCCCGCCACCTTTTGACCAACTCAAACGGGCCGGCCATTTCATAGGAATGGGCCTCTATTGGGTCGTGCCACGTGTCAACGTATCATAGGAGCTTTGGGTCCAATGAGTGGATGACATCTGTCCCAACGGTGAGCCGACACGTGTTTCCTCTAGCCAATGATGATTTTACACGTGGAAAATCCCCATTGGTCAGGGCTGTTAACGAGTTATCGGATCCAAAACCGGACCCAATAGCTTAACTGCATTCCATTACGGTGGATGCCACGTGTCAGTCACCCTTGACGAAAGCACTTCTGTGACACGCGATTTATTGTCATGGAAGTGGACACTTCCGTGATGATAATTTTGGTAATGTCATGGAACACTTCTACCACAGCACAGGTATGACTATCTTGATTCTGTCATAAAATTGTCATGGATGTACATGCATGACAGAAAACGTGACCTACTATGACAAACACGCATCATCATGGAAGTGTATTTTTTGTAGTGTGGAGTCTAGGAAAGAGCATGGCCGCCCACATCACCATTCGATGCATAGGAGAGATGTACAAGAAGGATCTTAAGGACACCACCTACCAGATATGTCGACGTCGTGATGAGCAATGGGAGATGATCCGCACCAAGAAGGACAAATCCATTGCAGCCTACATACAGGAGTTGAACCAGCACATTTGACGCTACGAGAACCAGATGTGCGCCAACATGATAGACACGAAGAAGGTGAAGACCCAGAACATGGAGCTAGAAGAGGAACTCCAATCTAAACGCGATGTATATGAAGAAGAAATTGTTGTACTACTGGAGAAGAATGAAGACTTGAAGAAGAAGCTAGGGATATTCATGGGGGATCCTAAACCTAGAGTGGACATTTGTTCAGAAGATTACATCATACTAGATGACACAGACTCCGACCCCGACAGCGATGATGATTATGAAGATGAAGCTGCAGCAGATATTATGGAGTCTTCCACTTATCAAAATTTCTAGTCGACCACCATATTACCATTAGAATTCTTCCATGTATATAGTAATAGTCTACGAGATTTTGTAACGGTAGCTTAGATCAATTGTATAAATCTTGTTTGAATTGAGTGGTGTGAAATGAATGTGTTTGTCTCAGGTGCATATGGGTAGTGAAATCTCTCTTTAGACCTCACTCTATTCTATTCTCACCCCTCTAAACCTATCAGATGCCTCCGAGACGTGACCTCGCATTCACATTTCCATCGGAGCTCACTCAGTTGATCCAACAACAGAATTCCTTGATGTAGTTGCTAGTCCAGAACTTAGCAACCAGCTCTAGTCGACAACTTAGCCCACTTTTTAAGGTTGAATCCATCGGTGTTCTCTACTAGCACCGAGCCGATTGTGGTAGATGATTGGCTCCGCAAGATTGGAAGGGAGCTGACCACCACAGGTTGCACAGATGCTGAGAAGGTGCGCTTTGTCGCACATCAACTGGATGGACCCACAGCCTCATGGTGGGAGAACTACACAACCACTTTCCCCGTGGCCAATGTCACTTGGGATCAATTTCAGCAGGCCTTCCGCACTACACATGTCTCAGCTGGAGCTATGAGCATGAAGAAGCGTGAGTTCTGCAACTTACGCCAGGGAAATCTTACTGTGGCTCAGTACGTGGATGAGTTCGGCAAGTTAGCTCGCTACGCCCCAGATGATGTGGCCACAAATGCTGTGAAGCATGAGAAGTTTGTGGAGGGGTTGAATAACGAGTTGAGTATGCAGTTGATGGTAGCAACATTTACCAACTATCAGGAGTTGGTAGACAGGGCTATTATGATTGAAGGCAAGCAGCAGCAGATAGAGAACCACAAACGGAAGTATGGGCAGGGGAAGTACAACTCTGGAGCTCAGTAGAAGCCTCGTTTTACCCCGAACTCGGGAGGACATACCCATCATAACCATGGAGGCCATTCTCGCGATGGAGGAAGTTATGACCCAAAGAATGGAAATGGGAATGGAGGAAACAACAGTCAGAGCCATTCCAACCCAGCAACACCCGCGAAGAAGGATCTGAGCCATGTTACCTATTTCAAGTGCAGGAAGACTGGACACTACGCCAATGATTGTTCTGAGGTAAAGAATGGTAATGGAAATGGAAGCTCTGGAAAGAAGCCCAACCCGTTCACCAGAGGGCAGGTGAACCACGTCAACATGGAGGAAGTTGAAGAGTAGCACGATGCAATTATTGGTAAGTTTTTGATTAAGTCATTTACATCTATTATCCTTTTTGACACTGTTTCATCGCATTCACACATATCAAGGGGATTTGTGGATAAGTTCAAGTTGCCCACCATAGCCCTAAAGACACCTATGTTAGTAAGCTCACCTGGAGTGGAGTATATGGCTAGCAGAGGATGTTTACAGTTGCCATTGACTATAGGTAGGCATGTTTTCCCCTTAGACCTAATAATTTTGGAGTCACAAGGATTGGATGTGATACTAGTCATGGACTGGCTATCGATGTACAGAGGAAATATCGATTATGCTAGTAAGTCAATTCTCCTCACCTCCCAGAGGGTAAAAGGATCAAGTATGTGTCTAGGCATGCACCAAGGAGGACTCAAGTGAATTCACTTTCGGGAGTGGTTCAGGAGGAAGTGCCAGTTGTGAAGGATTATCCTGACGTATTCTCGGAGGAACTGCCAGGCATGCCACCAAATCGAGATATAGAATTTTTAATAGAGCTGTTACCAGGCACCGGACCAATATCGAGGAGACCGTATCAGATGCCTGCAAATGATCTGGAGGAAATTAAGAAACTGATTAAGGAGTTATTGGAGAAAGGTTATATTCGACCAAGTTCGTCACCGTGGGGAGCCCCAGTGCTCCGAGTTGAGAAGAAGGATGGATCTTTGAGAATGGTTGTGGATTATCGTGCACTGAATGAGGTGACGATCAAGAACAAATACCCACTACCGATGATCAATGATTTGTTTGACCAGCTGCAGGGAGCTAAAGTATTCTCCAAGATCGATCTTCGATCAGGATACCACCAGCTGAAGATCCGTGAACAGGATATACCTAAGACAACTTTTACCACAAGGTACAGGCTATATGAGTACACTGTCATGTCCTTTGGTTTGACTAACACCCCTGCCTACTTTATGAATATGATGAATAAGGTGTTCATGGAGTTCTTGGATAAGTTTGTTGTGGTGTTCATTGATGATATATTGGTATACTCGAAGAATGAAGAAGAACACAAAGAACATTTGCGCTTAGTTCTCGAGAAGCTCAGGGAACATCAGCTATATGCCAAGTTTACCAAATGTGAATTTTGGTCGAAGGAAGTTGGATTTCTCGGACATCTTATATCAGGAGAAGGTATAGCAGTAGACCCTTGCAAAGTTCAGTCTGTCACTGAGTGGTTGGCACCCACCTCAGTTGATGAGATACGCAGTTTTCTTGGACTCACAGGATATTACTGGAGATTCATTGAGAATTTTTCCAAGATTGCGAAGCCCATGATGGAGTTATTAAAGAAGGACACCAAGTTCAAATGGACCAAAGAATGTGAGGCCGGTTTTCAGGAGTTGAAGAAATGTTTAGTTACATCCCCAGTGCTAATTCTTCTGGATATATGCAACAAATACCAAGTATATTGTGACGCTTCTCGTCAGGGACTTGGGGGTGTACTTATGCAAGACGGAAGAGTTGTTTCATATGCCTCACGACAGCTTCGACCTCATGAGTTGAATTATGCCACGCATGACTTGGAGTTAGCAGTCGTGGTACATGCACTCAAAACCTGGAGACATTTTCTTATTGGAAACCATTGTGATGTATACACGGATCATAAGAGTTTGAAGTACATCTTCACAGAAGGAGCTAAACCTTAGGCAGAGGAGATGGTTGGAGCTCATAAAGGACTACGATATGAAGTTGCATTATCATCCAGGAAAGGCCAATGCTGTAGCATACGCTTTAGGCTGCAAGAGTTGTGTCAATACTCTTGTAACCGGAGGATTACCTCAAGAGTTAGTTGACGATCTCAGAGAACTTCATTTGGAGATAGTTCCCAGAGGTTTTTTTGTGGCATTGGAAGTTCAGTCCACGTTGTTGGGAAAGATTCGAGAAGCCCAGAAGACTGATAAGGAGATTGCGGAGATAAAGGAAAAGATGAGTAAAGGAAAAGCCAAAGGTTTTCGTGAGGATGAGCACGAAACTTTATGGTTTGAGGACCGTATTTATGTGCCCAATGACCCGGAAATCAGGAAGTTAATACTTCAGGAGGCTCATGACTCGCCATACTCGATTCACCCAGGAAAGACCAAGATGTATTTCGATTTGAATGAGCTTTTCTGGTGGACAGGTATGAAGAAGGATATTGCCGAGTATGTAGCTGTATGTGATGTATGTAAGAGAGTTAAGGCAGAGCATCAGAAGCCAGCGGGATTACTTCAGCCTATGTCGATACCCGAATGGAAGTGGGATAATCTTGGCATGGATTTCATCACCGAATTAACCAGGACACGATCAAGTTATGCCTCCATCTGGGTAGTAGTAGATCACTTGACCAAAGTGGCTCACTTTATCCCCGTGAAAACCACTTATATGAGTGTGAAGTTGGCCAAGATATATATGACCAGGATCGTATGTCTGCATGGAGTTCCGAGGACCATCGTATTAGATAGAGGAACACAGATTACCTCGAAGTTTTGGAATCAATTACACCGGACTTTGGGTACCGGGCTAGAGTTTAGAACATCCTTTCATCCGTAGACAGATGGACAAACCGAGAGAGTCAACCAGATTCTGGAGGACATGAGCTTGTGCACTAGATTATGGATCTAGTTGGGATGATAATTTGCCCTACGCAGAGTTCTCATATAACAACAGCTACCAAGCCAGTTTGAAGATGGCCCCTTTTGAAGCTTTGTATGGAAGGAGGTGCAGGACACCATTGACGTGGGATGAAGTTGGAGACCGTCAATTATTCGGACCAGATTTAATCAGAGAGTCTGAAGAGAAGGTTAAGTTTATTCGTGATAGACTGAAGGTAGCTCTATCCAGGTAGAAGAGTTATGCTGTAACGCCCCGAGACCGATGCTCCAGAAGACTTCCAGCTATTCCGAGTTTCGTCGTGTGATTTGTTTTATTTGTTGCATTCATCCTTGCATCATGTGCATTGCATCATGTCATCATGCCATCATATCATTAATTTTTAAAACCTCAACTAAATAAATTGTACGGATTTTTCGATCCATTTAAATCGAGGGACTCACATGGTGACTTCTCTTTATAACATATCCTCCAATATTATGGAGCTATATTAAATATTCCCCTATTTTGGAATCACCAGAACACACTTACAAAATATTTTCGTTCCTTTTCTGCTTCAAATTTGATCTCCAACCTTGCCAATATTTATTTCATCATTTTCCGGAGCTCCACCAAAAATCCAAACATTTTTGGACCTTCCCAAACCTCACTTCCTATTCAAATCATTTGAATTTAAATCAAATGAGTTTGAATTTAATCTTTCAATCATGGCCTTTCTATTTTTCTCGGAACAAACTCATTTTTGCGAGTCCGGAAAAATTATCCCCATGTCCTACTTCTTCCCCTAATCCCTCTTTCTTTTCTTTCCTATCTCTGTTTTGTTTTTATTTTCTTTAGAGAGAGAGAGAGAGAAGGAGCCCAGCAGCCTGGGCCTCCCATCCTCCCACGCCGGCCCAAGGCCAAGGCCCATCCATTCCGGCCCAGTCCCTCCTAACCCTAACTCTCTGCCCGATCCGCTAAACATCTCTCCCTCGAACCCCCCTCCTCGTCCTCCCTCAGCGCCGCACTCGATCCCCATCGCACGCATGCTCGCATCGCCAGGGAGAGCCCCGCTCCTACCGATCCACCTGGCCCTTCCTCCTCCTGCATCGAGCACCCCCGCTCCACCTCGCCCTGCCGTCCCCGTGCCAGGACCTCCTCGCCCTTCTCCTCGCCCTGTGCGCCCGACGCCGCCCCGTCTCCGCTCGCCGCGCCCTGCTTCTCCTCCCGAGCCCCGCGACCACGCCCCTGCCGGCCCTGCGCCCGGCCTCCGCAACACCACCTAGAGACCAACTCCGGCGGCCCCGTCGCCTCTGCACGCGATCCCCTCGCTGCCCTCCTCCTTGGTCCGGCCCGAAGCCGCCGCCGTGCCAAGTCCCGCGGCCGTTGTCCCTGCCCAGCGACCCCCTACACATCGAGGCCTCCGTGCACCTCTTGCTCCGTCGCCCGCCTCCCCTGCGACCTGGGCGCTCATCCCCGTCTTCCCGGCCTCGTCCGTGCCCCCTAGTTGCCTCTGTCCGCTTCGAGCAGCAGCAGCTCGTCGCTCAGCGCCATGGCCACCCGCGCCTTCCTCTGCTTCCTCTACGGCGACCAGGGGCCCCATCGTCGTCGCGCCCTTTCGCCACCACTAGAGCCTGCTGCCGCCACCACCGGACCTGGCTGTGCCTCGCCAGGGTCCTCCCCTGCCGCGCCTCGGTCCCTGCTGGAGCTCCCCTGCTCCTGCCGTTCCTCTGCTACAAGCCGACCTCCACCTTCCGTTTCGGCCAATGCAGTTCGCCCAAGTTCCTGCTCAGCATCGTCATCGCTCACGAGGCCCCTTGTGATGTTTTGTGTTGGACCGTCAAGATCTGCAAGATCGACTACATGGACGCCAAGACCATCCCAGGACCGCCAAGCATCGTCTCTATGATTTTTGCCAAGTACCACAACGACGCGTCAAGTACCTCTACCGTCGTCTCCGGAAACGCCAAGTACCCCTACGCACGAAGACGCCAAGTTCGTTTCGGGATTCATCAAGTACCGCTACCGATGCCGCGAACGACTACTTCCACGACGTCCCGTGAACGCCTACTTCCTCTACACCGCTCCGAAATCGAACCTCTCCAAAAACGCACGCTTCGAAGGTATAACCCCGAGACGCCGTCCGTGGACCGAATGCATGTGTTGTATGAGATGCACCCTATGTTTGCACCGTGCCCGTTTGCTTCATGCACGTTCCTCCTCGTTCGCCATGCCGATGAACCGTGGGAACCCGGTAACCGGGATCACCCCACCATCTCTAGCATGTTCCGCACATCCGCACGCCTCCTTTTGCACCGGTATCTCCATGAGTTACCGGGACCGGAATGTTGCCGTGGCACCATTTTTGTTTCGCCGCCATGGCACCTTTTTTGTTCCGCCATGGTGACCAAGTGCTTCATAACATGCTCATGTCAACATTTTCATAAAATTGCATAAAACTTGTATATGTCATCCGCATCATGATAACAACATTTAAAATGTTTAAACTTGTTGTTGCATTAAATTGCTAAATGCATATGGGGATTTACCGGATTTGTTATTTTTATATCCGGCCCCATTTAAATTGTTTAGATGGTATAGTTTATATTATGCTTCACCTCTTGCCATGTTTAACAACAGTTAATATTGTTGGGTAGCTTAAACGAGAGATAACTAAATAATTGATGTGGTGTTCCGTCAACATGCACCTCGTTGCATATTGAGCTCCACTTAACTTGTAGTATTGTTTGTTGCACTTTTCCATGCCATGCCTCATTAAACCGGACATGCATCATACTTGTTTGTGCATCATGACTTGTTTATGCTTGTGTGTTTACTATGTTGTTTGTTTCTTTCCGGGTTGCTTCTCTCGTTAGCTTCGGTTTCGTCCCGGAGTTGTGAGGATTTGTTCGTCTACGACCGTTTGTCTTCTTCTTGGATTCGTTCTTCTTCCTTGCGGGATCTCAGGCAAGATGATCATACCCTTGAAATCACCACTATCTTTGCTATGCTAGTTTGCTCGCTCTTTTGCCATGCCAATGCTATGATGCCTACCATTTGCTTGTCAGCCTCCCAAATTGCCATGTCAACATCTAACCCACCATGTCCTAGCAAACCGTTGATTGGCTATGTTACCGCTTTGCTTAGCCCCTCTTATAGCGTTGTTAGTTGCAGGTGAAGATTGAAGTTTGTTCCTTGTTGGAACATGGAGATGTTGTTCCTTGTTGGAACATGTTTACTTGTTGGGATATCACAATATATCTTATTTAATTAATGCATCTATATACTTGGTAAAGGGTGGAAGGCTCGGCCTTATGCCTGGTGTTTTGTTCCACTCTTGCCGCCCTAGTTTCCGTCATATCGGTGTTATGTTCCCGGATTTTGCGTTCCTTACACGGTTGGGCTATAATGGGAACCCCTTGACAGTTCGCCTTAAGTAAAGCTCTTCCAGCAATGCCCAACATTGGTTTTACCATTCGCCACCTAGCCTTTTCTTTCCCTTGGGTTCTGCAGACTCAAGGGTCATCTTTATTTTAACCCCCCCGGGCCAGTGCTCCTCTGAGTGTTGGTCCGAACTGGGCAGCCTGCGGGGCCACCTCGGGGAAACTTGAGGGTTGGTTTTACTCGTAGCTTGACCTATCTGAGTGTGCCCTGAGAAAGAGATATGTGCAGCTCCTATCGGGATTTGTCGGCACATTCGGGCGGTGTTGCTGGTTTAGTTTTACCTTGTCGAAATGTCTTGTTGTACCGGGATACCGAGTCTGATCGGAACGTCTCGGGTGGAGGTCTATTCCTTCGTTGACCGTGAGAGCTTGTGATGGGCTAAGTTGGGACACCCCTGCAGGGTATTATCTTTCGAAAGCCGTGCCTGCGGTTATGGGCAGATGGGAATTTGTTAACGTCCGGTTGTAGAAAACCCGAAGTTGACCTTAATTAAAATACATCAACCGCGTGTGTAACCGTGATGGTCTCTTCTCGGCGGAGTCCGGGAAGTGAACACGGTGTTGGAGTTATGTTTGACGTAGGTTGCTATAGGATCACTTCTTGATCATACTTTTATCGACCGTGCTTTGCCTTCTCTTCTCGCTCTCATTTGCGTATGTTAGCCACCATATATGCTAGTCGCTTGCTGCAGCTCCACCTCATTACTCCATCCTTCCTATAAGCTTAAATAGTCTTGATCTCGCGGGTGCGAGATTGCTGAGTCCCCGTGGCTCACAGATACTTCCAAAAACCAGTTTGTAGGTGCCTATGTTACCGTGCAGATGACGCAACCAAGCTCAAGGAGGAGCTCGATGAAGATCTTGCCCTTTGTGTTGTTTCGTTCTAGTTGATCAGTAGTGGAGCCCAGTTGGGGTCGATTGGGGACCTTTGTCGCATTTGGGGTTCTTCTTTTATTTTGGTTCCGTAGTCGGACCTTGATTGTATCTGGATGATGTAATGCTTTATTCATGTGATTGTGTGAAGTGGCGATTGTAAGCCAACTATGTATCTCTTTCCCTTATGTATTACATGGGTTGTGTGAAGATTACCTCACTTGCGACATTGCTTTCAATGCGGTTATGCCTCTAAGTCGTGCTTCGACACGTGGGAGATATAGCCGCATCGAGGGCATGACAAGTTGGTAATCAGAGCCTTCCCCGACCTTAGGAGCCCCACCGCTTGATCGTTTTTAGCGGCCGAGTTGTGTCTAGAAAAATGTTTTGAGTCATTTAGGAATTATATATCGGAGAGTTTAGGAATTCTTTTTACTTCCCAGTCTCTTCATCGCTCTGGTAAGGCATCCTGACGTAGAGTTTTGACTCTTCTCTTCTCAAATTTCACTAAAAAAAATTTTAGGATCACGCGGGTATCTTGGAATCGTTCCGATGGTTTTATGATGAGAACATTGTCTTGGTGCCTCCTGTCAGGGGTTTAGTGGAAGTGTCCCGGGGAGTTGAGCTCTAAGGTGTTGTCGTCATAATTTTATCGTTGCAGTTCTGGAATACCTGAGTTTAGTATGCCGACATCAAAAATCTCTTTTATGCAGTTGTTGGTGAGATAACCCCGATAACCCAGTACTGAGGTGAGTACGGGAGTATTGCCATGACTTGTATAACGGATGCTTTTCGAAGGTTGAGGTAGACGATTTCCGAAGGTTTCTTGGTTATGTGTTGAAGGATGGATACAGCTGGATGTAGGATTTGTTAGTTTTGGGTGAGATATTATGCTTCCCCTGTATCCCCAACACCTGATTGCATAACCTGAAAATTTCGGGAGTTTCATAGGTGGAAATTCAAGTAGCTCTTAGGATATCTTTCCAACAGATGTATGATATGAAATTGGGGTTCGACGTCTAGTGGTCCGCCTATTCACGGTCGATTTTACAGTGGTCTCGTTGTGTCTTAAAGAGTCCTTGGCTATGCCGACTCGGGGACGCTTCGTATGTCATGTGCACTGCCTTGTACATGATGGTGCTGTACGATCGAGCCCGTGTAGGCCCCACCACGAAAACTTCGGACGAAATCTCTATCATATGTTTGTTCTGGCTTATTTTGCAAGCCAATCCTTTGTTTTGTTTTGAGTTGTGGTATTCGAGTTGCTTCGAAGTCAAATGTTGATTCCATACCTTTTCCAAATGGTGTTCTCATATTCCTATGTGAATACTAATCCTTCTTGATCATCGAGATTGTCTTGCCAATCCTTTTCAACCAGTGTGTCTCTCTTCAAGTGGATCCGATCATTCTCCCCATCCGCAAGATCAATTCTAAGTTTTTCTCAACGGTGTTCATTCCAACTGCCCCAAGTTGCCTTTGTTTTTCCCGCCCTCCCACCCTTTTTGTTCAAGGACTCAGATATCTTAATCATGAATCCTTTTATTGATGGGAAGTCTCTCCATTCTTTTCCGTCAATGTTCTTATCCGGTGATTCTCAAGAAGATACTAACGGAGCTCCAAGTTCATCACTCTTCTTTCTCGTTTTCTTCTCCGGTGGATTTAATTCAAGCTTTGGTATTAAGCATACTCCTTTTCTTTTTTTTCCAATGCTTTTCTTATGCCGGTGCACCTCTTAATCATCCATCTCTCGCTATTAAATTGTTCCGGAGTGCTCAAGATATCTCGAAGATTCGTGTTTCCACTCTGCATTCGTTCAAGCTCTTTCGAGATTGGTATCTCATTCAAGTCATTTAATTCAACCGGTGCAACATCTCTTTTAAATCTTTTCAACGGTGTTCTTTTGAGTGGGCCCTAACCCACAGGTCTTTTCCTAGGATCTTACCTGACTCTTCTATTTTCCCAGAGCTATCCTAAATTCTTCTCCAAGTTTGACGTAAGAATGAGTTATCATTAGTCAAATGCTTTTCTCCAAGATCTTTCAAATTCTTTTCATTGTTGGCTCAACCTCTTCGCTTTTGATTCTTCTGGTGTGCCTCAATAATTCTTGGTGGTGTTTCTCGTTGTCATTCTCATCATTTGAAGACCGAAGAAGAGTTTCTCTTTAATCTTGCTCTATTCTCTTCAAGATTCATGGTGCTAGCCTGTTGCCATCCTCTCATAATTGTTTTCGATTGTGAGAATCTTTTTCACCCATCAGGAGATATTCAAGAGTCTTCTCAGTTTGTCATCCGGAGTCCATCAATTCAGGTTTATTCATTCTCAGCCGTCAGTTATCATTCTCCTATCTTGCCGGTGCATCTATCGAATATCCTCTAATCAGTTCTTGATCTCTTTGTTTTCATGTATCTAGTTTGTCTCAAGCACCTTCGTTCATTTGCTAATTCTTACCGGTGATGCACCCCTACTTCGATCATTTTCAATTCTTACGGTGGTTCTTTCAAGATCTCTCTTCCTTGTTCATCATATCAATTCATTTGTTGTTCCAATCCTACCAGGGGTTCGTTGAAGACCTTCTCAAGTTTACGCTATATCTCTTTTAATCCTTTCTACGAGAATAAGTAGTATGCCAAATCCGTTGATTGTCGTCAATTTAATTGGTGAAGGATAAGCATAACATAATTCTTATTCTTGTTCATCCAAGTGATTAATTCTTTATTCCGGAGGCCCTTAAAATTCTCGGTTTCATTTGTTTCATCTTCTCTTTTTCCCGGAGTTCCAAGCTCTAATTATCACGGAGGTCCATCTAAATCATTGCAAGGATTCACCTTGTGTTTTCAATTTCTCTTTCTTTTCATTCCTTTTGTTTACCGGAGTTCTTCATGGAGGTTCTACATGATGTTTCATCAAGGATTTAATTCCCTTCTCAAAGTTTTCATCGAGATTCTTTCCTAAGGAGCTCAAGCTTTCTTCATATGGTAATCCGGAGTGCAATTCTTTCTACCATATTTTGGAGGTGGTATTATGTCATTCTTGATAATTTGAGTTCATGTTCCATGATTCACATGTTGTTAAGAATGAGTTATTTTTAAATCCATCAACCTCGTTGTTGGAGTTATCTTGTGTCATATTTCACCTAAAAGCCTTCCATTGGGAATGTTGCTATTTCTGGTGCTTGCCAATGATCCAAGTTATCTCTTTATCATCTTGGTGGAAGAAGTTTTCATCTCTTCGTTGATCTCAAGCAAGCAATTGTTTCCGTTAGTGGCCGGTTGTCACCTCATAATTTTGAGATGTTTTCCATAAGCCCACTACAAGCTTGTGCTTTTCGTTGTTGATTTTCCAACAACTCCGTTCAATTCTTCTTTGCAAGGATGCTTTCCAAACTCATTTGTGGCAGAAGTTGGCATTTTCTTCTCCATTCTGTTATTCCAATGATATATCTTCTATTATTTCTTTCAGAGGCATTGTGACGTTGCTCTTTTCACTCACCATCTCGATTCGTGAGGATCGTGTTCTTTTCTTGCTTATCCATTTAACCGGAGTGTCGTGTTTTCATTCGAGTTCTCTAATCTTATCAAGTTTTCCCTCCTTCCTCAACTGGAGAGCTGTCTGAAATCCTTCTTACCCATTGTGCCATTCTTTCAATAGTTCCGGAGGCAGTGTGTTCTTGATTTCATCAAGTAACATCCCATCTTCTCAAGTTCATGTTCTATTCCTTCCATGTTCAACCGGAGTACCGAATTCTTCCCCTCTCATCTTGTTTTAACCGGAGTGGTTTCGAATTCTATCTTGTCCATTAAACTCTTGATTCATGTCTTTGCAACCTTCAAGTTCTCGTAATGTTCCTTGTTCCTTTTTTTTCTAACGGATTGTTTGCAATCTCGTTCTTCTCAGTTGTGCTCTTTCTTTTAAATTGCTCAACCTCTCAAGGTTCTTTGGTTTCACTCATTGGTCGAAGAAGCAACTTAGGTTTACCTCTTCTCTTCCTCTTCCGTTTCTCTCCGGTGCCATCCTAGATCTCGGGACGAGATCCTCTTGTAGTGGTGGAGTGTTGTAACGCCCCGAGACCGACGCTCCAGAAGACTTCCAGCTATTCCGAGTTTCGTCGTGTGATTTGTTTTATTTGTTGCATTCATCCTTGCATCATGTGCATTGCATCATGTCATCATGCCATCATATCATTAATTTTTAAAACCTCAACTAAATAAATTGTATGGATTTTTCGATCCATTTAAATCGAGGGACTCACATGGTGACTTCTCTTTATAACATATCCTCCAATATTATGGAGCTATATTAAATATTCCCCTATTTTGGAATCACCAGAACACACTTACAAAATATTTTCGTTCCTTTTCTGCTTCAAGTTTGGTCTCCAACCTTGCCAATATTTATTTCATCATTTTCCGGAGCTCCACCAAAAATCCAAACATTTTTGGACCTTCCCAAACCTCACTTCCTATTCAAATCATTTGAATTTAAATCAAATGAGTTTGAATTTAATCTTTCAATCATGGCCTTTCTATTTTTCTCGGAACAAACTCATTTTTGCGAGTCCGGAAAAATTATCCCCATGTCCTACTTCTTCCCCTAACCCCTCTTTATTTTCTTTCCTATCTCTGTTTTGTTTTTATTTTCTTTAGAGAGAGAGAGAGAAGGAGCCCAGCAGCCTGGGCCTCCCATCCTCCCACGCCGGCCCAAGGCCAAGGCCCATCCATTCCGGCCCAGTCCCTCCTAACCCTAACTCTCTGCCCGATCCGCTAAACATCTCTCCCTCGAACACCCCTCCTTGTCCTCCCTCAGTGCCACACTCGATCCCCATCGCACGCATGCTCGCATCGCCAGGGAGAGCCCCGCTCCTCCCGATCCACCTGGCCCTTCCTCCTCCTGCATCGAGCGCCCCCGCTCCACCTCGCCCTGCCGTCCCCGTGCCAGGACCTCCTCGCCCTTCTCCTCGCCCTGTGCGCCCGACGCCGCCCCGTCTCCGCTCGCCGCGCCCTGCTTCTCCTCCCGACCCCCGCGACCACGCCCCTGCCGGCCCCGCGCCCGGCCTCCGCAACACCACCTAGAGACCAACTCCGGCGGCCCCGTCGCCTCTGCACGCGATCCCCTCGCTGCCCTCCTCCTTGGTCCGGCCCGAAGCCGCCGCCGCGCCAAGTCCCGCGGCCGTTGTCCCTGCCCAGCGACCCCCTGCACATCGAGGCCTCCGTGCACCTCTTGCTCCGTCGCCCGCCTCCCCTGCGACCTGGGCGCTCATCCCCGTCTTCCCGGCCTCGTCCGTGCCCCCTAGTTGCCTCTGTCCGCTTCGAGCAGCAGCAGCTCATCGCTCAGCGCCATGGCCACCCGCGCCTTCCTCTGCTTCCTCTACGGCGACCAGGGGCCCCATCGTCGTCGCGCCCTTTCGCCACCACTAGAGCCTGCTGCCGCCACCACCGGACCTGGCTGTGCCTCGCCAGGGTCCTCCCCTGCCGCGCCTCGGTCCCTGCTGGAGCTCCCCTGCTCCTGCCGTTCCTCTGCTACAAGCCGACCTCCACCTTCCGTTTCGGCCAATGCAGTTCGCCCAAGTTCCTGCTCAGCATCGTCATCGCTCACGAGGCCCCTTGTGATGTTTTGTGTTGGACCGTCAAGATCTGCAAGATCGACTACATGGACGCCAAGACCATCCCAGGACCGCCAAGCATCGTCTCTATGATTTTTGCCAAGTACCACAACGACGCGTCAAGTACCTCTACCGTCGTCTCCGGAAACGCCAAGTACCCCTACGCACGAAGACGCCAAGTTCGTTTCGGGATTCATCAAGTACCGCTACCGACGCCGCGAACGACTACTTCCACGACGTCCCGTGAACGCCTACTTCCTCTACACCGCTCCGAAATCGAACCGCTCCAAAAACGCACGCTTCGAAGGTATAACCCCGAGACGCCGTCCGTGGACCGAATGCATGTGTTGTATGAGATGCACCCTATGTTTGCACCGTGCCCGTTTGCTTCATGCACGTTCCTCCTCGTTCGCCATGCCGATGAACCGTGGGAACCCGGTAACCGGGATCACCCCACCATCTCTAGCATGTTCCGCACATCCGCACGCCTCCTTTTGCACCGGTATCTCCATGAGTTACCGGGACCGGAATGTTGCCGTGGCACCATTTTTGTTTCGCCGCCGTGGCACCTTTTTTGTTCCGCCATGGTGACCAAGTGCTTCATAACATGCTCATGTCAACATTTTCATAAAATTGCATAAAACTTGTATATGTCATCCGCATCATGATAACAACATTTAAAATGTTTAAACTTGTTGTTGCATTAAATTGCTAAATGCATATGGGGATTTACCGGATTTGTTATTTTTATATCCGGCCCCATTTAAATTGTTTAGATGGTATAGTTTATATTATGCTTCACCTCTTACCATGTTTAACAACAGTTAATATTGTTGGGTAGCTTAAACGAGAGATAACTAAATAATTGATGTGGTGTTCCGTCAACATGCACCTCGTTGCATATTGAGCTCCACTTAACTTGTAGTATTGTTTGTTGCACTTTGCCATGCCATGCCTCATTAAACCGGACATGCATCATACTTGTTTGTGCATCATGACTTGTTTATGCTTGTGTGTTTACTATGTTGTTTGTTTCTTTCCGGGTTGCTTCTCTCGTTAGCTTCGGTTTCGTTCCGGAGTTGTGAGGATTTGTTCGTCTACGACCGTTTGTCTTCTTCTTGGATTCGTTCTTCTTCCTTGCGGGATCTCAGGCAAGATGATCATACCCTCGAAATCACCACTATCTTTGCTATGCTAGTTTGCTCGCTCTTTTGCCATGCCAATGCTACGATGCCTACCATTTGCTTGTCAGCCTCCCAAATTGCCATGTCAACCTCTAACCCACCATGTCCTAGCAAACCGTTGATTGGCTATGTTACCGCTTTGCTTAGCCCCTCTTATAGCGTTGTTAGTTGCAGGTGAAGATTGAAGTTTGTTCCTTGTTGGAACATGGAGATGTTATTCCTTGTTGGAACATGTTTACTTGTTGGGATATCACAATATATCTTATTTAATTAATGCATCTATATACTTGGTAAAGGGTGGAAGGCTCGGCCTTATGCCTGGTGTTTTGTTCCACTCTTGCCGCCCTAGTTTCCGTCATATCGGTGTTATGTTCCCGGATTTTGCGTTCCTTACACGGTTGGGCTATAATGGGAACCCCTTGACAGTTCGCCTTAAGTAAAGCTCTTCCAGCAATGCCCAACATTGGTTTTACCATTCGCCACCTAGCCTTTTCTTTCCCTTGGGTTCTGCAGACTCAAGGGTCATCTTTATTTTAACCCCCCCGGGCCAGTGCTCCTCTGAGTGTTGGTCCGAACTGGGCAGCCTGCGGGGCCACCTCGGGGAAACTTGAGGGTTGGTTTTACTCGTAGCTTGACCTATCTGAGTGTGCCCTGAGAAAGAGATATGTGCAGCTCCTATCGGGATTTGTCGGCACATTCGGGCGGTGTTGCTGGTTTAGTTTTACCCTGTCGAAATGTCTTGTTGTACCGGGATACCGAGTCTGATCGGAACGTCTCGGGTGGAGGTCTATTCCTTCGTTGACCGTGAGAGCTTGTGATGGGCTAAGTTGGGACACCCCTGCAGGGTATTATCTTTCGAATGTCGTGCCCGCGGTTATGGGCAGATGGGAATTTGTTAACGTCTGGTTGTAGAAAACCCGAAGTTGACCTTAATTAAAATACATCAACCGCGTGTGTAACCGTGATGGTCTCTTCTCGGCGGAGTCCGGGAAGTGAACACGGTGTTGGAGTTATGTTTGACGTAGGTTGCTATAGGATCACTTCTTGATCATACTTTTATCGACCGTGCTTTGCCTTCTCTTCTCGCTCTCATTTGCGTATGTTAGCCACCATATATGCTAGTCGCTTGCTGCAGCTCCACCTCATTACTCCATCCTTCCTATAAGCTTAAATAGTCTTGATCTCGCGGGTGCGAGATTGCTGAGTCCCCGTGGCTCACAGATACTTCCAAAAACCAGTTTGCAGGTGCCTATGTTACCGTGCAGATGACGCAACCAAGCTCAAGGAGGAGCTCGATGAAGATCTTGCCCTTTGTGTTGTTTCGTTCTAGTTGATCAGTAGTGGAGCCCAGTTGGGGTCGATCGGGGACCTTTGTCGCATTTGGGGTTCTTCTTTTATTTTGGTTCTGTAGTCGGACCTTGATTGTATCTGGATGATGTAATGCTTTATTCATGTGATTGTGTGAAGTGGCGATTGTAAGCCAACTATGTATCTCTTTCCCTTATGTATTACATGGGTTGTGTGAAGATTACCTCACTTGCGACATTGCTTTCAATGCGGTTATGCCTCTAAGTCGTGCTTCAACACGTGGGAGATATAGCCGCATCGAGGGCGTGACATATGCTCACACTAAACACAAGGAGGTAGCCTATGAAGTCGGAGACAGAGCATATCTCCGACTGTCACCACTTCGAGGAGTTAAACGATTTGGAGTCAAAGGAAAGTTACCCCCAAAATTTGTAGGACCGTACCGAGTTTTGTAATGTATGGGAGAAGTGGCCTACAAATTGGAGTTACCCGAAGGTATGTCAGGAGTTCAGGATGTGTTTCACGTTTCCCAGTTGCAAAAGTGCCATGCAGAGATGGCCGATATTTCTCTGAGAGATATAGTGCCCCTGGAAGCAATTTAGTTGGAGAGTGACCTAACCTACGAGGAGAAACCCGTCAAGATTCTCGAGCTTGCGAGCTGAGTTACATGCAGCAAGGTCATCAAGTTTTGCATAGTTCAGTGGAGCCACCATACCGAGGAAGAAGCCGCCTGGGAGCGAGAAGAAGACCTACGGAAAGACCACCCACACATATTTGCTAGCCAACCTGAATCTCGAGGGCAAGATTCATCTTAAGGGGGGTAGGTTTGTAACATCCCAATTTTCAATTTGGATGTTAATCATTAGGCCATCTTATGCATCCATATTTTGAGAATTCTGAATTTGCTTTATTTGGACACTTTGATCCAAGAGACCTTAAGCAACTCAAGGACCATGTGACAGAGTTGGAGGTTTTCATAAAATCCTATTTTTGAATTTTAAAAAATTGTTAAATTAGATCAAGGTGATTTTTATTTGAAATTATTTTCCACTTATTTTCCAAATAAATAAAATAATGATAGAAGATAATATGACTTCTTCAGAACAAAGTAAATAATGGAAATTTAATTGTCAATGAAAATATATATTTATTTGAATTTTTATTTGAGGTTTTATTCGGTTAAATTAGGGAAAAATTGCTCTTTAGCCCCAAAAAATGTTCACGTGGTCCTAAATATTAGGAGAGGACCGTGAAAATTATTTTTGGAATTAGGATTTTTTTATTTTATTTTGGATTTTTCTCTGCAGTGAAATTATTTTAAAAAAAATCCTTTCGGAACGAACTGGGCCGAAGGCCCAGCCGGCTCGCTCGCCGCACCGCCTCCCGCCCCGTGTTCACGCCGGACTCCAGCCGGAGTCTGAGTCGGCCATGCCGCCCGCCGCCCCCTTGACCCCCTCTTTAAATAGCCACCCGCTGCCGCCCTCTCCTCCCAAGTCACCGCCGCTCCAAGCCGCACCACCCCGAGCCGCCCCGCTGCCGCATCACCGACGCCGCACGCCACTGCTGTCGCCGAGCCCGCGCTGCTCGCGTCGCTGCACGCCGCTGCCGACGCCGCCTCCCGCCGCGTAGCCCCGCTGCCTGATACGTCTCCAATGTATCTATAATTTTTGATTGTTCCATGCTATTATATTATCTGTTTTGGATGTTTAATGGGCTTTGTTATGCACTTTTATATTATTTTTGGGACTAACCTACTAACCAAAGGCCCAGTGCAAATTGTTGTTTTTTGCCTATTTCAGTGTTTCGCAGAAAATGAGTACCAAACGGAATGAAACCTTCGGGAGAGTTATTTTTGGAACAAACACAATCTAGGAAACTTGGAGTGGACGTCAAGGAAGCAACGAGGCGCCCACGAGGTAGGAGGGTGCGCCCGGGGGGTAAGCGCGCCCCCACCCTCTTGGGCCCGTCGTGGCTCCACTAGCCTACTTCTTTCGCCTATATATGCTCATATGCACCGAAAACATCATAGAGCACCACAAAACCCTATTTCCACCGTCGCAACCTTCTGTACCCGTGAGATCCCATCTTGGGGCCTTTTCCGGCGCTCCACCGAAGGGGGAATCGATCACAGAGGGCTTCTACATCAACACCATAGCCTCTCCAATGATGTGTGAGTAGTTTACCACAGACCTTCGGGTCCATAGTTATTAGCTAGATGGATTCTTCTCTCTCTTTTGATCTCAATACAAAGTTCTCCACGATTCTCTTGGAGATCTATTTGATGTAATTCTATTTGCAGTGTTTTCGTCGAGATCTGATGAATTGTGGGTTTATGATCAAGATTATCTATGAACAATATTTGATTCTTCTCTGAATTCTTTTATGCGTGGTTTAATATCTTTGCAAGTCTCTTTGAAGTATCAGTTTGGTTTGGCCTACCAGATTGATCTTTCTTGCAAGGGGAGAAGTGCTTAGCTTTGGGTTCAATCTTGCGATGTCCTTTCCCAGTGACAGCAGGGGCAGCAAGGCATGTATTGTATTGTTGCCATCAAGGATAAAAAGACGGGGTTTATACCATATTGCTTGAGTTCATCCCTCTACATCATCTCATCTTGCCTAATGCGTTACTCTATTCTTATGAACTTAATTCTCGAGATGCATGTTGGATAACGGTCGATGTGTGGAGTAATAGTAGTAGATGCAGAATCGTTTCGGTCTACTTGTCGCAGACGTGATGCCTATATACATGATCATGCCTAGATATTCTCATAACTATGCGCTTTTCTATCAATTGCTCGACAGTAATTTGTTCACCCACCGGAGAATTTACTGTCTTGAGAGAGGCCACTGGTGAAACCTATGGCCCCGGGGTCTATCTTCCATCATATTATTTTCCTATCTACTTTCTATTTCTGCCGCCTTTTATTTTGCAATCTTTATTTTCCAATCTATACAACAAAAATACCAAAAATATTTATCGTATTATCTTTATTAGGTATCACTTTTGCAAGTGGTCGTGAAGGGATTGACAACCCTTTTATCATGTTGGTTGCAAGGTTCTTATTAGTTTGTGCAGGTACGAGGGACTTGCGTGTAGTCTCCTACTGGATTGATACCTTGGTTCTCAAAAACTGAGGGAAACACTTACGCTACTTTGCTGCATCACCCTTTCCTCTTCAAGGGAAAACCAACGCATGCTCAAGAGGTAGCAAGAAGGATTTCTGGCGCCGTTTCCGGGGAGATCTACGCACAAGTCAAGACATACCAAGTACCCATCACAAACTCTTATCCCTCGCATTACATTATTTGCCATTTGCCTCTCATTTTCCTCTCCCCAACTTCACCATTGCCGCCTTATTCGCCCTTATTTTCGTTCGCCTCTTTTTCTTGCTTCTTGTGTGCTTGTGTGTTTGATTGTTTGTCACGATGGCTAGAGACAATACTAAATTATGTGATTTTTCCAATACCAACAACAATGATTTTCTTAACACTCTGATTGCTCCTATTACCGATGCTGAATCTTGTGAAATTAATGTTGCTTTGCTGAATCTTGTCATGAAAGATCAATTCTCTGGCCTTCCTAGTGAAGATGCCGCTACACATCTAAACAACTTTGTTGATTTCTGTGATATGCAAAAGAAGAAAGATGTGGATAATGATATTGTTAAATTGAAGCTATTTCCGTTTTCGCTTAGAGATCGTGCTAAAACTTGGTTTTCGTCTTTGCCTAAAAATAGTATTGATTCATGGAATAAGTGCAAAGATGCTTTTATCTCTAAGTATTTTCCTCCCGCTAAGATCATCTCTCTTAGAAACGATACTATGAATTTTAAGCAACTTGATGATGAGCATGTTGCACAAGCTTGGGAGAGGATGAAATTAATGATACGTAATTGCCCTACTCATGGGTTAAATTTAAGGATGATCATACAACAATTTTTTGTTGGATTGAATTTTGCTTCTAGAAATCTTTTAGATTCAGCCGCGGAGGCACTTTTATGGAAATCACTTTAGGAGAAGCTACAAAACTCCTAGATAATATTATGGTTAATTATTCTCAATGGCACACAGAAAGATCTACTAGTAAAAAGGTTCATGCAATAGAAGAGATTAATGTTTTAAGTGGAAAGATGGATGAACTTATGAAATTGTTTGCTAATAGGAGTGTTTCTTATGATCCTAATGATATGCCTTTGTCTACTTTGATAGAGAATAATAATGAATCTATGGATGTGAATTTTGTTGGTTGGAACAATTTTGGAAATAACGCGTATAGAGAAAACTTTAATCCTAGGCCATTTCCTAGTAATTCCTCTAATAATTATGGTAATTCCTACAACAACTCTTATGGAAATTTTAATAAAATGCCCTCTGATTTTGAGACTGGTGTTAAAGAATTTATGATTTTGCAAAAGAATTTCAATGCTTTGCTTGAAGAAAAATTGCCTAAGATTGATGAGTTGGCTAGGAACGTGGATAGAATTTCTCTCGGTGTTGATTCTTTGAAACTTAGATCTATTCCACCTAAGCATGATATCAATGGGTCTCTCAAATCTATGAAAATTTCCATTGATGAGTGCAAAGAAAGAACCGCTAGGATGCGTGCTAAAAAAGATTGCTTTATAAAAGCTTGTTCTTCTAGTTTTCACGATAATAAGGATGAAGATCTAAAAGTGATCGATGTGTCTCCTATTAAATCTTTGTTTTGCAATATGAATCTTGATAATGATGGGACTGGAGATGAGTCAACTTTAGTTTAAAGGCGTCCCAACGATTCGGAGTTTTTAGATCTTGATGCAAAAATTGGTAAAAGTGGGATTGAAGAGGTCAAAACTTTACATAGTAATGAACCCACTATTTTGAATTTCAAGGAATTTAATTATGATAATTAATCTTTGATAGATTGTATTTCCTATGTGCAATCTGTGCTAAATTCTCGTCCTGCTTACGATCAAAATAAAGCTTTTACCAAACATATTGTTTATACCTTAATGCAATCCTATGAACAAAAGCTTGAATTAGAAGTTTATATCCCTAGAAAACTTTATGATGAGTGGGAACCTACTATTAAAATTAAAATTAGAGATCATGAATGCTATGCTTATGTGATTTGGGTGCTAGTGTTTCCACGATTCCAAAAACTTTGTGTGATGTGTTAGGTTTCCGTGAATTTGATGATTGTTCTTTTAACTTACATCTTCAGGATTCCACCATCAAGAAACCTATGGGAAGGATTAATGATCTTATTGTTGCAAATAGGAATTATGTGCTTGTAGATTTCATTGTTCTTGATATAGATTGCAATCCTACTTGTCCTATTATTCTTGGTAGACCTTTCCTTAGAACGATTGGTGCCATTATTGATATGAAAGAAGGAAATATTAGATTCCAATTTACATTAAGGAAGGGCATGGATCACTTCCCTAGATAGAAAATTAAATTACCATATGAATCTATTATGAGAGCCACTTATGGATTGCATACCAAAGATGACAATACCTAGATCTATTCTTGTTTTTATGCCTAGCTGGGGGCGTTAAACGATAGCGCTTGTTGGGAGGCAACCCAATTTTATTTTTTGTTTGCTTGCTATTTGTTCCTGTTTAGTAATAAATAATTCATCTAGATTCTGTTTAGATGTGGTTTTATGTTTTTAATTAGTGTTTGTGCCAAGTAGAACCTTTGGGAAGACTTGGGGGGAGTCTTTGCGATCTTGCTGTAAAAAATAGAAACTTTAGCACTCACGAGATTAGCTGAAATTTTTTATTGGAGAGTGAGATTAGGTTGATTCTTTTTGCATATGATTAATAGACAAATTCCTAATGTCCAGCAATTCATTTCAGAATTTTTGGGGTTACATAAGTATTCTAAACCTACAGATTACTACAGACTTTTCTATTTTTGACAGATTCTATTTTTCGTGTGTTGTTTGCTTATTTTGATGAATCTATGGCTAGTATCGGGGGGTATGCACCATAGAGAAGTTAGAATACAGTAGGTTTAACACCAATATAAATAAATAATTAGTTCATTACAGTACCTTGAAGTGGTGGTTTGTTTTCTTATACTAACGGAGCTCATGAGATTTTCTGTTGAGTTTGTGTTGTGAAGTTTTCAAGTTTCGGGTAAAGATTTGATGGATTTTGGAATAAGGAGTGGAAAGAGCCTAAGCTTGGGGATGCCCATGGCACCCCAAGGTAAAATTAAAGGACAACCAAAAGCCTAAGCTTGGGGATGCCTCGGAAGGCATCCCCTCTTTCGTCTTTGTCTATCGGTGACTTTACTTGAGGCTATATTTTTATTCACCACATGATATGTGTTTTGCTTGGAGCGTCTTGTATGATTTGAGTCTTTGCTTATTAATTTAACACAATCATCCTCGCTGTACACACCTTTTGGAAATACACACATGAATTGGAATTTATTAGAATACTCTATGTGCTTCACTTATATCTTTTGAGCTAGATAATTTTGCTCTAGTGCTTCACATATATCTTTTTAAGAGCACGGTGCTGGTTTTATTTTATAGAAATTATTGATCTCTCATGCTTCACTTATATTATTTTGAGATTCTTATAGAACAGCATGGTAATTTGCTTTAACTATAAAATTAGTCCGAATGTGATGAACATCCAAGTTGGGTATAATAAAAACTATCATATAAAGTGCATCGAATGCTATGAGAACTTTGATTCTTTATGATTGCTTTGAGATATGAAGATGGTGATATTAGAGTCATGATAGTTGAGTAGTTGTGAATTTGAGAAATACTTGTTCTAAAGTTTGGGATTCCCGTAGCATGCTCGTATGGTGAACCGTTATGTGATGAAGTCGGGTCATGATTTATTTATTGATTGTGTTCCTTATGAGTGGCGGTCGGGGACGAGCGATGGTATTTTCGTACCAATCTATCCCCCTAGGAGCATGTGCGTAGTACTTCGTTTCGATAACTAATATATTTTTGCAATAAGTATGTGAGTTCTTTATGACTAATGTTGAGTCCACGGATTATACACACTCTCACCCTTCCACCATTGCTAGCCTCTCTAATACCGCGCACCGTTCGCCGGTATCATACACCCACCATATACCTTCCTCAAAACAGCCACCATACCTACCTATTATGGCATTTCCATAGCCATTCCGAGATATATTAACATGCAACTTACCACTATTATGTTTGTTATGACATGTTAAATCATTGTCATATTGCTTTGCATGATCATGTAGTTGACATCGTATTTGTGGCAAAGCCACCTTTATAATTCTTTCATACATGTCACTCTTGATTCATTGCACATCCCGGTACACCGCCGGAGACATTCACATAAGTCATATTTTGTTCTAGTATCGAGTTGTAATTTTTGAGTTGTAAGTAAATAAAAGTGAGATGATCATCATTATTAGAGCATTGTCCCAACTGACGAAAGGATGATGGAGACTATGATTCCCCCACAAGTCGGATGAGACTCCGGGCGAAAAGAAAAAAAAAGAGAAAAGAAAAAAAAGAGGTCATAAAAAAGGAAAAAGGCCCAAATAAAAAAAGAGAAATGAGAGAAAAAGAGAGAAGGGACAATGTTACTATCCTTTTACCACACGTGTGCTTTAAAGTAGCACTATGATCTTCATGATAGAGAGTTTCCTATGGTGTCACTTTCATATGCTAGTTGGAATTTTACATTATAGAACTTGGCTAGTATATTCCAATGATGGGCTTCCTCAAAATGCCCTAGGTCTTCGTGAGCAAGCGAGTTGGATGCACACTCATTTAGTTTATTTTGTTGAGCTTTATACACTTATATCTCTAGTGCATCCGTTGCATGGAAATCTCTACTCGCTCACATTGATATCTATTGATGGGCATCTCCATAGCCCGTTGATACGCCTAGTTGATGTGAGACTATCTTCTCCTTTTTTTGTCTTCTCCACAACCACCATTCTATTCCACATATAGTGCTATGTCCATGGCTCACGCTCATATATTGGGTGAAGATTAAAAAAGTTTGAGAACATCAAAAGTATGAAACAAATTCTTGGCTTGTCATCGGGGTTGTGCATGATTAAATACTTTGTGTGATGAAGATAGAGCATAGCTAGACTATATGATTTTGTAGGGATAACTTTCTTTGGCCATGTTATTTTGAGAAGACATGATTGCTTTGTTAGTATGCTTGAAGTATTATTATTTTTATGTCAATATTAAACTTTTGTCTTGAATCTTTTAGATCTGAACATTCATGCCATATTAAAGAAAATTACATTGAGAATTATGCTAGCTAGCATTCCACATCCAAATTTTTGTTTTTATCATTTACCTACTCGACGACGAGCAGGAATTAAGCTTGGGGATGCTTGATACGTCTCCAACGTATCTACAATTTTTGATTGTTCCATGCTATTATATTATCTGTTTTGGATGTTTAATGGGCTTTGTTATGCACTTTTATATTACTTTTGGGACTAACCTACTAAGCAAAGGCCTGGTGCAAATTGATGTTTTTTTTGCCTATTTCAGTGTTTCGCAGAAAAGGAATACCAAACGGAATGAAACCATCGGGAGAGTTATTTTTGGAACAAACGCAATCTAGGAGACATGGAGTGGACGTCAAGGATGCAACAAGGCGGCCACGAGGTAGGAGGGCACGCCCAGGGGTGTAGGCGCGCCCCCACCCTCGTGGGCCCCTCGTGGCTCCATCGACCTACTTCTTTCGCCTATATATGCTCATATACCCCAAAAACATTAGAGAGCACCACGAAACCCTATTTCCACCGCCTCAACCTTCTGTACCCGTGAGATCCCATCTTGGGGCCTTTTCCGGCGCTCCACCGGAGGGGGGGGGGTCGATCACGAAGGGCTTCTACATCAACACCATTGCCTCTCCGATGATGTGTGAGTTGTTTACCATAGACCTTCGGGTCCATAGTTATTAGCTAGATGGCTTCTTCTCTATCTTTGGATCTCAATACAAAGTTCTCCTCGATTCTCTTGGAGATCTATTCGATGTAATTCTTTTTGCGGTGTGTTTGTCGAGATCTGATGAATGGTGGGTTTATGATCAAGATTATCTATGAATAATATTTTATTCTTTTCTGAATTCTTTTATGCATGATTTAATATCTTTGCAAGTCTCTTTGAATTATCAGTTTGGTTTGGCCTACTAGATTGATCTTTCCTGCAATGGGAGAAGTACTTAGATTTGGGTTCAATCTTGTGGTGTCCTTTCCCAGTGACAGCAGGGGCAACAAGGCACGTATTGTATTGTTGCTATCGAGGATAAAAAGATGGGGTTTATATCATATTGCTTGAGTTTATCCCTCTACATCATGTCATCTTGCCTAATGTGTTATTCTGTTCTTATGAACTTAATACTCAAGATGCAGGCTAGATAGAGGTCGATGTGTAGAGTAATAGTAGTAGATGTAGAATCATTTCGGTCTACTTGTCGCGGACGTGATGCCTATATACATGATCATGCCTAGGTATTCTCATAACTATGTGTCGTCGAATTGTCATGGCAGATGTCCTAGTTTGAGGACTTAGTCATGAGGCCAACACATCTTTGTAGTAGCTTGAGAGGGGTTGAGTGGAATCGAGAGACGCAACATAAGACAAGGATTTAGATAGCTTCAGGCCCCGGGAAACATCATCCGGTAATAGCCCTACATGTTGTTTGTGGCTAGATCTCATTATGCTCATGAAAGAGTCACCGCATAAGCCGGCTCCCCTTTAGTTGTGTCTAGCCCTAGAGATTGTTTCTTGCTTCTCCCTCTTGGGGTGCCCTGCCCCTCCTTATATATATTGAAGGGGATAGGTTACATGACTAGTCCTAGTAGGATTAGGATTACTCTATTACAAGTGGAGTCCTAGTCTTGCTTCTTTTGTAGGAGAATATTCCTTATGCCTTTCCTCTTAGGCCGGCCCACTATAATACGAGCCGGTCTTCTGGGCCTTGGGCCTTGTCATCCATCTGACCCGCCCGCCAGGTCTCCGATGAATCATAAACCGCCAGGTCCAAGCGGGTCGCCAATGAGTCACCAAGCTCCACCCGGGTCATACATCCGGCGGTTTATACTGCGGGGTATATCCCCGACATTAGCCCCCAGTTTAATTTGGATCTATCCATGTTAAACTAATCCTACAACATAAACACAAGAACAAATTTGACAGGTTGTGCGCCAGGTTAAATATTCTTGTAAGGCGGCACCTGATCATCCTTAAGTCCTTGACATTTTCTCCTGGAAAATCCGGGTCAATAGGCCAGCTTCATAACCCATTGGCTCTTGTAAAGAAATATTATAAGAAATAATCCATTTGAGTCGGCCTTCAATGCTCTGATTTGCTCAAAACGGAGAATTTGAAGTTATTCCTCCCTTATATGCATATCACCTGTAGCTCCCAAGTGCCGGGTTGTCATGCTTGCAGCAACCTGGGACTTTGTAATTGCCTTATGTTGATAAAAAATTCAACCAGTGTAGCCCCCAAGGGACGGCTCAGTAAGATATTACTGAGCTGGGACTTTGTATATGATTCATTAATAATAACCACATATGATGTAATCGCCACCATGGGGCTTGAACCCACGTCCACAAGGTTAAGAGCTTTGTACTCGACAAACTGAGTAGTGGATCTTTCAATATAATGGATGAAGGCTTGTGTACGTTGAATTTTTGACAGAAGCAATTGGTAGCCCCCAAGGGCCGGCTCATTTAGAATGTGATGAGTCGGGTCTTCAATAAGTTGAGCAAAAAATGAGTTTGCATTAGCCCCCAAGTGCCATGGTGCATGCTGGCAGTGACATGGGACTTGCATTTCCGATGTAATCTCAATTTGAATAATGTAGCCCCCAAGTGCCAGGTCGTAAGCCTGCAGCGACTCGGGACTATTCCCTCCATTGTACAAATAAATCGTGTCCATTAATAAAATAATAACCATTGCGCTGTGAAAGTGCGTTATATCGACTAGAGGGGGGGTGAATAGGCGATTTTTATGAAAGTCTTCAAAACATGAGAGTTATGAAGACAAACAGCGAAGATTATGCCTATTACTATGCAGCAGAAGTTAGATTACACTAGGCCAGCCATGGTCATGTATTCAATAGAGTGAAAGCACAATGACAAACAACTGCAGTGTAATAAGGATCAGGTAGGAAGAAGTTATGAAGCCAAACAGATCATACATTCATGTTGTGAAGACAAAAGATAGAGCAGGTATGCAATGGCTTCACAATGAGTAACAGTAAGTAAAAGGAAGTGAAGATGAAACCAGTGACTCGTTGAAGACAATGATGTGTTGGACCAGTTCCAGTTGCTATGACAACTGTACATCTGGTTGGAGCGGCTAGGTATTTAAACCTTAGGACACACAGTCCCGGACACCCAGTCCTAAACACGCAGCTCAGGACACCAAGTCCTCACCGTATTCTCCTTGAGCTAAGGTCACTTAGTCCTCGCCCAATCACTCTGGTAAGTCTTCAAGGTAGACTCCCAAACCTTCACAGACTTCGTTCACTGGCAATCCACAATGTCTCTTGGATGCTCTGAACGTGACGCCTAACCGTCTGGAGGATTCACAGTCCTCAAGTGTAATAAGTCTTCAGATCACACAGACAAGAAGACCTAAGTGATGCCCAATTTGCTCTGGCTTTGGGTGGTTAGGGCTTTTCTCCTCACTAGGAATTTTCTCTCAAAGGCTTCGAGGTGGGTTGCTCTCAAATGACAAAAGCCGTGCAGTGAAATCTGAGCAGCCAACCGTTTATGGTTGTGGGGGTGGGCTATTTATAGCCACTTGGCAACCCGACCTGATTTGTCCGAAATGACCCTAGGTCACTAAGGAACTGACACGTGTCTCAACGGTCAGATTTCAAACTCTCATGGCAACTTTACTTGGGCTACAAGCAAAGCTGACTTGTCCGGCTCTGGACAAGACTCGCTCTCATTATCTTCGCTCGAAGACATAGGTTTTTGATTTAGGCATCACTTCAGTCATTCTGACTGGTTCTCCTGGACCCCACTTAACAGTACGGTGGTTCCTATGACTCAACACAAAAGAAAAAGAACTACAAAAGATCTAAGTCTTCGAGCTCCATAAGCTTCATAACGTGTCTTCTTTTGTCATAGTCTTCAATGTGAATATCTTCATATACCACCTTTGTCTTCAATGTCTTCATACATTTTTAGGGGTCATCTCTGGTAGTAAAACCGAATCAATGAGGGACTTCTACCTATGTTTTCCTGCAATTCTCACAAACACATTAGTCCCTCAACTAGGTTTGTCGTCAATATTCCAAAACCAATTAGGGGTGGCACTAGATGCACTTACAATCTCCCCCTATTTGGTGATTGATGACAAACTAGTTGAAGATTTCAACGGGGAATATAATGTGTGAAATTTGTAAAGGATAGGGAATTGTCTTCATAAGTTGCAAGGGCTCCCCCTGAAGATGTGCATATAAGTTGATTTGCTTTTGGAATGCAAATGCACATGGCAGGTTGTACTTGTGGAGATCCACTTCAGCTTATGATGACAATCCACTATGCATGTGAAAGTATATGAAGATAATGACATGCATAATGGAAAATCGACGTCTGCAGAATGAGATAAGTGCGGAATTTATCGTCGCACATGCGGAATTTATCTTCGAAAACAGAGTGGCAGACGACCATCGAGTTTTAGTGTTTACAACTCAAAGAACCAAGTGAAGCAAAAACAAGAGTTGTAAACACGAAGCAAAATATAACAAAACATAAGGCACCCGCCCATATTGACCCGCTTGGAGACTATAAACAGCATATGCTTCTCCCCCTTTTGTCAGTAATGACCAAAAAGGTTTGAAGACATAGAGTTTTTTACGCGTTCCCAGGCGCAGCAGGGTTGGTGGAGTTGTTTGGCGGTGGAGAGCTTGGAGGTGCTGAAGCAGGTGGCGGTGATGTAGCATCGTCGTCTTCATCAATGATTCTGGCAGTGACTATGGCAGCAGATGAAGAAAACTCAGAGTCTTCAAGTGATGGTGTGTTGCGCATCACAGCCCTTCTGGGAGGTGTGGTGTCAAACTTGAAGTGCTCTGTGAAGCCATCCTCTTCAAGTTCAGCTTCAGTGCATATCATTGAGAGCCCTTTCCATTTACGACGGCACATTTCATGTGTAACGAAAGCATTCTTGGTGGCTAGGTTTCGAAGACGATTGACATCCACCAAGAGGCTCTTCATCTGACGCTTTAGCCAGTCGTGATGCCTATCTTGCTTTTGGTGAAGGGCCACAAGAAGCTCTCGGTCATTGAGGGCGCGAGCACGCTTCTTGGGTCTTGGAGCATTTGTGCTGTCTATGGCTTCAGTAGATGTTGGTGCACGTGTAGTGCCAGCCAACGGATATACCCTGGATATGGCTTCAACACCTTTAACATTCTGCGTGAAGCTCTGGTGTTCTGCATTCTGAAGACTTATCGGTTGCTTGGCAGGCTCAGGATATATTGCTTCAGCCGAGGTATCCACTCTGGCAAGAAGATCTGATGATTTCGGGCAGAGGGCTGATACGAGATCGCAGAGTGCAGTTTGATCAGCCTCATCACCCAAGGAGCATAGAACTTCAAACCAAATAATTCTGAGCCTGACGCTGCAAGTTGGCGTATGAAGAGATCCTGTGCGTTGAAGCATTTGCCATGCAGGATATAGGATATGAGAGTCTTCATTGCACCCTCAATCTTGGCATGTGGTGAGTGTCCCTTAATGGGCCAGAGAGTCCGCCGGATGATGTGATATATGGTCCTGGGCAGATACTCAAAGTCTTCAACGAAGAACTCAGTTGGATAGGGTGCATCATGAGGCAATGGCTTCATCATTGAGAGCATCTGACTCATATTTGGTTCAGGCCTCTGGAATATGCTCTCAATAGCTTCAGCATGTAGTTGACAGCCTTCCTCGTAGAATTCGCCAGGAGTGGGCAGGCCGGTGAGCTCAATGATATCAAATGCATTGGCTTCATGATGGACATTGCCGTTCATCCACTCCAGGACCCAAGTCTTCGAATCTCTATTGTATCCTTTAATGTGGAGGGTGGCATAAAACTGAAGTAGAATCTCTTCATTCCAGTGCTCTTCATCTGTGACAAACGACAGCAAACCCACTTGCTTGAAGCAATCCAAGGCTTCCTCAAGACATGGCAGACCAGCAATGGCTTCAACCTCAAGGCGCTTGTGCGGGAAGATGCGACCTTGGTTGTATAGGATGCTTGAGTAGTAGCTGCGCTGAGGATAGCTCCAGAACCTATCTGATACAATCCTTTCCCTTGAATAGGGGTTCTTGGAGCTATTGAAAAATGTATTGTCTGCCTTGAAGCTATTTATGTCAAAGGAGCCAGGTGCTGATGCAGGACCTGGGAACCTTGGAAGCCTTGGGACTGGCTTCTGGACATGAGGCCTGTGCTCAATATGATAATCGAATTGAGGACCTGCAGCAGACTCAGGAACAGAAGTGTCTGGCTCAGTAGCTTCGCTGTCTGCTGAAGCATTTGGTGGGGCGGGCTCCATATTGGCTTCAGTGTTTGTGGTGGAAGCCTCAACATTTTCTTCCTCTGCTTGTGTAGTTGGAGGGACAACCTCAGGCACGTTCTCCTGGAGAACCGCCTCTTGATGGAGCGGGGGAGTGGGTTCTGGTGGTGCTTCTTCATTGTCTTCGGCTGATGCAGCCGGAATTTCTTCAGTATGGACTTGAGGCCGTGGACCTTTGCGAAGCCTACGGAACACAGACAATGCTTATGGGGTCGGAGTGGGATGGGCCTCAAAGTCTTCTTCCTCCTGAGGGCGATCCGCCCATGACTCATCTTGTGCCATTGGCGTCAGAGGACGACCAATACTAATGAGTTCACTTGTTTCAAGCTGAGGAAGGGCTACATCATCTTGTACATTGTCTTGGTGACCAATGTCTTCAGCAGCTATGGGGTCGGCTGCTGGAATATCTTCAGCTTCAGGAGCCTCTGTGGGAGCAGGCTCATGAACTGTCAGTCGTCTTTCTGCATTGGGGTGAATGACAGAGAGGGGTTGAACCATCAAGGGCTCTGTGGGAGCAGCCCAAGCTTTCTTGATCTTGCGCTTCTTCTTGGTTGGGTCAGAAGGAGAGGCTGCAGAGTGTTTCCTCTTTCTAGCTTCAGCCTCTGCATTCTGTGTCTTCTTGAGCTCAGAAGCGGTTGACTGGCTCTTTGGCTTCGAGCCAGTCGTGGCGGTGGGGAAGACAATCAGAACAGCTTCTTGCCTTGGTGCCTCTGGTTCATTCACAGCAGGCTGCTTCTTCTTCTTCGCGGCCATCTTGGGGTCGATGCCAGGACGCCCAAGTGCCTTGCGCTTCTCGGCCTCATTGTAGGCCTGCACACATCGTTCTGCCAGACACTTCATCCGCTCACGTGAGCCCTGAGCTTCAGCATGCTTCTTTAGAAAATTTTCCTTGAGCTCATGCAGCATGGTTTTGAAGCTCTTCACTTCCTGCACGCTGAGCCTGGCCATGTGCTTCTTGAACTGAGCCTTTTCATGATCAATTTTCTGCTTCAGCTCAACAATGCGCTGAGCAATGGCCAATTCTGAAGCAATTGCGCCTTGGAAGGCGATGCTGAGGCCAACGGGCAGCTGCAGATCTTCGAAGCTGATGTCTGGTGAGGCAAACCATTCATCGATGAAGTTGTGGATGATGGCGACATCAAAGAGAGGCAAATTGTTGAAGATTTCAGCTTCTTCTTTGCTTTTGATAAGCTGCTCTAGAGCGTCATCTCCCAGATCTTCATCGCTTGATAGATCAATGGCTTCGCTACGTAGAATGGCAGCAGCAGTGAGCTCTTTGCCTGTTTGTTGCTGGGGCTCCTTTTCCTTCTGGGGCTTGGAGACGCGGGATACGTCTTCAGATTGCACACTGACTTCAGGAGGTGCAGTTTTCAATGGCTTCGCCCTTGAGATTTTGGAGGCAGGGGCCGGCTTTGAAGCTTTTGGTTTCTTCGTCTGCTTTGGCTTCGGCACAGCAGGAGCTTCATCAGACTCAGAGTCAGCTGGAGGGTCATTTATGGCAGTCCCTTGGACTAAGATGTGGGTGATCAGGCCCTCAATATTGGCAAACGGACCGATGATATTGGGTTCTGCGTTACGTGTGCCATCTGCCCTTGGTGCTGAGGGGCCAGGGTTGAAGTCTAACCCAAATTTCTTCTTGTTCAGCTTCGCTGACTGTTGAGCAAACTGGAAGTTGCGCTTGAAGAGATTGTCGTCACGACACCAGAGGAGTGACGACAGATGCGCATCATCAGGCTGTGGTCCTCGGACCATGCATGGGTAGAAGCCTTGAGCAATGGCTTCACCTCTGGTCTTGGGTATGAGATTCTTGTAAAGGATGTCCCCCCATGGCTTCTTGATGGCACATTTCTCAGCATACTCCTGGGTGACGAAGCGGTATTTGAACCACTGTTCAGCCCAATAGCGTCGAATCCATTGGATTCGGGTCTTGCGCTGCCCATAATTCTCTTCAGGATCTGTTTTATACATTTCTGCTAGGTCTTCAGGCAGATCTTTGGAAGTTCCTTCACGTCGTTGTCTGCCCCCCTTCCTTGCTGCTGCTTCTGAAGCCATAAACTTTAACTTGAAAGGCTTCAAGACTTTCAAAGGCTTCAAAGGCTTTCTTTTGCTGGTCCAACAGGAACTGGCTTCAGGAGAGTTTATGTGATGCTTTAGGAATTCTGCAATTGAATGCAGACTATGAGAACCGAAGGATTCTCCCACGGACATGTACCTGTGACAGCATTAAGGTGCGAGGGAAGGGGAAGACGTCATATGCATTCTCAGAAGATTTTGAAGATTAATCAGTTTAGAAGACATTGACCTCATCGTGCGAAGATATTCACTCATAGATAAGCAGTTGGTTCCAGATTTGTACGAACCCACAGATCAGTACAAATGAGGAATCTAACTACTTTATGAAGCACAAGTGAATATACTAGGCATGTTATGAGATGCAGATTAAGAGATCTAACTTGTGTGAAGATAAACCTCTTATGGTAGAGAGTGACAGAACCATGAGATCAAACGGGGCTGTAAAAAGAAGTTTTATTTACCACACTTGGAACAGCCAGACGGAAGTGGGAGATGATGCCGAGTAGTTCAGTTCTCCGTGCCCTAACTTGGCGACGAAAAACACCTACGGCGACGGCGGAGAGACGGTGTCCGCAGTCGGCGTGAGGACGGCGTTGGAGAGGTTGCGGCAGCGAAGCGCTTCGTCTCCGGCGTCGTCGAGTGCTAGCGGTGGCGCTAGGGTTCGTGCGAGGGTGGAAGAAGGAGATAATGACCGCGGTAAGTGTGAATTTATAGGCTCAAGGGAGGCACTGTGCTATTACACAGGTGCCCCTGGCGATTCGCATCTGAGGAACGCGTGGCCAGTTTGCAGAAGTTTTGGGTTTGTTCCACGTCCCACGCACCATGAATTGTCGGGCGGTCGTTCCTACTTCTCCGGATTTTATGTGGAGGAATGAGCATTGAAAATGGACTTTATGGTTGTCTCTTTATCTTCTGCTGACAAGGACGCAGTGAAGACATTCGACAGTTTCAATAGAATGCATATGACTTGGAGAGATAGAATTTGAGATAGAAAGCATAGGGAGATTAGGGTCCGATCACATTCACTTAGCTCAAAAGATTCAACCAAGAAGACATAGCTATAAGTGAATGTTGTAGAGGACAGAACACTAGTATTTATATATCTATGTAATCAACATAGTGAAGATAATCATGAAGACATGTTGAGTTCGAAGCCAAACCAAATGTGAAGATATTGCAAGGTAACGCCATGAGTGAAACACTTCAAAATGGAACGTTTGGTGGTGGCATTACCCACCGTATAGGAAGTATTAGACCCAGACACGGCGCACAATTATCGTGGCGCTCCGAAGTCAAATTCCACATTAATGTATTCACACTTAGAATGTATGTCTTCATTTGATTGAAGATATACTTTACTTTGTGTGTTGCACATCTAAGTCGTCAATATGCATAAGTGTTAGGATGTGTGCCTGATCACAGGACATTTGAGGATTCCAAGATATTTAGCTCACACCGTAACTTGCAAAACTTCTTCTCATCCAAGGGCTTGGTGAAGATATCTGCCAATTGCTCTTCAGTGTTGACGTGTATGATATCAATGTCTTCCTTCATAACATGATCTCTGAGAAAGTGATGACGAATTTCAATGTGCTTTGTCTTCGAGTGCTGAACTGGGTTGTTGGCAATCTTGATGGCGCTTTCGTTGTCGCAGTAGAGTGGCACTTGCTTCAGATGAATGCCATAGTCCTTGAGTGTTTGCTTCATCCATAGAAGCTAAGCGCAACAAGATCCAGCAGCAATGTATTCAGATTCAACAGTGGAGAGAGATACACAGTTCTGCTTCTTTGAAGACCAACATACAAGTGATCGTCCCAGAAAGTGACATGTGCCTGATGTAGACTTGCGATCAACCTTGTCACCAGCATAATCAGCATCCGAAAATCCAACCAAATCAAACTCTGAGCCCTTTGGATACCATAATCCTAGAGTTGGGGTGTGAGCCAAATATCGAAGAATTCGCTTCACAGCTAAGTGATGCGACTCCTTTGGTGCCGCTTGAAATCGAGCACACATGCAAACACTAAGCATAATATCTTGCCTAGATGCACATAAATAAAGCAAAGACCCAATCATGGAGCGGTATACCTTTTGATCGAACTCTTTACCATTGTCGTCAGGACCTAGATGATGTTTGGCTGGCATTGGTGTTGTGAAGTCTTTGCAGTCTTGCATACCGAACTTCTTCAGGCAATCTTTGAGATACTTCTCTTGAGATATGAAGATGCCATTGCATTGTTGTCGTATTTGAAGACCAAGGAAGAACTTCAGCTCCCCCACCATGGACATCTGATATTACTCTTGCATCATATATCCAAACTCTTCACTGTACTTCTGATTGGTGCATCCGAAGATAATGTCATCCACATATATTTCGCACACAAACAGTTCACCATCATATGTCTTCGTGAAAAGAGTGGGATCTAGGGAACCAGGTATGAAGCCTTTGCTCTTCAGGAAGTATTTGAGTGTATCATACCAGGCCCTAGGGGCTTGTTTGAGGCCATACAATGCCTTGTTGAGCTTGTATACCATGTCAGGATGTTTTGGATTTTCAAAGCCAGGTGGTTGTGCAACATACACTTCTTCTTCAATCTTGCCATTTAGAAAGGCACTTTTCACATCCATTTGATATAGAAGTATGTTATGATGATTTGCATAGGCCAGCAGTATGCGTATGGCTTCAAGCCTAGCCACAGGAGCAAATGTTTCATCGAAGTCAATGCCCTCCACTTGAGTATATCCTTGAGCAACGAGACGAGCTTTGTTTCTGACAACTTGACCATGCTCATCTTGCTTGTTGCGGTATATCCATTTGGTGCCTATTATGTTGTGCTTCCGTGGATCAGGACGCTTAACCAGTTCCCATACATTATTCAGTTCAAACTATTGAAGCTCTTCTTGCATAGCTTGAATCCATTCAGGTTCCATGAAGGCTTCTTCAATTTTCTTGGGTTTTGATATTGATACGAACGCGAAGTGCCCACAGAAATTTGCTAGTTGAGTTGCCCTCGAACGAGTGAGTGGACCAGGTGCATTGATGCTGTCAATTATTCTATCAATTTGCACTTCATTGGCAACATGAGGGTGTACAGGGCGAAGACTTTGCTCTTGCTGATCTGTGTTGTAGTTGGGAGGAATGTCTTCAGGCTGAGCATTGTCTTCATGTTGATTAGGTGCTGAGATGATAAGTTCTTCTTCAGGATGAGCTTCAGAAGGTATAATCTCTCCAGTTTCCATTAGCTTGATTGATTCATCAGCTGAAACTTCATCTAGCACATTTGGCAGTTGCTCTCTTTGTGAACCATTTGTCTCATCGAACCGCACATCCACTGTTTCAACCACTTTGTAATGAACGAGATTGAAGACTCTGTAGGAGTGCGAATCCTTTCCATATCCAAGCATAAAGCCCTCATGTGCTTTTGGTGCAAACTTTGAGGTGTGGTGTGGGTCCTTGATCCAGCATCTTGCCCCAAATACTCTGAAGTAACTGACATTTGGCTTCTTGCCAGTTACGAGTTCATAAGATGTCTTGTTCAGAAGCTTGTGAAGATAAACACGATTGATTGTATGGCATGCAGTGTCAATGGCTTCAGTCCAGAATTTTCTTAGAGTCTTGTATTCATCTAGCATAGTTCTGGCCATCTCAATGAGTGTTCTGTTCTTGCGTTCGACGACGCCATTCTGCTGTGGCGTGTACGGAGCTGAGAATTCATGTGTGATGCCCAAGGTATCAAGATATGTATCAAGGCCAGTGTTCTTGAATTCAGTGCCATTGTCACTTCTGATGTGCTTTATCTTGGCGCCAAAATTGTTCATAGCTCGATTGGCGAAGCGTCTGAAGACATCCTGCACTTCAGTCTTGTAAAGGATTATGTGCACCCATGTATATCTAGAGTAATCATCAACAATGACGAAGCCATAGAGGCAAGCAGAAGTAGTAAAAGTTGAGTAGTGAGTGGGACCGAAAAGATCCATGTGGAGCAGTTCGAAGGGTTGTGTAGTAGTCATGATTGTCTTCGAAGGATGTTTTGCCCTTGTCATCTTCCCTGCTTCACAGGCACCGCATAAGTGATCTTTCTTGAACTTGACGCCCTCGATGCCTATGACATGCTTCTTCTTCGCAAGAGTGTGGAGGTTCCTCATGCCAGCATGCCCAAGCCTCCGATGCCAAAGCCAGCATTCTGAAGTTTTTGCAAGAAGACATACTGCCAGTTGTGGCCCTGCTGAGAAATCTACCACGTACAAATCATCTTTCCGATACCCTTCAAACACTAGAGACTTGTCAGATTCCATTAGTACTAGGCAACGATATTTTCCAAACATTACGATCATGTTCAAATCACAAAGCATTGAGACAGACATTAAGTTGAAGCCAAGGGATTCAACAAACATGACCTTATCCATGTGTTGATCCTTTGAGATTGCAACTCTGCCTAGACCCAATACCTTACTTTTACCAGTGTCAGCAAATGTGATGTGACTCTTGTCGGATGGACGCAAGGTTGAGTCCATAAGAAGGCTTCTTTTGCCAGTCATGTGATTTGTACACCCACTGTCAATAATCCATTCTAAAGACTTTGAAGTCGCTGGTGTCGTACCCTACAGTGCAGTTAGGGGGATAGGCTTCACGAAGGGAATTGTGAAGCAAAAACATTTGACGAACAAGTGGGTTACGAAAACTTAGATCCAAATTAGGACTAACAGGGAGAGTAGCATGCGATTCAGGAACGAAGTACATAATGATGCCATTTGGGCATTTTATCTTGCGCCCCACAAGATTTTTAAGGTCCCCAGCAATAGCATCAGAAGATTTTGTTTTTGTGCTGGAGACCTTTCCCTGCAAAAGATAGTTAAGCTTTCTTAACCACCCACATCTTCAAGGGTGGCTTAGAAGCTATAAGTCTAAGTGCAGCATCTGAGAATTTTGGCTTTGAAGCCTTAGCAAACAGTCTAGCAGGTGGACAATAATACTCATAGGAATAAGCAGAATAATTTTTGGTCATATGAACATGACGGTTCGAAGAACCGCTCTCATATTCGTATGCCTGAGTATGGTTTCCCTGCAAAACATTCGCGTTAGTGTGACTCAGGTGAGTCCTCTGTTTGTATGAAGCCTTTGGACCGTATGAAGCCTTTGGTCTGAGGTTTGTCTTCTTCAAGTGAGGTGTCATGAAGACATTCACAGGAAGATTTTCCAGACACTTTTTCGGAACCCAGATCTTCTTCATAGGCGGTCCATTCCTGCAGTTAGTACCAATGTACCTGGCAAACACTTCACCATTCTGATTCTTAAACAGTTTATAGTTTGCATCAAAGGATTCATCAATGATAATGGGGTTAGCACAAGTGAAGCCAGATAAATTGGATGGATCTGCTGAAAGTTCCTTTGCAGCAACCCATGTGGTTTTGGGGTACTGCTCAGGTTTCTAGTAAGAGCCATCTGCGTTTATTTACCTCACGAACCCAACACCCTCTTTCCTGGGGTTTCGGTTCAGAATCTGCTTCTTGAGGACATCACATAATGTCTGATGTCCTTTAAGACTTTTGTACATCCCTGTTTCAAGCAATGTCTTCAACCTAGCATTTCATCAGCAATAGCAGTGGTATCCTCAGTAGAGGGGTTAGTTACCACATCAACAGTTGAAGATATTGCAACAGTAGTAGCAGTGGAACATTCAGCAACAGAAGTAGCATTATCACGCTCAATGCATTTAAGACATGGTGGTTCAAATCCTTCCTGAGCGGAACTGATCTGTTCGCCGCGAAGTGATTCGTTTTCCTTTTGAAGATCTTCATGAGCCGCTCTCAATTTCTCAAGTTCTTAATTCCTTTGAAGATAATCATAGGAAAGCTTTTCATGAGTTGTTGAGAGAATATCAAGACGATCTTCAAGTTCCTGATACTTAACGTGAAGATTTTTTTATGTCTTCAATTAAGGATTCAGATCGAGTCATTTCAGCACCCAACAGATCATCGCTTCAGTCTAACAGTTTTTGAATATGTTCCATAGCTTTCTGTTGTTCAGTTGCAATTTTAGCAAGTGTTTTGTAGCTGGGGTTTGAATCACAGTCAGAGTCATCGTCACTAGATGTTTGATAGCGAGTAGTGCGTGTGTTTACCTTGGCACCACGTGCCATGAAGCAGTAGGTAGGAGTGGAGTCGTTCTTGTCATTTGCGTCGATGTCGGTGATGCAGTCATTGTCTTCAGTGTTGAAGATGGACTTGGCGACGTATGCTGTAGCCAGACTCGCAATGCCAGAATCAGACTCCTCCTCAGACTCCACCTCTGCCTCCTCAGAAGCGGACTCCTCCTCTGAATCCATTTCGTTGCCAACAAATGCACGTGCCTTGCCAGATGAGCTCTTCTTGTGTGATGAAGACTTTGAGGAAGACTTGAAAGAAGACTTTGAGTATTTCTTCTTCTTCTTGTCGTCAGAATCATATTCCTTGCTCTTCTTCTTCCTTCTGTTCTCATTGTCCCATTGTGGACACTCAGAGATGAAGTGTCCAGTTTTCTTGCACTTGTGACATGTTTTCTTCTTGTAGTCATGAGCAGAAGCTTCATCATTCCTTGAGCTTGATCGTGAAGATTTTCTGAAGCCTTTCTTCTTGGTGAATTTTTGGAACTTCTTCACTAGCATTGCAAGTTCTCTTCCAATGTCTTCAGGATCATCAGAACAGTTGTCAGATTCTTCTTCAGATGAGGAAACAGTTTTTGCCTTCAAGGCACGAGTTCGCCCATAATTTGGACCGTAGATATCTCTTTTCTCAGAAAGCTGAAACTCATGTGTGTTGAGCCTCTCAAGTATGTCAGACGGATCGAGTGTCTTGAAATCAGGACGTTCTTGAATCATCAGGGCTAGGATGTCAAACAAACTATCAAGTGATCTCAGCAGCGTCTTGACGATTTCATGTTTGGTGATCTCAGTGGCGCCGAGAGCTTGAAGCTCATTTGTGATGTCAGTGAGCCGATCAAATGTGTGCTGGACATTCTCATTGTCATTTCGCTTGAAGTGGTTGAAGAGGTTGCGAAGAACACTGATTCTTTGATCTCACTGGGTTGAGACGCCTTCATTGACCTTGGAGAGCCAGTCCCAGACCAGCTTGGATGTCTTCAAGGCACTCACACGGCCATACTATCCTTTCGTAGATGGCCACAGATGATATTTTTGGCAGTAGAGTCCAGTTGAGTGAACTTCTTGACATCAGCAGCAGTGACACCTTCTCCAGCCTTGGGAACACCGTTCTTGACGACATACCATAGGTCGACGTCAATGGCTTCAAGATGCATGCGCATCTTATTCTTCCAGTAGGGATATTCAGTTCCATCAAAGACGGGGCACGCAGCGGAGACTTTGATTATCCCTGCAGTCGACATAGCTAAAACTCCAGGTGGTTAAACCGAATCACACAGAACAAGGGAGCACCTTGCTCTGATACCAATTGAAAGTGTGTTATATCGACTAGAGAGGGGGGTGAATAGGCGATTTTTATGAAAGTCTTCAAAACGTGAGAGTTATGAAGACAAACAGCGAAGATTATGCCTATTACTATGCAGCGGAAGTTAGATTACACTAGGCCAGCCATGGTCATGTATTCAATAGAGTGAAAGCACAATGACAAACAACTGCAGTGTAATAAGGATCAGGTAGGAAGAAGTTATGAAGCCAAACAGATCATACATTCATGTTGTGAAGACAAAAGATAGAGCAGGTATGCAATGGCTTCACAATGAGTAACAGTAAGTAAAAGGAAGTGAAGATGAAACCAGTGACTCGTTGAAGACAATGATGTGTTGGACCAGTTCCAGTTGCTGTGACAACTGTATGTCTGGTTGGAGCGGCTAGGTATTTAAACCTTAGGACACACAGTCTCGGACACCCAGTCCTGAACACGCAGCTCAGGACACCAAGTCCTCACCGTATTCTCCTTAAGCTAAGGTCACTTAGTCCTCGCCCAATCACTCTGGTAAGTCTTCAAGGTAGACTCCCAAACCTTCACAGACTTCGTTCACTGGCAATCCACAATGTCTCTTGGATGCTCTGAACGTGACGCCTAACCGTCTGGAGGATTCACAGTCCTCAAGTGTAATAAGTCTTCAGATCACACAGACAAGAAGACCTAAGTGATGCCCAATTTGCTCTGGCTCTGGGTGGTTAGGGCTTTTCTCCTCACTAGGAATTTTCTCTCAAAGGCTTCGAGGTGGGTTGCTCTCAAACGACAAAAGCCGTGCACTGAAATCTGAGCAGCCAACCGTTTATGGTTGTGGGGGTGGGCTATTTATAGCCACTTGGCAACCCGACCTGATTTGTCCGAAATGACCCTGGGTCACTAAGGAACTGACACGTGTCTCAACGGTCAGATTTCAAACTCTCATGGCAACTTTACTTGGGCTACAAGCAAAGCTGACTTGTCCGGCTCTGGACAAGACTCGCTCTCATTGTCTTCGCTCGAAGACATAGGTTTTTGATTTAGGCATCACTTCAGTCATTCTGACTGGTTCTCCTGGACCCCACTTAACAGTACGGTGGTTCCTATGACTCAACACAAAAGAAAAAGAACTACGAAAGATCTAAGTCTTCGAGCTCCATAAGCTTCATAACGTGTCTTCTTTTGTCATAGTCTTCAATGTGAATATCTTCATATACCACCTTTGTCTTCAATGTCTTCATACATTTTCAGGGGTCATCTCTGGTAGTAAAACCGAATCAATGAGGGACTTCTACCTGTGTTTTCCTGCAATTCTCACAAACACATTAGTCCCTCAACTAGGTTTGTCGTCAATACTCCAAAACCAATTAGGGGTGGCACTAGATGCACTTACACGCTGAAGCGACTTTGAAGACCTTCATTGTAATATTGGCTATTGATAACCATAATAAAAATCCATCCATGCCGGCTATTAAAGATTTGAATAATATAATCCGGTTTTGAAAGCCGGTTCCTGTGATATTGAATCGTACTGCTGGTTTAGGATACCTGTGCAGTAAGGGTGATAACCCAATCTTTAGAAGGCAAAACTTCCAGATGTTTATGATTGTCATATGATGGCGACTTATCATCCAAAGTCGATCCGGGTTAATCGAAACCACATATATGCTTCAGATATGAACAAAAAGGTCTCAAGTCAAAACCAAAGATTGTTTTCAAAAAACTTAAGCAAAACAAAGAAAAAATTAGGCTTCTGATTCTAATACGATCAGTAAACCGGACCAAAAGGGGTTAAGCTAGGATTCGGATACGATCATGTAGCCCCCTAGTGGTTTTGGCATTGCGCCGATCAAGAGGGTACCGACAGCTATCTTCTCGTTGGTTCGAATACGACCTATGTTTGAACAGCAAGCCCCCAAATGACCTTGAGAGTTTTTTAACGATTCTAATTCGAATACGATCAAAGTCGGACCCAAAAGGGGTTAAGCTATGATTCGAATACGATCAAGAAGCCCCCTAGTGGGTTTGGCATTGTGCCGATCAAGAGGGTACCGACAGCTATATTCTCTTTGGTTCGAATATGGCCTATGTTTGAACAGGAAGCCCCCAAATGACCTTGAGACTTTTTTTAACGACTCTGATTTGAATACGATCAAAGTCGGACCCAAAGGGGTTAAGCCAGATTCGAATATGATCCGTCCCCAATGGTCATTGAAGCAGGGTACCTATGTTTGAGTTGTGCTTTGCAACAGACTCTCTTTGGTCCCTTTAATTTTTCTGAGAACTCAAACTTGTGAGTAATGAATTCGTCTTGAACCAGGCGTTGAGCCGGATATTGAAAGCTTCAGAGCTTTGTGGGAGACAGATTTCCCTTGAGCCGGAATGTTAAACCGGATATGGAGAGCTTCAAAGCTTTGTGGGAGACAACTTTCCCTTGAACCGGATTTTAAACCGGAATCTTTCTTTTTATGCCAGAAATTTTCTAACGGCCTTTAAATTTTTCACCAATATAACGGTAGCCTCCGGAACCGGGTTATCTTCCCTCTAATGACCCGAAGTTCTTGAATTCGCTAACACCGGACAATTTCGCTGAGTCATGTCATTGTAGCCCCCGGGTCTTAAGACGACTCGAGGAGTTGTCTTAAGATTCTCCATATTTGACCGTGATATAAACCGGTATGAGTCATTCAACATCTCAGTAATATAACTTGTCTTGCACTAGAGAACTTGCAAGCCATAGTAATTGCTGTTTTTGAAGAAAACAATAAAAAATATACTGGATGGATCTCACCTGACATATCAGGCCAGAATTTATACGCCACAGAGTTGATGATCAGTTGACCACTACTATGAAGCGACACGGTGAACCGTGCGAACGGGAAAGTTAGCCGCATTATGTTGATATACACCAAACCGCGGAGGCAGACAGAAAAAACAATCGCAACATTAGAAGCAGTATGGACACAGGCGAGTCGCTACCGCTCTTGCAGTGACCAAATGCCCTGCATAAATAATATCATAACCTGGAGTAATTGTTCTCAAAAGGAAAAGGTTAATATGTGCTGTTTAGAATAGTCTGGATGGATATCACCTGATTGTTTTGGAAAACCTTCAGTCGTAAAGCTGCAGCAACGATGACGGAGGTAGCGGTTTAAGCACGGCACCGGGCGGCTCAGGAGAGACCCTTCGGGTTATGTTACTCAGCCATCCCTTCTTTCTTTTCTTTTCTCTTTTTTTGAAAGATACTTTCTTTTCTTTTCTCAACCCCCAGCCAACTAGTACTAGCACTTCTGTAGTGACAGTAGTGACACTAGCAACCAAAAGGCCAAAGGGGTATCCTTGGTCTCACGTGGAGCAAGTAGCACCATCAGTTGACGAGACACGTCTTTGATCAATGAAAAACAGCAGCGGAGACGGCGGCTCACAGAGGCCATGGGCGCTAAAACAAGCCGGAGTGGCGGTTGGAACCGTGGCGGCTTAGTGGCTACAGCCGGGTCGCGTAGGGACGGCGAGGTGCAGCGGCGACGGAGGAACTCGACCTCGGGCAGAGCGGTGCGAGGCCGAGTCAGAAGCAGAGCCCGCTACTGAGGCGGTTTGCAGTAGAGGCAGGCCGGCCAGGCGCGTCCGGCCACGGGTGCATCCATGGCCACAGCGCCGACAGAGGGCGTCTCAGAAGCGGGCTCAAGGTGCAATGATGGCCACACCCATGAACCCATCCAAACCGGGTCGTGGTTGTTGTTGTTTTTTTAGACAAATCGTTCGTCCGGGGTTTTCCTTTCTTTGATTACCTTCTCTGATCCAACTTCGTACTGCTCACTGATTGGTTTTGCAAAGAACTAGTAGTACTTGGTAGCTTTGCTGGATGGGCTACTCCGGGTTATAGTAGTAATTGGATATGCTACTTGATGGTTATCTCAACTTGTTCTAATCTTCATGATAGAAAATAGTAGCGACCGATCATAGATGCTTTACAACAAAAAGTAGCAGCAGTTACCAGTTGACGCCCTCGGGACTTGATTCCAGCCCACTCACACGCGGTTGACACGGATTGGTACGACGTACGTAGCATACGGTGGCTGTAGTTGAATTCCTGTCGGGCTAAGCGACGCGTGGCAGCAGAACCGACAGTGGATCCCATCCGGGATCGCCTAGGTCGCGTGCCGTGACTATGAAATTACTTTTCCCTGATCTGATTTGTCTCTCTGCAGATTTTTTCTATCTCAAGTTACGAATTTTGGAAAGACCACTTTTGGTTGTCGCTGGATTTTCCCTTCTTTTCAATCTCATCTGATGAACTCGGAGTCGATGTGAGACCCGGCTAAAAACCGGTCTCGGTGGATCAATCACACGTGGGCTGCTACGGTTTTTCTTCTTCTCAGGAGGAGTCGATACCATCAGCGACTTGCGCGCAGGGCTTGTCTCGGCTTTTGGCTGTTGTACAGATCGAATATGCTAATTTCTCTTGATCTTCATCTCGTATAAGTCGTTCCGTCTGCTTGCTACGGAAGCGACGTAGATCCTTCAACTCCGGTTCTTCTTTATCCTGAAATTGCGAACTTCTTCAATCCTAGAAAAGATTCCTCCAAGAACTCAACATCACCGTACGCGAGCCTCACGGTGGGCGCCAACTATCGTGGAATTGTCATGGCAGATGTCCTAGTGTGAGGACTTAATTGTGAGGCCAACGCATCTTTGTAGTATCTTGAGAGGGGTTGAGCGGAATCGAGAGACGCGACATAAAACAAGGATTTAGACAGCTTCGGGTCCCGGGAAACATCATCCGGTAATAGCCCTACATGCTGTTTGTGGCTAGATCTCATTATGCTCATGAGAGAGTCGCCGCATAAGTCGGCTCCCCTTTAGTTGTGTGTAGCCCTAGAGATTGTTTCTTGCTTCTCCCTCTTGGGGTGCCCTGCCCCTCCTTATATATGTTGAAGGGGACAGGTTACATGACTAGTCCTAGTAGGATTAGGATTACTCTATTACAAGTGGAGTCCTAGTCTTGCTTCTTTTGTAGGAGAAGATTCCTTATGACTTTCCTCTTAGGCCAGCCCACTATAATACGAGCCGGTCTTCTGGGCCTTGAGCCTTGTCATCCATCTGACCCGCCCGCCAAGTGTCTGATGAATCGTAAACCGCCAGGTCCAAGCGGGTCGCCAGTGAGTCGTCAAGCTCCAGCCGGGTCATACATCCGGCGGTTTATACTGCAGGGTATATCCCCGATACTATGCGCTTTTCTATCAATTGCTCGGTAGTAATTTATTCACCCACCGTAGAATTTGCTATATTGAGAGAATCCACTCGTAAAACCTATGGCCCCCAGGTCTATCTTCCATCATATTATTTTCCTATCTACTTGCTATTTCTGCTGCCTTTTATTTTCCAATCTATACAACAAAAACACCAAACATATTTATCTTATTATCTTCATTAGATCTCACTTTTGCAAGTGACCGTGAAGGGATTGACAACCCCTTTATCGCGTTGGTTGCAAGGTTCTTATTTGTTTGTGCAGGTATGAGGGACTTGCGTGTAGTCTCCTACTGGATTGATACCTTGGTTCTCAAAAACTGAGGGGAAATACTTACGCTACTTCGATGCATCACCCTTTCCTCTTCAAGGGAAAAACAACGCATGCTCAAGAGGTAGCACCACTGCCTCTCCGCTGTTGTGCCACCCGCACGTCGGAGTTGCCGCCGTCGCCGCTGGTCTTTTCCCCCGAACCGGTATAAAACCGCAAAACCCCGCCTCGTTTTTTTTTCGGTTTTGCGTATTAGACCTGTTTATTATTTAGGTATCGTTAGTTTCTGTTAGCTGTAACATCCAAATTTATTTTATTTGAATGTTTGTAATAGATCATTCGTTTGCATCCATGATTTATGCTTTTTGCCCCATTTGTTTTATTTGATTTTTTATCCAAGGAACTTTGAGCAACTCAAGGACCAAAAGAGAGAGTTGGAAGTTTCCCTAAAAACCAATTTTGAATTTTTTTTAAGTTGGGAGTTTGGATCTAATTTGGTTTCACCAAAAAAAATTCATTTACATTATATCAAAAAATTAAAATAAAGAGATAAGATAAAATGACTTCTTCAAAAATAGAAGGAAAATATTGGAAATTGAATTTGGAACCAAAATATATTTGTTGAGTTTTATTTACAATTTATTTTATTAGCATAGCAAAAAGTTTATTTTTGAAAACTTGCATTTTAGGCCCGATATATGTTCACAATGTCATATATAAGACCATAATATTATGCGAATTTTCTGGCATTTGTAGACTTATATTTATTTGTATTTTCGGTGCCATAATGTTTCTGTTATTAAAAAAACCACTTAGCCACGGGCCAAATGTCGGGACCCCGATTCTAAATCACACCGATCTAGCCTCTAACACCTCATATCACTTTGCGGCCTCACGCACGGTATTCCCACGGGTGTCGCCTTACCATGGCCCGGGACCGTTTGCGCCTTATGGCTCACGTATATGATAGTGTCGCTAGCATCCATATGACAGAGAACCCGGGCCGACATGACTAGTCGTGAACCCAAAGTGGCACTAACTTACGGGGACAGGCATACATGAATCAACATCGAGTATGTTGGTCAGCAGCGTGTTAATCTGGGCTATAGCAACTGGGCTAACAGGACTCCGGGAATCCAGACTATAGCAGGCTAGCAGGACTCCAGAAGTCACCGCGTGACATTTCCCCGAAGGTACAGACACAGGAACGAAGTGAATCGCATGCCGGCCAGTCTAAGTGTTCCGGAGCAGTAGTGCTGGGCTAGCAGGACTCCGGTGAACCGGGCTGTAGCAGACTACCATGGCTCAGTGGAAGCACTAAACTACATTTCCCCATAAGAGAGGCTACCAAGGATAAACAACTAGGTTGTCGGATCCCACACATAGCAATACACGTCACACGTACGCATAACATGCAAGTATGTGTTGTACAACATGGCATCACAACATAACTCAAACTCATATAGATAAAGGCCCAGAAGAGCCACATAGCATTAATACAGACAGAGGTCTCATGACCCATCATTCAGAGCATACAAGCAACGGAAGCATTACATGTCTGAGTACAGACAACTACAAAAGAAAAAGGCTAAGAAGCCTGACTATCGACAAGTCCCTCCCAAGGGTACAAGATCGTAGCTGAGGTAACAAGCTACTCGTCGCAGTCCAAGTGGTACTACTAGTGAGACAGATGTCTCACCTGCAAAACATAAATAAAACAAACGTGAGTACAAAGGTACTCAGCAAGACTTGCATTAGATCCTATCATACATGCATTTGTATCAAGAAGGTAATGTGGGGTTTAGTTGCAGCAAGCCAGCTTTGACCCAGTGGCTATCCTGTTCTACGACTACGAGAAACTTCTTTGAGGTGAGGCAGTGCACACGAATCCACTAATCACCACATCAATACACTACTATGGATTCATCTCCATCTCTCTACGAGAAGGCCATCCATAGCACTCACACTTGTCTTGAGCATTTTAGAGTATCCACTTTAAGTTGTCTATGTACCACGTAAGCATCCAAGAAGTCCATAAACGAGGACACGGCTATTCGAATAGATCATGATAACTCTGCAGGGGTGTACTTCTTCACACACGCTCTCACCACTTATCACCATGTACACGTCATGTATCTCGTCAATCTTCAAGCGGAAGCCTGGCGAGGGTGTCGGCCATGACCTGACTAACCATACAAGACTCTAGTCCAGGTTTATCGCCTATTCGGGTTCCATCCACAAGGAGATCCGGCCGGGGTTTCGCTCACGGCCCCAAACGATGTGTACAGGGTTCCCGAGCCCACCATCTGGGTGCCACTCGGTACACCGGGCCACGGTGCCTAGTCTGTCGCAAGTCCACCCTGCCGGGTGCCACTCGGTAGAAAAATAGCACTACCTATAAACACCAGAAATTATTTGCAACTCCTGGACAGAGATCAAGGCGGTTAATAAGTCGAGAGATCTTGGAGCGCCCGGAGCCCAATGTGTGGTAGTAGCTAGTCATTGGACAACTTACACAGAACTCAGTTCTTAAGGACGGTCCCAATAAGACAACCCACCATGTACTCCTACATGGCCTCTCACCGCTACCTTTACCAAATCATGTTCACACACTTAACTCTCAGCATCAGAACATAGCATAACACTCCAATCCATTCCCAATGAATCAGACCTGACACAACTCTAAGCAATAGCAGGCATGGCATGGTAGGAACACAACATGTCTCAATCAACTCCTACACATGCTAGTGGGTTTCAACTATTTACGGTGGCAATGACAGGTCATGCAAAGGAATGGGTTCAACTACCGCAGCATAAAGTAGCAGTTGAATCATTGTTGTCCTAATGCAATAAAAGAGAGCAGGAGCGAGAGAGTGGGATTGTATCAAAATTAACAAGGGGGTTTGCTTGCCAGGTAGATCAATAGGGGGGCACTGCTCCTCAGACAGGTACTCTGGAGCACTCTCCGGAGCGGGACCTATCGAGAGGGAATGGTGTCGACAATCAATACACAAGCATATGCAACAATATGATGCATGAACATGACATGAAGATGTGATGTGTTTGAGTTAATGCATCTAGCATTCATTTGCATGAAGTCCATTTGAACCGAAGATTCAAATGCAACTCCAAAATAAGCCCTTATAAATGTCACTCATGTTTTTCCTCATATACAGCATGTATAAGTTGGTTTGTCATGCATGAAAATGGTACAGATGGATAGATTGAATTTTTCTGATAATTTTCATATATAACTTATTTCAATCTGAGCTACAGTTGAATTTCTATGATTTTTTGAAGTTTAGAACATTTTCTGGAATTTCCTGATTATTTTAAATCCAGAAAACCATTACTGCGTCAGCATGACAGCAGCATTGCGTCAGCAGGTCAACTAGGTTCACCCTGGTCAAACCTGATGTGTGGGGTCCACACGTCAGTGACTAACTAACTAATCTAAGTTAATTAGTGTTAAGCTCCTACTAACTAAAATGTCAGTGGAGTTAATCAAACTTAATTAAGAACTAATCTAGGATTAGCTGGGGCCAGGGCCCACTTGTCAACGACCCATGGGAGGTCAAACCTCGTGGTCAGCGGGGTCAAACCCGCCGGCGGTTAGTCGTCGGCATCCATAGACGCGGCGGAGGGCTCGGGTTTGTCACTCCGGCGACCATTCAGGCGGCGGAGACCACCTACGCGAAGCCCAGGCTCGCGCGCATCCAGTGGAACAGGTAGGAGGAGCTGGGGTGGCCGGAGCTCGCCGGAGCGGAGCTCGCAGCGGCGGCCGAAGCATGGCTCCGAGCGGGAAGTGGCTGCAGGGGACGACAGGAGCTGCGGGTGGCGGTGTTGGCCTTCTGGGAGGCTGGTGAGCATGGTGGCAGGTGCAGGCCCGGGCTGCGGTGGCTCTAGCCACGATGGGGAGGTACCACGGCGGCGCGACTGCTCGGGTCCGGCGGCTAGCGTGGCTATGGCACGAAATCGAGCGCGGGGAAGGAGGGAAAAAGGAGTAGAGCTCACTTGGAGACCGTAGACGTCCTCAGCGAGCTCGGGGAGGGTCGAACGCGAGCGGAATGGCGATGGTGATCTCGGGTGGCCGGACATGAAGACGATGGCGATGGCGGTGCTTTAGGGCCTCCCGAGGCGTGCGGCTTGGCGTCGAGGATGGGGAAGACGGCGCGGAGCTGTTGGACTTGTCGGAGAGGCGAGGCCGTGGCGGTGGGCACGACAACGGCGATCGGCGGCGACGGGCGCGTTCGGTCCGAGGAGGGGGGGTGATCCAGGGGAGGAGGAAGAGCGTGAGAGAGTGAGCAAGGTCCGGGGCGGCGCGTGGCGTCGCACGGGGCATCCAGAGCGACGAGGGAGGGAGGGAACAGGCAGGCAGGAGGTGGACGGGCGTGTGGCCGCGCGCGGCGAGCGCGTGCCCCTGTCCTCCTGACGCGAGGAAGGGGACGACTGGCACTGGCCAGTCGGCTGGGCCGGCCTGTTGTGCCACTGGGCTAGGCCGGCTGCACAGTTCCACGCAGGTAAGCACAGGTAAGCTTTTTCCTTTTTGTTTTTCTTTTCTATTCTCTGACATTTGTTCTGATTTAGTAAAACACTAAATCAATTTATTTACTTCTGTCAAATTTTGCAGGAACCTAAGGGATTAATCCAAAGCCCCTCACAAAAATTCAGAATTTTTGGACATATATTATATATATAGCAAATATATATCCAAAGCAATTAATTATTGGATTAATTCCAAATGGCCAAAATAAATACTTATGAGCTCTTAAAAATATTGGTCTGATTTTCATCTCTGTCCAATATTTTCAGAGAGCAACATGAGCACTTTCTTGGACCTTTTTGGAGCAATTTTTTTATTTGGGTCATTTCCAGAAATGATTCTGAGGGTTTCACAAATCCTCATTTCAAATTTAAATGGAATTTAAACATGATGCACAAAGAAGGCTAGCCTAGTTCATACCAGAACTAGGGATGTGACACCAAATTTCCCAATAAGGTCCATAGCATGCGATGGCTTCCTTCTTCCTCCTCTCTGTTCGGTACAGGAACAAAGACTGCACTCATGGCGCCTCCACCTCTTCCTCCCCTCCTCCCACTTAATTTCTTTGCCCGTTTCATTCCGGAGTCAACACGAAAATTGTGGAGGGCGTTACTGTAAACCCATTCAGGGAATTAAAACCCAACATTGTTACTTTAATTGAACGCACGGAGCCGTGAAACGTACATGCACAAAACAGCCATTAATGGTCACGTTGAGCCCCTTGATCTACATGTACCGACCTCCCCCGACCCTATAAATAGGCCCCCGCGATGCCATTCTTCCTCCTCACTTTCCTCCCCGAAAACCCCTCTTTGAGTCGCTCCTTGCTTTGAGAAATTGCTCGCCGGAGCTACCCCAACTCCGGCAGCTTCTCCTGGTTGCTACAGGAAGAAGTTGGGAGCCCCGCCTTGTGTCTAGGATTCGCCCCGGCGCCGTCTACCCCGTCCCACACTCGCCTCTCTCCGGAACCAACTCCGACGCCGGATCCCGGCGAGCCAGAGCCACCGTCGCTGCACTCCGGCGAACGGATCTCCTCTCCGGTGAGCCCTCTCCCTTCGATCTGCTCGATCCAACAGGTTGCTCTCTCTGATCTGAAAAAAAACGAAGGGGTATCTTCCTATAGCAGCGTGCCACGTGGCAGCTCATATTGAATCCCGTAATTGATTTCCAGAAAAATGCCCAATATTCAGAAATTCATATCTTTTAATCTATAGACCCGTTTTAGTTGATTCTTTTTTCTACGGTTTCATAGAAATATCTTCTATCCAGAGAACCAAATGGAAAATATTTTTGAAAGTTTTAAAATTTGAATTCAAACAGATCTGAATTCAAACTTCGTTAGGCCGTAACTCGAGTTTCGTAACTCTGTTTTAGGTGATTCTTTATGCAAATCGAAGCTCGTGACGTGTACTTTCTGTTAGACCCAAACATACATATTTTTGCTACTGTAAAAATTATGTTATGTACATAAAATTTATTTGGTTGTTTTGGATTTTTTCGAAGTCTTTCATTTGTTTTCTTTTTGGATTTTGCTTGTATGCTTATGTATGTTATTGCTTGCTTACCTTAGATCATCCGGAGTGCGAAGCTTGCTACCATGAATCCTTAGAGTTCAACGATCGTCAGCAAGGCAAGTTCACACTTTGATCATGTTTTTTCAATACCCATTTTTTTACTATGTGTTAGTTTCACCCTCAAAGATTGCAAGAGTAGGATTGGGAACATGTGGTTATGCTTTGTAGTTCATGTGGTAGGAACCTATGACTTTGATCACCCCGGAAATATTCGTTATGTTATATATTGCTTAGCCATGCTCGTAGATGGGGATTGGTATGTGTGATCCATGCAAGTTGCGAGAGTTAATAATTTTGGGATAACCTAAGGTGGCAACTTTAATACACATCTGGGTGGATTGTTTGGGGCACCTGGAGAAACCAGTGCTTGCCAAAGGGGAATCCCGGAGTACCCGTGTGATTACCCTAGGTCCTCCACCAAGGCTCAAAGGGATCATAAGATATTTCATGCCTAGAAACTTCCGTGTGCAGCCACAAGCCATTATGGGCTCTGGCATAGTTGAGTAAGTTGTGCGACCTCTTTCCGTGGTAGACTAGCTGATGTTGGGGAAAGTAGGTGTACCGGTCTACCCAGGGTTAAGGGGAAACGCTTCTGAAAGGCTATGTCTCGATCATCCGATCATGGAGGCGGTCGAGCCTTGTGGAGAAAAGTGTGCAAACCTCTGCAGAGTGTACAAACTAATCATGATTAGCTGTGTCCTCGGTTATGTACAATTTGAGTATCTAGAAGTGAATTATTGGTTGATCTCATCACTCTATTTAATGGAATTATTGGGTTACTAATAACTTGGGAAATTCGGGATTGAGTTGGAGGAACCTTCTCAATAATGGCATTTTAACTTAGTAGTAATAAAAAAAATTCCTTTGTTGTAGGGTAAAATTAGCTTTATGCAAAATAAAACTTAGAGCCTCCACCAGCTAAATTTGCATATAGAGATAGTCTTTTCATTTATTATTATTCTATGGTGTGAAATTGCCAGCATATTCCATGTGCTGACCTACACGGCTGCAACGTCTCATGTTGCAGACTTTTCCGACGAAGATTAAAAGTGCGATAGGTCGTTGTTCTGCACTCAGTTTGCCCTGGAGTTGGATCGACTCATTTACCTTTGAAGCTTCCGTAGTTATTTTTATTTAGATGGCCTTTGGCCATATTATTGTAATAAATACTCTTTTGAGAACCTCGATGTAATAAAGTGTGATTGAACTCTGTTATAATTCCTCGAGTACTGTGTGTGTCAGCATACCGATCCAGGGATGACATTTAAGCACAGAGACTTCGATCCATTTTGGGTCGGGTCGCTACATTAGCGAACATTCGTTCGTTAGATTTTTCTTTTTAGTTTAATTTTCGGCCAGGGACCTATCTGAAAATATTTTTCTTACATATTAGTCCCTGATCTTCAAACCCTCACTACTTTTTGCTCGTTTTTCCAAATCCAGTGAAACCAACGCCAAAATCTTCGTCTTGTTCCCCTCTGTCGAGATAAATAACTTGAACATGATTTTGTAAATTTAAAATTTGGTTTTAAACAGATTTGAATTTGAACTTCTTTTGATCGTAGTTTGAGTTTCGTAACTCAGATTCGATTGATTCTTTTTGCAAATCGAAGCTCTTCACTTGAACTTTCTGTTTAGATCTTTTATTTGGGTTTTACCCTTGCATATTATGCTTGAGTGCTTATGTATGCTATTTGCCATGGAAGTGTCACAGCAGATGTCCTCGTGGAAGGACTTAGTTGTGGAGCCATTGCGACGAGGTTAGCTTAAAGGGGTTAAACGGGACAAAGGACACAGAGAGTTTATACTAGTTCGGCCCCTTGCGGTGAAGGTAAAGGCCTACTCTAGTTTGAGGTGGTATTGCTAGGGTTTCGATTACCATGGAGCAAACACGCTTTGTCTGGCTTTCGACTTGTTGTTTTCTTGCCCTGAGCAGCTGTCGGCTCATCCTCTTATATAAATGGGTTGACGCCCTGCGGCCTACAGAGTCCCTGTCGGCTCATACAAACGTGTCCGGCTCAGTGACTTATTTTACATGCCTTACAATACAAGTTTACAGATACATGGCGGTTTACACTTATGGGCCTTAAGCCGCCTCCAGACTTGGGCCTTTTAACAAGCCTATCTATGAACCGCCATCTTTAGTATACTCTTGGGCTTCACTAAGATGAACCGCCATAGTGGATGACCTGGCCCCTCCTGTGTGGGTTATATCTGATAGTCATATTCCCAACAATAGGCCCCAGGTTGATTTGAACTTATTCATGTCAATCTTCAACATTTAGAAAAAATCCTTCTTCATCTTCCCGTGCCATGCTGTAACCCGCCATGACATCATCTCTGGAAATTGCGGTAACCCGCCATGAAGTCACATGTAATTAATACAATGCACAGCCCAAATAAATCTTTTCCTTAACTGGTCCTTCCGAAAATCGAGGCGCTCACGCCGTCACATATCCACTTTTCTGTCTCCTCGATTCCCGCGCATGCCACTTATCCTTCCGGCCTTATAAATAGGGCCACAAGCTCACTTTTGATTCTCCATCTTTGCCTTATCTCCTTTTTCTTCCTTCTCGTGACATCTCAGTGCACCCGAGCTCCGCCGCCGTCGACATTCGTCCTCTTCATCAGCTCTGGCCGCTGCATCACCCTGAACTGACCAGAACACCGCGGTGTCTCTCCGTTGTCTCATCAACATCAGTAAGTCTTCCCCTTCCTCGCAATAGATCTGTCATTAGGGTTTCTCTGTTCGTCGGTGTTCATCACCGTTCTTCCCTTCTTCCATCCCAGATCGCACAGTTTTGATCTAAAAGTGGCATACATCTCTTGCGGTAATAGTTTTAGCATTTATTTCTTATATCATACCATATCCTTCTTACAACAGATCTCATCTGAACATCCCCGCTCTTCTGCTGCCGCCACCTTTAGGTTTAGATTTTATTCCATTTTCTGACTAGCTACAGATCTAAACTTACAACCTTAATCTGCGAAGCCTGTTTGTCCCAACACTTATTAAAATTTTGCTCTTGTCAGATCTTTGAATACCAGTACGTGCAATGGCGGCTTACATATCTGGTTTACAATTAATCATATATCATTAGTCCTCACTTAAGCTGCCATTCTGAACATATACTGCAATTGTGAACTTGTGATTTCACTTACTGATTTGAACCGGCAAATTACTTCCTCCCTTTAGGTTTTTCTTCTTTCACCATGCCGCCAAAGACAGTCTATACATGCAATTGGGTCCCCTCCGTCGTCACTGAGGCACATTCAAAGACTTTGTCAAATTCGGGTACTTCCCCGCAAAGAGTGTTATGCATTACCGCACCCCTAAACCGGGCGAGGAAAGACCTCAGCCAAAGGATGGCGAAGTCATTGTATTCACTGACCACATGAACCGGGGCTTCCCACTTCCCGGCTCTAAGTTTTTCCAAGATGTTCTGCATTTCTTCCAACTCCATCCTCAAGACATCGGACCCAATTCCGTGTCAAATATCTGTAACTTTCAAGTCTTCTACGAAGTATACCTTCAAGAGGAGCCCAGCATCGACCTCTTTAGAGAATATTTTTATTTGAACCGCTAGAATGAGTTCACCAACGGACCTAGCTTGGAATTTGGTGGAATCTCGATTCAACGCAGAAGAGACGCCATTTTCCCTTATGCACTCCTACCGAGTCACCTAAAGGATTGGAATCAGACGTGGTTTTACTGCAAAGATACCTCTCCGGCTGATGAGAATCCACTGCCGGGTTACCATGTCTAGCGCCTAGACTCAAAGTGCAATCTTCCTGAGAAGCTTACCACTGCTGAATGGGAAAAACTTGCTCCTACCATTGCAAAGGTTATAGCTCTCCTAGGAAACGGTTTAACCGGTGTTGACCTGGTCAGGCGCTGGGTTTCTTGGCGGATCATCCCTTTGAGTCACCACTTTGGCTTAATGTGCACTTACACTGGTGGTGTAAAGGATCCACTGCGCCATAGCTCTGCACCATTAACTGACGAGGTAGTAAATGAAATGGTTAAGACCCTTCTGAATGAAGATCCAGAAGATTGCATTAAAACGGGTCTGGCCCCTTTCTACAAGCTTAACCCGCCACCGGATGTGAGTCTCTGAACTTATTTACTTTTACCTCATTATTCAAACATTTTATTCAACCTTTGATAACTTTTATAGGCTAAGTCTGATTTTTGGAAGAAGACATATGCTCATGAAGGTGCCAAGAAGGCCAGGGCTGCCAAGAAAATCGTCAAGAAGACAACCAAGAAAAAGAAGAAACCAAGCGCCTCTGATCTGCTTAATTTGGATGACACCTCTGAGTCGGAGGTATCCCTTGACTCTCTTGGCTTGTTTTTCAACCATCTTATTGACACTGACTATTATCAGGATGACATGGGAGCCAGCCAAGCAGTTGAGGAAGAGGTAACTATTATTTCCTCCGGCTGAAAACCTTTGCCAAGACTGAAACTTTGGCAAGTAACCCGGAAAGTAAGGTTTTCACACCCCTTGGCTTATTTAGATCCTCACTTTCTTTTTAAACGATAGCAACACGAGAATCGATGTCAGACCCGGACCAGCGGAGGTGAAGAATTATCCTCTAGTTTACCAAACACTTCCGCTCCTCGAAAATGGCAAAACGAGGTTCTTTTTTAACTTACTCCTTTAACCTGCTGGCGGGTCTTATTTTTCTATCACTTAACTCTATTGATGACTATTATCCAGGAACTTGCCCGTTCTTCTTCTAGCGACTCATCACAAACTGAGTTGTCGGCTTTTAAAACTGCCCCTAGGTAATAGCACTTAATTTTATTCTGAAGCTCTTTATACTCCTATATTTATACTGACTTGTCATAACTCGTGCAGTGGTCAAGCAAAGCCTAACAAGAAGGTGAAGGTGACCAAGCCAACCGAGGCACCTGAAGCTGCTGAACAGGAGCGGCAAGTCCCTGTACCTGAAGCTTCCAATGAACAACCAGAAGAACCTGCCACTAACGCTCCTCTGCTCACTGAGTCATCAAATCCACTTAAGCTGCCAGAAGAACATGGTGAAGATGTTATTATTACTGGCACCAGCTTCAGAGAACCGGGACGTCCAACTATCTTGGCCAAGCACTCCGCTAAAGACGAGTTCATTGAGAGGTGAAAAATGAAATTTGACATTGTTGACTACTCTCAACTGACCATCAATGAAGTATTCTCTGGTTATCTTAACCAAGTTCATTCTAGTCGCGACCTTGAGTTTGATATGGTGAAACAGATGCACCAGAAATATGAGGTATGACTTTCGGCTTTTTAAATAAGTTATGTACCTCCTGACAGCCCCCAAGTCTGCTGGCTATGACAAGTTTGAATAGGTTGTAGACTTAGAAGAATCCATAAGCTTCTGTCATAGACTCCCTCCCAGTCCGGTTTAAAATTAAACCGGATGTTGAAGAAGTTTAATTTTGCATCCATAGTCCCCAAGGGCTGGTTTAATCAGCATGACTGAGCCGGTCCTATTTATCACTGTGTATGAAAGTAGAGCTTAACTGCATAGCCCCCATGAGTCGGCTGAGACTATTTACAGCAAATCCGGATCATCATTAATAAGATGCAAGCAATATGCATTAGCCCCCAAGTGCCAAGTAGTGTTGCTTGCAAAGTGTTTGGGACTTTATTCATAAGAGCCATTTCCTAGAAAAATTGCTTTGATAGACATTAGCCCCCAAGTGCCAAGTGTTGTTGCTTGCAAAGGACTTGGGACTTATATTGTTGTAATCCGCCATGAATGTGTTTGACAAACTTGCTACATGCAGCCTGCTACTGCTAAACTTGAATCTCAACTAAATTATACAAAGACCTGGCTGGCAACTCAGGAAACTGAGACCCGGAAAGCTGAGTCAAAGTTCCAGTTTAGCATGACTGAGTCGGAAAAGCTGAAGACCAATTTTGAGGCGGAGAAAAAGATTTGGGTTGAAGAAAGGACTACCTTAATACAGTGAGCTGAAAAGGCAGAAGTCACTCTTCAAGAGGTAACCATTGATCTTACTGGTTTATAAAATGTATGGACAGCCGTAAGGAGGTACTTAGAAGCAACATTGTGCAAAAGGCAAGAATTAAAGACAGGATAATCTCCATTCTCCATAATGGAGAGTCAGGGCATATCTTGTTCTATGCTATTTTACCTAAGAGAAGGTAGTAGGTCCTGGTTAATAATACTCATGATCATGTGCTAAGAACAACTAAGTGGGATTGGTTAGATGACTATGATGATGATGTGGTATCGAGTAGAAGTTGTATGGTCGATGATGATGAGTATGACTTGTTATTATGATACCAATGATGAGTTATTTATTATTATGATCGATGATGCATGATGCTAAGTTGTTATATGAGCATGATTACTTATTATATATAATAGTGGGTGAAAAATGAACCTGGATTAGATTCAAGTGAAGCCAACATGTGGTGCACATCAAAAGTACTACTAATCCAAAGTAGATCAAGTTTGGATTAGAGTAGTACTTTCGACATGCACCACATGTTGCCTCCACTTGAATCTACTCCACTTGCATTTCACCCACTGTTATATGTAATAAATAATCATGGTCGAAAAATCAAATGATGAAAGTACTGTATATAAAACCACACAATGAAAATAAGGTGTATTTTTAAAAATACAGGAAAATTTAGCAGCAGCGCTTTTTAGAACAAGTGCTACTGCTACTTACAAGTAGCAGTAGCGCTCCCTTTCCAGCGCTACTGCTACTAGTTAGCTATAGCGCCTTAGTGGTAGCGCTAGACCCAGCGCTACTGCTATGCATATTTCAAGCGCTACTACTAGGGTTTTCCCTAGTAGTGGGTAACCACTAAGCTTATCGGTTTAAAACACCATGTATCTCAGATGGTTTCTGCTATCTTTGGTGAGTCACCTTGTTATTCATCCAGAGTGATTACTTGTCACAGTAATATAAACCGCCCTTTAACCGATTTGTAATTTACTTCAGGTCCCAGGAGCAGCAACCTTAGCCAGGACACACTTCTGAAGCTCAAGGCGGTCTATACTCTTGTCGAGCAGTTGTATACTGGAGCTCAGCGTACATTGGCTACCATCTCCCCGGCTAATCAAGGACCCAATCTATTAAGTGATGTGTTGAAGAAATTTTCAATCTTGCCCACCAGAATTCAGAAGATAAAGCGGTCTTGCGTGAGAGCCGGTGCTGTGACGGCCTTAAGCCGTGCTAAGGCGTGGGTACCGGAGTTAGACCCGGTTGATGTTGCCAGCGGGTATCCAAGTATGATGGAAGATGGTACTTCTTTTGATCAACAATACTTTGCTTCTTGTGTTAAAGCAATCCGTCCTCATGCGACAGTCATTGCTGAAGAAACTAATCTTTCCAAATATCAGCCAACTTACGATACAGAGAATCAGAAGATGCATACGCCTGCGTATAAAGTGATGGATTTAATTCCTTTGATTCGTAAGCACACTTTCGCTCCTGAAATTGACCCGTCCAATCTTATTGATGACGAAGCTGAATTCTACGCCTTGTGTGGCTTTGATTGGTCAAAACAAAACTTTCAGACAGTGGAGGAGGACGAAGAACCGGCAAAGGATGGCCCAGAACTAGGCCAAGAAGAATGAACCGCTGGGCGGTTGATACTTTTCATCTTTGAAAAAAAACACTTGATCTCATTCGGCTCATGAAGCCATGTAATAGGGTAGTGAAAACTTGAATCTGTCGTGCCATCGTGCACGTTTCTGCTTTTGCGCAACACTGTTGATCCACCATTTGAAAGATGATCCTTTTATTCTTATAACAGTATTGATTTATGTGAATCAAACCTTCTTATTTTCCTGCGCACAGATAAGTCACAAGTGCCCTAGCGGTTTACCGTCGGGCGGGTCATGATGCCCAATTAAAGCCACTCAGGACGAATAGTCCATAATCATGGCCGATCTAACAATAATTAAGTAAAATGTCATACCTGTGGTATATACTTAGACTGCCGGCTTATCAGCTTCGTGCAGTTTAGAGGTGTTAGAGCTATAACTCCGACCATAGGATTCATTACGCTCTAGCAACTTAGAATCTGCCCTCCTCAAGGGTTGTAGAAACCCGAAGTATGCTTCAAATATACGCCAAAAACAGGGCAGCTGGGCCCAACTTGTAAAAAACAAGAAGGCAACGAAAAATCATGCAAAGAATACAAATAAGATATCAAAAGAAAGTCGAGGCTTTTGTAGGCTTGTCGGGGGAAACGGCACCTATGGGATCACTGGGATCCCTTTTTGCTATGGTTGGCGGGCGCGAGGTTGTGCAAAGAGCAGGTCTAGAAGCCAGCACGAGGATCGTTTACCCAGGTTCGGGCCACGAGGATGTGTAATACCCTAGTCCTACTTTGGTGTATATTTGAGTGTTCTTGAGTTCTTGAACTAGCTATATTGCGTGCATCGTCCAAGAAATCTGAATCCTTCTCCAGTACGCCTCGGGCCTCGTTTTATAGTCCAAAGGGGCTGCCACAGTGGCACACAGGAGGTGGAAAGGTATACAGTAATCGAGTCTATCTCCTAGCACCATAGGACAAACACATTTAATGCGCTGTCGACGTGGACTCTTGCTTTATCGGGGATGGCAAGGAAGCTTGTCCCTGCTATCGCCGCCTCGCCTGGCTTTGACGTGCGTCCGAACGGACAAGGCATGTAGTACCACGTTGGTTGGCTCCTGAGTTGGTGCAGTGGCTGAATCTTCATGAAGATTTGCATGCCACCACGCAGGCGCTTGTCGAGTCGGCCTAGAGGCTGCACGTCACCACGCAGGTGCCTGCCTAGCTAGTGGGCTGGCAGCTGCATGGGAACGGCGACGGAGTCTTGGCAGACATGGGCCTGGCTGCGGCCCCGTGGATGTTTTTGGCAAGAGTCTTGTCGGGGCCCCGGCAAGGGTCTTGCCGCGGCATCATGGTCGTCCCCGGCAAGGGTCTTGCCGAGGGTCTCGTGGGTATCCTTGGCAAGGATCGTGCCGAGGATCGTCATCTTCTGGTCATCATCTAGTCTTGTGTGCTTCTGGTTTCCGCAAAGATCTTCATGCCACCATGCAGGCACTTCCCGAGCCTTGGTTTCAATGTTGTCGATGGCGTCAGAACTCTCAGGCTCAAGGGTGGCTGCAATGTTGGTGTTGGGCAAGTTGCCCTGGCAAGGTTCTTGCCGGGGCTGCGGAGGCCACCCGGCAAGGGCCTTGCTGGGGGAGTCCACCTCGCCCCTCTGCTCTTCGTGTTTCTAGCTTGGCGTTGTTCTAGTTGTCTTGTGGCTTTGCTTCCTTCCTCTGCCCCGCTAGGTGTGGCCATAGGCGTGGCTTCAACTGCCTGCACACAGGTAAAGGGGTACAAAATAGGACCCCTCCTTTTGTGCACCGATAGGAGCCCCCGGGCCTGGGCCATACATAAGCACGACTCGTTATTGGGCTAGGACCAAAACAGTGCGCGGGCATGCGGGGCCGAGTTTTACTGCTGTAACTCCCTCGCTCGTCACACTTCCCCACGACCCGCATTGAATGCGTGACTTGGGGGTCGTGTGTGACGTGGGGGTCATGCGTGGGGAGGTTGCGGCCCTCATGCGTCACATTGTAGTAAATGGTAAGAGGCGGCACACGCCTTCCCCATAAAAAGGAGGAAACCGCGGGCGTGCTGCTCATTTACCCTCAGCGTCTCTCCAATTTCAGAACCATCGTCACCCCTTCTTCTTCAAGCGAAAAAACTGAAACTCCCGCCTCCATCATCCGCCGTGCCCCCATTTGCCCTTAATCTCCCATTGCTCCAGATTCCTCACCTCTTTCCTGGCCGCCATGGCAACCAAAACCAGTAAGGGCAAGGGAGTGGCCAAGGACATCAGGGAGAAAGAGATGTTGGAGAGCGAGTTGGCAGCGCTTCGGACGCAGCTTGCCTTCTTCCCCTCGACGGTTGATGCGGTCCACCTCAGGAACTACTTCAGGCCTCTGTGGGGGGCGAAGACGATGGGGCATCCGGCCACGCACATCATCCCCGTCGATTTTGCCGAGGCCGGCCCGAATCGGTATCCTTTCTTCGTTGACTACTTCTCCTACGGGCTCCGCCCCCTTTCTCCGACTTTTTCAACGATGTCATGCACACCTACGGCTTACATCTTCTTGATTTCACGCCGAATGCCGTGGCGTGCATGCCCTCTTTGCCCACCTCTATGAGGGCTTCGCTGGAATGCTTCCCAGCACGACGCTCTTCTGCCACTACTTCTATCCCCGTATCCAGGCGGGGGTGCCATCTTCGGCTACGTCACCTGCATCCCCATGGACCCAGGAGAAGGGCACGTATCCAGAGGGTGCCCAGAAGGAGAGGTGGGAGGATTGGTGGGTCGGTGGCTATGGATCGAGGAGGAGGACCCGCAGGAGTTCTGTCGAGTTCGTTAGAGCCCGCCAGTCCACCACAAGGACTAGAGCGACCTCGACGCCGACGACAAGAAGCTCACGATTGATACTACCAGAATCCATCGCCTCACCATGGCCGGGCTCACCCTTGAGATGACTGGGGACGATTACATCCGCCGCCGAATTGCTCCACTGCATAACAAGGGGAGGTCGGCCTGGCTCTTCAGGAACGCGACCGACATCATGAGGCTTCGCCCTGGCTTGAAGCACAACTTCACGGTGATGGGGCACGCCCATTTTTTCAGAGGCTTTTTCAGTTCAATGTGGGTGACGACAGCAGGGCTGAGAGAGCCAGCAAGGCCGCGAAGGCTGGCAAGGCCGTCAAGGGGCCTTTGTTCGGGTTGCCGGTGGGAGTGGTCCCACTGAGCAACAACTCTCGCCAAACCGACATCATCGCCATGATTCCAGACTTCAACACGCACAGCTTTGACCAAAATTGGGCTGAGCCAGAGGCGAAGCAGGTGCAGGAGTTCTTTGACAACCTGTCGGAGAGGTATGTCCGCGATGAGACACTTCTTATCCAGGACACCACCAAGGAGGAGCTAGACTACATCGCCGCCAGGGCGGCGGATGCAGTGCTTGCCAGGGAAGCTGGCAGTGCCGGCCACGTGGAGGATGAGGCCGAAGCAGCCGTGGAGGAGGATCTTGCCGGATGAGCAGAGTCTGCTGGGGAGGCCAGCAGCACCGGCACCGGGGGCCTTCTCATCGAAGATGTGGTTGAGGAGTCAACCGAGGAAGAGGCCGGGGTTGACGACCCTCCGGCCACGGGGAAACGACGTGTTCTGCGGTGGGCCAGCTCTGGCGAGCCGGTCCGGCCCGGCAGGACCGAGCAGCGGCAAGAGGTCCAGGGGGAGTCCGTGCGCCTGACGAGGGCCGCGGCAGTGAAGAAGGTGGTGAGGGCCGCGGTGGCGAAGAAGAAAGCGACCGCCTCTTCTTCGTCCAAGCGTCGCCGGACTCCATCCCCTTCCCCTCTTCCCGCAGATGTCAACATGGAGGTCGTCTTCGATCTTGGGTCTCTCAGCCCAAGGACGAAGAGGAAGGCAGCGGAAGAGGAGGTGAAGGATGAGTAAGCATCTTGCCCTTCATCATCCTCGTCCCTTTAGACCGTGCCGGTTTTCTTGACTTGTTTTTATTCTTGCAGGGATATGGAGGTGCAGGCCCAGAGGGCGGCGAAGAAGGCCAAGGCCTCGATGGGCGAAAGCCCCCGGCGGGTACTTCGCATACGTCGTTGTTGGTGAAGAGCAGCCTGGACAACAGTCCCCGACGCAGCCCCCGCTCCAGCCCCCAGTGTAAGCTCACCACTCACTCCTCCACTGATGAACATTGGGGTGGGCCAACACGCCGCCCCTCTCGACTACGCTGCTCCGAGGGGCGTCCCCGGCAAGGGCATCCACCACCGAGCCCACTCATATGGAGGAGGAGACGAACTTGGGTGCCGAGGCAACAAATGCTAGAGAGGAGGGCACTACTTCTTCCCAGCTTGAAGCAGGTAAGTAGTTTTTTTTCCGTCCTTGCTCTTTCTCTTTCTTATTGAACCTTGACCTTGGCCTCGTATCATCCTCTCTTCTTGGTATCCAGATCCTTCCTCGGCACTCCGGGAGGATATCGACACCGTTATCGGGGAGGTCACCAGGGACGCCGAGGCCGAGGCCAACAAGATCGCCGCCGAGGAGGCCGCCAAGACCGCCACTGAAGAGGCCGTCAAGGAGCCTGCCGGGGAGGCCGGCAAGGTCGCTGCCGAGTGGGCCGGCAAGGGGCCTGCCGGAGAGGAGCTTACTAGTAGCACTTTTTAAAAGGCAACGCTGCTACTAATTATTAGTAGCGCTTGGCCGCAGAAAGCGCTGCTACTATGCGCTTAACAGTAGCGTTGTAGCTACAAAACACGCTACCACTATAATTGCCAAACCGTTGCCATCAGGCCAGGCATACTAGTAGCATTGGTGTGCAAAAAGCGCTAATGCTATTGTACGTAGCAATAGCACTTTCCTCTGACCAACGCTACTACTAAATTTAGCCCCCTCCTATGACCAAAGTTTAGTCCCACCTCGCTCCGCGAACAGAATTTTTACCACCTTAAATATGGTGCTTCTCAAACCATCACAACCAGTTGGTCTTCATCGAACTCTATGTGTAGGATCTGTGGCCGAAATAGGAATCTTTGTCGGTTCTTAAACCGGCGAGGATTCCTATTGACAATTCAAATTCTACACAAAAAGATCGATAATGACCAATGCATTTTTTAATTTGATGTCTTAACGATAATAGCCTTAGTAGTAGCGTTGGTTAAGAAAAAACGCTACTGCTATTGATCGTAGCAGTAGCGCTTGTTAGAAACAAGCGCTGCCACTAAAGCCCTTATCCAAAACCGCCCCGCACGCACGTCCCCTCACTTCCCCCCTCACACTCACATCGTACGTTGCTCCATCGCCATCGCCTCCGTCCCTCCTCCTCCTCCGTCGTCATCCTCCACCCCCAAGGTGCCTCCCTCCTCCTCCCTCTCGGCACCCTCCTCCTCCCTCTTCCCAGGCGGCCCCCTCCTCCTCCTCCCTCTC
>NC_041386.1:249067311-249068612 GCF_002162155.2 Triticum dicoccoides | reverse complement strand
TTTAGAATTTTTAGAATTTTAAGTAAATGTAGGTTTTTAGTATATTCTCATTTTAGAAAATATAAATATGTAATTTGAATAGAATAAAATATGAAATTGAAAAAAATTAGTAAATGTTGGTCTTTCGAATAGAATAGGAAATTTTTAGAAATTTTGAATAAGTAATTTTGAATAGAATAAAATATGAAATTTTAAAAATAGGTAAATGTAGGTCTTTTGAATAGACTAGAAACTTTGAATAAGTAAATTTAAAAAGAATAGGAAATTATAAGTAAATTTGAAAAAGAAAATTTGAAAAGAATAGGAAATTACAAGTAAATTTGAATAGAATAATTCAATGTAGCTTATGGAGTTTCACTAAGTCCTAAGATGACGATAATAATGTTTTTGTTTATATTTTGTTTTTGCAAAGATCAAGGAGCCCCTGCATCATCCCCGCCACTGTCCCCGTCACCGACTCCCTCCGACCTCGATCGAGGTGAGACCAACCACCCCATGTTGTTAATTTAATTTAGGTATTTTAGGTGTTTAATCTTAAAATAACATAGTATGAACCATAGTTATGATCGAAGCATGTTTAAAATGTAGGTTTTTAATTAGGTGTAGTTAATAGAATTTAGGTGTATATCTTGAATGCTTATTGAATACTCATATGATGTAGATATAAACATGTATATCTTGTGTTTCTCAAATAGAATATGTGCTTGACCAAGTGGCCGGCCATGTTTGCAGGTTACACCTCCAATAGTGGCCTATGTTTTGCTGGAGTGTTGATTAATTTCCATTCCGGCAAATTTCAGGCGCTTGATATGTCTTTTTTTAGCAAAGGTCATGTCGGATTATTCCGTGAATTCTGGCATGACTTGTGCTAGAATATGTAGGAAATATCAAGTGGCCTGGATTTTCTCGAAAAATAATTAAATGAGATTTAGGGTTGACTTCAAGTCTGTTGAGGCTCCATCATCGAAGGTCAAAACATCAGTGAGGGAGTGTATCCACCATATATGAGAGAGGACGAAGAAGCCCGACTGTTGTTGTGGGGGTCGTTTCTCCTTCTTTTCCTTGTGCTAGACCTTTGTTATGCACTAGGGAAAGGAGGAGTAACGACCATCACCGACGGTCACAAATGTCAGAGAGGAATCAGTGAGGGAGTGTATCCACCATATATGAGAGAGGACGAAGAAGCCCGACTGTTGTCGTGGGGGTCGTTTCTCCTTCTTTTCATTGTGCTAGACCTTAACGACCATCATAGATGGTCGCAAATGTCAGAGAGGAATCAGTGAGGTAGTGTATCCACCATA
>NC_041386.1:248920104-249066974 GCF_002162155.2 Triticum dicoccoides | reverse complement strand
TGAGAGAGGACGAAGAAGCCCGGCTGTTGTCGTGGGGGTCATTTCTCCTTCTTTTCCTTGTGCTAGACCTTTGTTATGCACTAGGGAAAGGAGGTGTAACAACCATCACCGACGGTCGCAAATGTCAGAGAGGAATCGGTGAGGGAGTGTATCCACCATATATGAGAGAGGACGAAGAAGCCCGACTGTTGTCGTGGGGGGGTGTTTCTCCTTCCTTTCCTTGTGCTAGACCTTTGTTATGCACTAGGGAAAGCAGGAGTAACGACCATCATCGACGGTCGCAAATGTCAGAGAGGAATCAGTGAGGGAGAGTCTCCACCATATAGACTCGGCAGACCGATAGTCAACCCGTTATGAATAATAATGAACTAATTTAATTTTTATAGTACATATATTGAATTTTTAAATTTTAATTTTTGAATTATCAATGTAGGAAATGTCGTCATCGTACGACAAAATCTCCCGGGGGAGTGCAGCTGGTGCAACGACGACCGAGGTCTGTGCGACAGGCCTCACCTGGATGAAGATCGGTGCTTCAGCATTAAGCTCCAGGAGACCTTCAATGTTGAATCGGTACGCAACGACGAAAAGTGTTTTTTTCGTAATTAAGCATGACTTCCACTATTTCAAGGTGTAATTTTCATCTTTTACAATTTGAGTAGCTTATCCCATGCCATGCAAGACGCTATGTCTTGGAGAGGATGGGTTTTGAAGACCATGAAAATTTCGAAACAAAGAAAATTCACCTAAGGACCCTTCATGATGTGGATTTTGAAGTAAATTTGTATAATTCTGAGAGCGTAACCCATTTTGGTTGCAAAAATTGGGAAACACTTTGCAAGATGTATGGTTTTTATGAGGGTATGCTTGTCACCATGGATCTTGGTGATCCTAACATCGACCAAGACAATATGGACATTTGGGTCCTTGTTGATACGCTTCCAATTCTACCGCTATGTGAGTTTCTCAAACATAGTTGTTAACTAATTTATATTGTTCATTTCAAAATAGTTGACAGCTTATTTTCATTGTTCAAACAATGTGCGGAACATGGTAGACAGAACCTACTACACCGATGGCTCTGAGTTAACTTATCAGGAGAAAAATCATTTGGTCGCATTTTGTACTGATCTTGAGAATTACAATATCTATTATAAAACTCCTCCACATTATGATCAATATGTGCCACTAGTGCGTGTGTTGAACTATGGTAACATCCATGGAGATGTCATGGTAAGATTTTTTTAGTATTACGACATCCGTGCATCTTTTGCATAAATTCTTTTAAAACTTAACTACATTCCTAACTACGAAGCTATTACTATGTTTTTCAACAGAAAATCCCGAATGATTGTGTGCCTCATCTGATGTATCAGAATGGTCGCCTTGATGTTTTGAACATACAGCCAGGTCAACATACGAATCTCACTTGTCCATATTGGATTTCTAAAAGAAGTGGAGACATGAAAATCAAAGAATGGAAAAATGTATGGACAGTCGTAAGGAGGTACATGGAAGCAACATTGTGCGAAAGGCAAGAATTGAAGACAGGATAATCTCCATTCTCCATAATGGAGAGTCAGGGCATATCTTGTTTTATGCTATTTTACCTAAGAGAAGGTAGTAGGTCCTAGTTAATAATACTCATGATCATGTGCTAAGAATAACTAAGTAGGATGGGTTAGATGACTATGATGATGATGTGGTATCGAGTAGAAGTTGTATGATCGATGATGAAGAGTATGACTTGTTATTATGCTACTAGTGATGAGTTATTTATTATTATGATCAATGATGCATGATGCTAAGTTGTTATATGAGCATGATTACTTATTATATATAACAGTGGGTGAAAGGAACCTGGATTAGATTCAAGTGAAGCCAACATGTGGTGCACATCGAAAGTACTACTAATCCAAACAAGATCAAGTTTGGATTAGAGTAGTACTTTCGACATGCACCACATGTTGCCTCCACTTGAATCTACTCCACGTTCATTTCACCCACTTTATATATAATAAGTAATAATGGTCATAAAATCATATGATGAAAGTACTGTATATAAAACCACACAATGAAAATAAGATGTATTCTTAAAAATACAGGAAAGTTTAGCAACGGCGCTTTTTAGAACAAGCGCTACTGCTACTTATAAGTAGTAGTAGCGCTCCCTTTCCAGCGCGACTGTTACTAGTTAGCTGTAGCGCCTTTGTGGTAGCGCTAGACCCAGCGCTACTTGTTGGGGAACGTTGCAGAAAACAAAAAAATTCCTATGGTTTCACCAAGATCCATCTATGAGTTCATCTAGCAACGAGTGATTGGATTGCATCTACATACCTTTGTAGATCATGCGCGGAAGCGTTCAAAGAACGGGGATGAGGAAGACGTACTCGACGTGATCCAAATCACCGGAGATCCTAGCGCCGAACGGACGGCACCTCCATGTTCAACACACGTATGGTCAGCGTGATGTCTCCTCCTTCTTGATCCAGCAAGGGGGGAGGAGAGGTTGATGAAGATCCAGCAGCACGACGGCGTGGTGGTGGATGCAGGGCGTCACAGTACCAGGGCTTCGCCGTATACTGCGGGAGAGAGAGGTGTAGCAGGGGAGAGGGAGGCGCCAAGACTCAAGGTGTCACTGCCCCCTCCCTCCCCCCTTTATATAGGCTCCCCTAGGGGGGCGCCGGCCCTAGGAGATGGGATCTCCTAGGGGGGCGGCGGCCAAGGGTGGAGTAGCCCCCAAGGCAAGGTGGGGCGCCCCCCCCCCCACCCCTAGGGTTCCAACCCTAGGCGCATGGGGTGGGCCTAGGGGGGCGCACCAGCCCACTATGGGCTGGTTCCCCTCCCCACTTTGGCCCATGGGGCCCTCCGGGATGGGTGGCCCCACCCGATGGACCCCCGGGACCCTTCCGCTGGTCCCGGTACAATACCGGTGACCCCGAAACTCTCCCGATGGCCGAAACTGCACTTCCTATATATAATTCTTCACCTCCGGACCATTCCGGAACTCCTCGTGACATCCAGGATGTCATCCGGGACTCTGAACAACTTTAGGGTTACTGCATATTCATATCTCTACAACCCTAGCGTCACCGAACCTTAAGTGTGTAAACCCTACGGGTTCGGGAGACATGTAGACATGACCGAGACGGTCTCCGGTCAATAACCAACAGCGGGATCTGGATACCCATGTTGGCTCCCACATGCTCCTCGATGATCTCATCGGATGAACCACGATGTCGAGGATTCAAGCAACCCCGTATTCAATTCCCTTTGTCAATCGGCACGTTACTTGCCCGAGATTCGATCGTCGGTATCCCAATACCTCATTCAATCTCGTTACCGGCAAGTCACTTTACTCGTACCGTAATGCATGATCCCATGACCAGACACTTTGTCACTTTGAGCTCATTATGATGATGCATTACCGAGTGGGCCCAGAGATACCTCTCTGTCATACGGAGTGACAAATCCCAGTCTTGATCCGTGTCAACCCAACAGACACTTTTGGAGATACCCGTAGTATACCTTTATAGTCACCTAGTTACGTTGTGACGTTTGGTATACCCAGAGCACTCCTATGGTATCCGGGAGTTGCACGATCTCATGGTCTAAGGAAAAAAATACTTGACATTGGAAAAACTCTAGCAAACGAACTATACGATCTTGTGCTATGTTTAGGATTGTGTCTTGTCCATCACATCATTCTCCTAATGATGTGATCCCATTATCAATGGCATCCCCATGTCCATAGTCAGGAAACCATGACTATCTGTTGATCAACGAGCTAGTTGACTAGAGGCTTACTAGGGACATGTTGGTGTCTGTGTATTCACACATGTATTACGATTTCCGGATAACACAATTATAGCATGAATAAAAGACAATTATCATGAACAAGGAAATATAATAATAATCTTTTTATTATTGCCTCTAGGGCATATTTCCAACACTACTGCTATGCATATTTCAAGTGCTACTGCTAGGGTTTTCCCTAGTAGTGGGTAACCACTGAGCTTACCGGTTTAAAACACCGTGTATCTTAGATGGTTTCTGCTATCTTTGGTGAGTCACCTTGTTATTCATCAAGAGTGAGTACTTGTCACAGTAATATAAACCGCCCTTTAATCGATGTGTAATTTACTTCAGGTCCCAGGAGCAGCAACCTTATCCAGGACACACTTGTGAAGCTCAAGGCGGTCTATACTCTTGTTGAGCATTTGTATACTGGAGCTCAGCGTACATTGGCTACCATCTCCCCGGATAATCAAGGACCCAATCTATTAAGTGATGTGTTGAAGAAATTATCAATCCTGCCCACCAAAATTCAAGAGGTAAAGCGGTCTTGTGCAAGAGCCGGTGCTGTGACAGCCTAGAGCCGTGCTAAGGTGAGCCGGTCCGACCTGGCAGGACCGAGCAGCGGCAAGAGGTCCAGGGCAGTACGTGCACCTGACGAGGGCCGCAGTAGCAAAGGAGGTGGTGCAGGTCGCGATGGCGAAGAAGAAAACGACTGCCTCTTCTTCATCAAAGCGTCGCCGGACTCCATCCCCTTCCCCTCCTCCCGCAGATGTCAACACGGAGGTCATCTTCGATCTTGGGTCTCTCAGCCCAAGGAGGAAGAGGAAGGCAGCAGAAGAGGAGGTGGAGGATGAGTAATCATCTTGCCCTTCATCATCCCCGTCCCTTCAAACTGCGCCAGTTTTCTTGACTTGTTTTTATTCTTGCAGGGATATGGAGACGTTGGCCCAGAGGGCGGCGAAGAAGGCCAAGGCCTCGATGGGGGACAAGCCCCCGGCGGGTACTTCATGTATGCCGTTGTTGGTGGAGCGCAGCCCGTATAGTAGTCCCCGAAGCAGCCCCCGCTCCAGCCCCCAGCATAAGCTCACCACTCACTCCTCCACTGATGAACATTGGGGTGTGAATCCTCGATGCTGACCTTGCCGGGTTCATTAGAGAAGAACGGCGGCAAGGGGAGCCACTAAGGGCCACCCCCAACACGCAGCCCCTCTCGACTACGCCGCCCCGAGGGGCGTCCCCGGCGAGGGCATCCACCACTGAGCCCACTCATATGAAGGAGGAGACGAACTTGGGTGCCGAGGGTTCTGCCCCGGTAACAAATGCTAGAGGGGAGGGTGCTACTTCTTCCCAGCTTGAAGTGGGTAAGTCATTTGCTTTCCACCCTCGTTCTTTCTGTTTCTTATTGAACCTTGACCTTGGCCCCGTCTCATCCTCTCTTCTTGGTATCCAAATCCTTCCTCGACGGACCGAGAGTATATCGACACCATTATCGGGGAGGTCGCCAGGGACGCCGAGGCCGAGGCCAACAAGATCGCCACCAAGAAGGCTGCCAAGACCGCCGCTGAAGAGGCCGCCAAGGAGCCTGACGGGAGGCCAGCAAGGCCACTACCAAGGAGGTCGGCAAGGTGCCTGCCGGAGAGGCCAGCAAGGCCACTGCCGAGGAGGGGGTGGTTGACGACCAACCTTCCTCCTCTGCTGCCTCCGGCTCGGACAAGTACTTGAAGGTGGGCGACGACCTATTTGTCCACCTTCCAGGAACGGCAAGCACCAGGGCGCCAACCGAAGGGGAGGCGTTCGGCAATGAGGCGCTCGCCTCCGCCGGGCTCCAGGTTGTTGACGAACCGAGCACCGGCGGTGGCGGTTAGCAAGAGGAGCAGCTGCTTCGGGCCATGAGAACCAACTTCCAGAAGCTCCAGGCGCTTCACCGTGACCGCCTAGACAAGGCAAAATTCAAGATGGCGGCAGTGGATAAGGCGGAGGCGGATCTCGAGGAATGCATCATCGAAACACAGGCCTGGTTCCGCCAAGCCCACGAGGAACTAAAGGTCGTTCAGGAACTGTTGGCTGAGCGCAAACATGAGCTCATCCTGAAGCGGGCCAATGTAGAGAAAGCCGAAGAGGCATCGACGGAACAAGCCGCCAAGGATGAGGCCTCTCGACATCAACACCAAGCCGAGCTGAACTCCGAGGAGGAGGACCTTGCCGCTCGTGAGGAGACACTCACCGCCATGCTCCGCAGCAAGGATGAGGAGGTCGAGAAGCTCGTTGTGCTGCGGACCCGGGAACTGGAGCAGAAGCATAGGGAGGCGCTCGATGCCCAAGCCTTGGTCCATGCCGGTAGAGTGAAGGAGCTGGAGGTGGAGCAGGATGGCCTGAAGAAATAGGTCCTAGAGCTGGTGAAGGAGAAAGACATGCTCAATGGCGCCTTGGTGGAGGCACAGGCCGCAGTCCTCGGCAAAGTTGAGTTGCTCTCCAAGGCCAATGACTCCATCAAAGACCTGAAGCTGAAGCTGGAGGGTCATGAGGGGACGCTTTTGGAGGTTAGGGTTTGGGAAGAGACCCTAACCAAGGACCTGGAGAACGAGAAGCAGCTGCGGAGGAACGACGCCTCCAACCATGAGGATTACGTGAAGGGCGAAAACCTCTGGATCAACTGCCTCGTCGGTGTCGCGGAGAGGCTTACCACGCAAATGGCCGTCATGGGCATGTCAAGATTTAGGTATTCCCCTGAGGCGGGTGCGAGCCCCAATGCCAAGATGACCCTATTCTTCGAGGGCGTTCTTGAGGCCATGGAGCAGCTCTGTTCCAACAGAGCGTCCTCTCTGACCAACAAGGCCCGGAGGCTCTGCCGGGGTGCCCTGACCATGGTTCTCACCAAGGTGGTATACTGGAACCCCAACATCAACTTCGACGCCGCGCTGGAGAGCTTGTCGGAGGGTGTAGACCTCACGAAGCTCGAAGAGCGTATCGAGCCCATCATCAGCCACGTCGATGGAGTTCGAAGGATAGAGGGCCAGCACCGAGACTAGGCACCCCGTTTCTCATCGCCGCTGCAGATTCATCACCAAGACAATTTTTATCTTTATTTTGAACCGCAGCAACAAATAGTGTAATATAACTCTGGAGTACTTTGAAACGATGCATGTTATGTTCCTGTTCGACCTTTCTTTGTATATGCACCCTATGCTCAACTAGATAGGCTTGCCGGCGCATAAACCCAGGCGTCGGCGTTTCGAGGACGGATCCTCAACAACTGGCCGGGTGTGCTTGCGGCCAAGTAAACCACCTTGCCGTTCTCAGCCCGGCCGCTCGAACTGTTGAGCGGACTCGAAACAGAACAAGGGTGTTTCCAATAGCGGGAAGGCCACCTTGTCGTGCTCGACGCAGCCGCTCGAACTGTTGAGCGAACTCGAAATAGAACAAGGGTGTTGCCAATAGTGGAACACCCCCATCGCGTGCAGGTTTCTCATACCAAGAGCAGGATCTCTGAGGAAAACAACCTTATACATAAAGGAATTACTCAAAGTTTTGCATGACTTAGCTTGTTTGTCGCCACGCGAGAGTTTATTGCATCCGCAAATGATGCCGCTCATTCGGTCGTCTTCTTCCTTGGAGTGACGACCACGATGAAGTCGCTGCGCCAACTAGACCAGATTTTCACAACCGCGCGCCCCTACCCGGCGCGCTAGAGATGTCGGGGGAAACGACACCTATGGGATCCCTTTTTGCTACGGTTGGCGGTGCGAGGTTGTGCAAAGAGCGGGTCTAGAAGCCAGCACGAGGATCGTTTACCCAGGTTCAGGCTGCGAGGATGCGTAATACCCCTAGTCCTACTTTGATGTATATTTGAGTGTTCTTGAGTTCTTGAACTAGCTGCAATGTGTGCGTCGTCCAAGAAATCCGAATCCTTCTCCAGTACGCCTCGAGCCTCCTTTTATAGTCAAAAGGGGCTGGCACAGTGGCACACAGGAGGTGAAAAGGTATACAGTAATCGAGTCTATCTCATGGCACCGTAGGACAAACACATTTAATGTGCTACCGACGTGCTCTTCTTGCTTTATCGGGGACGGCATGGAAGCTTGTCCCAGATGTCGCCACCTCGCCTGCCTTTGATGCGCCTCTGAACTGACGAGGCGTGTAGTCCCACGTTGGCTGGCTGCTGAGTTGGTGCGGTGGCTGATACGTCTCTGTCGTATCTATAATTTTTTATTGTTCCATGCCAATATTGTACAACTTTCATATACTTTTGGCAACTTCGTATTCTATTTTTGGGACTAACATATTGATCCAGTGCCCAGTGCTAGTTCCTGTTTGTTGCATGTTTTTGTTTCGCAGAATATCCATATCAAACGGAGTCCAAACGGGATAAAAACAGACGGAGATTTTTTTGGAATATATATGATTTTTTGGAAGAAAAATCCATGTGAGATGGTGCTCGAGGGAGGCACGAGGCAGGGGGCACGCCCCACCCCCTTGGGCGCGCCCCTGACCCTCATGGCCACCCCGTAAGGCGGTTTATGCCGTTCTTTCGCCGCAGGAAAGCTAATATCCGGATAAAAATCTGTTAAAATTTCAGCCCAATCGGAGTTACGGATCTCGGGGAATATAAGAAACGGTGAAAGGGTAGAATCTGATAACGCAGAAATAGAGAGAGACAGAGAGACATATCCAATCTCGGAGGGGCTCTCGCCCCTCCCACGCCATGGAGGCCATGGACCAGAGGGGAAACCCTTCTCCCATCTAGGGAGGAGGTCAAGTAAGAAGAAGAGGGAGGGGGGCTCTCTCCCCCTCACTTCAAGTGGCGCTGGAGTGCCACCGGGGGCCATCATCATCACCGCAATCTTCGCCAACAACTTCACCGCCATCATCACCAACTCTTCCCCCCTCTATGCAGCAGTGTAACCTCTCTCTTCCCCGCTATAATCTCTACTTAAACATGGCGCTCAACGCTATATATTATTTCCCAATGATGTATGGCTATCCTATGATGTTTGAATAGATTCGTTTTGTCCCATGGGTTATTTGATGATCGTGATTGTTTTGAGTTGCAAGTTTTATTATTGGTGCTGTCCTATGGTACTCTCCGTGTCACGCAAGCATGAGGGGTTCCCGCTGTAGGGTGTTGCAATACGTTTATGATTTGCTTATAGTGGGTTGCATGAGTGACTGAAACACAAACCCGACTAAGGGGGTTGTTCGTATGGGATAAAGAGGACTTGATACTTTAATGCTATGGTTGTGTTTTACCTTAATGATCTTTAGTAGTTGCGGATGCTTGCTAGAGTTCCAATCATAAGTGCATATGATCCAAGTAGAGAAAGTATGTTATCTTATGCCCCTCCCTCATATAAAATTGCAATAATGATTACCGGTATAGTTATCGATTGCCTAGGGACAAATAACTTTCTCATAACAAAAAGCTCTTTACTAAAAATAACTTAGTTGTTTCTTTATCTAAACAGCCCCTACTTTTTATTTACATGCTCTTTATTATCTTGCAAACCTATCCAAAAACACCTACAAAGTACTTCTAGTTTCATACTTGTTCTAGGTAAAGCGAACATCAAGCGTGCGTAGAGTTGTATCGGTGGTCGATAGAACTTGAGGGGATATTTGTCTGCCTTTAGCTCCTCGTTGGGTTCGACACTCTTACTTATCGAAAACTGTTGCGATCCCCTATACTTGTGGGTTATCAAGACCTTTTTCTGGCACCGTTGCCGGGGAGCAATAGCATGGGGTGAATATTCTCGTGTGTGCTTATTTGCTTTATCACTAAGTAATTTTTATTTGTTGTTCTTAGTTGTTCTTTATCTTTAGTTATGGATATGGAACACGAAATACCAAAATAATTAGGTGTACTTGCTGCTCATGGAGATGAGGAACCTCCTAAAACCCTTGATGCTCGTTATGTGACATATATTATGTACTACCTTGATAATCCAGAGAAAACCCCATTCAATTTGGTAATGGGAGACACGTTGGATCAACGTGAATACTTTAGGGATTATTGCTTGACTCAAAAAAGGAAACTATTATGGGATCAAATTTATATGTTGTATTGGTATGCTAGGCAACTATGCTTGAGATATGATTATACTTGTTGCTCTAGGATGAAGGCTCCACACCTTCCCTTTTCATGTGAATTTAATGATAATGAAACTTTGGCTTCTTATGCTAGAGGTATATATGACTACTATGATGTGGAACAAATAGAAGAATTCGTTGCTTTTATGGGTGCTTATGAAATTGAATCTATGTTCAAAGAATATGAAAATCTTTATGATGTTGTCTACAGACCTGAAAATTTAGCTATCCTTAAATATTGTTATGAGAATTATGAATACAATTCCGATATTGATGCATTTATTGAGAAAGTCTCCGCTGTCCAAGAAGAGACTAATATTTTGCAGGAATCTATGGAATAAGAAATTGACGAAAATGTGAGCTCATTGGATGAAAAAGATGAGGAGGAGAGCGAAGAACAAAAGGAGGAAGAGCGGATTGATCACATGTGCCCACCTTCTAATGAGAGTAACTCTTCAACTCATACATTGTTTAATTTCCCTTCGTGCTTACCGAAGGATGAATGCTATGATAATTGCTATGATCCCGTTGATTCTTTTGAAATATCCCTTTTTGATGATGCTTTCTATGCTTGTGGCCAAGATGCCAATATGAATTATGCTTATGGAGATGAACTTGCTATAGTTCCTTATGTTAAACATGAAATTGTTGCTATTGCACCCACACATGATAGTCCTATTATCTTTTTGAATTCTCCAAACTACACTATATCGGAGAAGTTTGTGCTTATTAAGGATTATATTAATGGGTTGCCTTTTACTACTACACATGATGATTTTAATAGATATAATATGCATGTGCTTTCTGCTCCTACTTGCAATTATTATGAGAGAGGAACTATATCTCCACCTCTCTATGTTTCCAATACGATAAAATTGCAAGAAACTATTTATACTATACATTGGCCTTTACTATGTGTGCATGAATTGTTCTTTTATGACATGCCGATGCATAGGAAGAGAGTTAGAATTCGTTGTTACATGATATATGTTACTTTGTGCTCACTACTAAATTACAAATCATTGTTAATTAAAATTGGCTTTGATATACCTTGGGATCCGGGTGGATTCACTACTTGAGCACTATATGCCTAGCTTAATGGCTTTAAAGAAAGCGCTGCCAGGGAGACAACCCGGAAGTTTTAGAGAGTCATTTATTTCTACTGAGTGCTTTCATATAGTTTAAAAACAACAAAAATAAAGAGGGGAACCCAAAACCTTTTCAAAAAGGAAAGTGAAAGTGAGAGAGACAAGCATTGTTGAAGTGGGAGCTAGCCTTGAACATTGTTGAAGTGGGAGCTAGCCTTGAACTTTGTTCATGCTCACAGCTACTTGAGCACTTTGTAAACTTTGTGAATCTTGATTGAAGAGAGACAAAATTTTCAATAAAAATAATTATCCCCTTGTACAATTCCATTGTATTACAAAATTTCAAACAAAAAACTACGCTCACGCAAGATCTATCTAGGAGATGCATAGCAAAGAGAGGGGGAGAGTGTGTCTACGTACACACATAGACCGAAAGCGGAAGCATTTGACAACGCGGTTGATGTAGTCGAACTTCTTCTCGTGCGTAAGTTGTGGCTATTTTGATCTTACCGGTTTTACATAGACCGGTTGTACCGCTTCTTACACCGGTTGTATCGGTTGACCGGTACTACCGGTGTTCGGGGCTGTTGTGCCGCTCCAGAGTTGGTTCGATGGTTGTATCGGCCATGTACCGCTCTACCACCGGTCTAGGTTCTGTTGTGGAGCGGTTCTTGGGCGGTTATGGGCCGGTTGTACTTGTTAGTTCAGTTTAATTGGTACTACTGGTTCCCTGGGCTGTTGTACCATCAGTGGCTGAATCTTCACGAAGATCTGCATGCCACCACGCAGGCACTTGTCGAGTCAGCCTAGAGGTCACACGTCACCACGCAGGCGCCTGCCTAGCTGGTGGGCTGGCAGCTTCATGGGGACAACGGCGGAGTCTTGGCAGACGTGGGCCTGGATGCGGCCCCACATATGTTTTCAGCAAGAGTCTTGTCGGGGCCCCGGCAAGGGTCTTGCCGTGGCATCTTGGTCGTCCCCGGCAAGGGTCTTGCCGGGGGTCTCGTGGGTATCCTTGGCAAGGATCTTGCCGAGGATCGTCGTCTTCTAGTCATCATATAGTCTTGTGTGCTTCTGGTTTCAACAAAGATCTTCATGCCACCATGCAGGCACTTCCCGAGCCTTGGTTTCAATGCTGACGATGGCCTCGGAACTCTCAGGCTCAAGGGTGGCTGCAATGTCGGTGTTGAGAAAGTTTCTTGCCGAGGCTGCGGAGGCCGCCCCGGCAAGGGCCTTGCCGGGGGAGTCCACCTCGCCCCTCTGCTCTTCGTGTTTCTGGCTTGGCGTAGTTCTGGTTGTCTTGTGGCTTTGCTTCCTTCCTCTGCCCCGCTAGGTGTGTCCGCAGGCGCGGCTCCAACTGCCCGCGCACAAGTAAAGGGGTACAAAATAGGACCCCTCCTTTTGAAGGCTGCCAAGCCAAAGTGTCTTCTTCTATGAAACTAGCCGGAGCCACTGGATTGTTCGTGCATTCCGTGAGCGTGACTCACAGTACCCAATCGACATTTGAACCCAGATAAAGTCGTATCTTGCTTTATAGACTTATCAGGAGTACGTGAGGTCAGAGTAACAGCATACATCACGGGCCGATTTATCCAAGTTCCAAGGAAGGCGGCTTATGAAGCCTGGATTCATCCTGACTATGTGTAAACCGTGCTCTCGCATGACAAGTCGTCGTTTGAACCTTAATCAAGCTCAGATCTTGGTCGAATACGCCGTAAAGACTGATCATTAAGAGTCCGGCGGGTCAATCAGGATGACCTAATGGAGTTGAAGCAGCTGGTTACAGGTAGGATGACCCGGTCAGAGTTTGTTCTCTTTGGTCAAATGTGCCTATATTTGAACAAACCTGGTCAAGATGGTTGTAACACTATGTTCTCTTTGGTCGAATACGCCTTTGTTTGAACAGGAAGCCCCCAAGTGACATGCTTACAAGTGTGGCGTTGAGCCGATCAAGAGGGTACCCGGCAGCTATGTTCTCTTTGGTGAATATACCTATGTTTGAACAGGAAGCCCCCAAGTGATACACTGACAGATAGCACTCATCAGGGACCTATGTTTGAGTCGTGTTGTGCATCCAACTCTCTTAGGTCCCTGAAATTGTGGGCATCGAGCCTCTTAAATGATGATAAAGACTCAACTTCGAGGAAGTGAAACGACAGAGGCCCTGAATTGTTAGGGATGCCGGCTTTATTGTACTGATTATAATATATACATCAGGTAACTATGTACATCATGAGAGCCGGAGGCTCAAGTATAGTAGGGCCGAAGATGAGCAATGTTCCACGGCCGACAGGTCTCCTCCTCCGATGTGCGTGAGTCCTTGTTGTGTCGAACGTCGATAAGGTAGTATGACCCATTATGTAAATTCTTTCTGACCACAAAAGGTCCTTCCCAAGGCGGTGACAACTTATGCATATATGTCTGATCTTGGATGAGCCGGAGCACTAAGTCACCTTCTTGAAAGGTTCAGGTTTTAACACAGCGGCTGTGATAACGACATAGGTCTTGCTGATAAATCGCCGAACGAGCCGCCGCGAGATCACGCTCCTCATCCAATAAGTCAAGTGCATCTTGACGCGCCTTTTCATTGTTAGCCTCAACATAAGCTGCCACCCAGGGTGAATCGTGATGGATATCCCTAAGGAGAACTGCCTCTACCCCATAAACCATGAAAAAGGTGTGTAACCCATAGACCCGTTGGGGGTCGTATTGATGCTCCATAACACTGAGGATAACTCCTCCACCCAACAACCCGGCATTCTCTGCAAAGGAACCATAAGCCGGAGCTTGATACCTCGCAGAATCTCCTAATTTGCTCGTTCTGCCTGCCCATTGGATTGAGGGTGAGCCACAGAGGAAACGCCAAGCCAGATATGCTCCCGTTCACAAAATTCTTCCATATCGCCTCTAGAAATATTAGTGCCATTATCTGTTATAATGCTGTGTGGAAAGCCAAAACATAAGATCACCTTCTTCATGAATTGAACCGTCGTTGTCGCATAACATTTACTAACCGGCTCTGCTTCAACCCACTTAGTAAACTTATCAACTGCCACCAAGAGGTGGGTTTTATTATCCTCGGACCTCTTAAAAGTCCCAACCATATCAAGCCCCCAAGTTGCAAACGGCCAAGTAATTGGAATCATCCTCAATTCTTGAGCCGGCACATGAGCTCCTCATGAAAATTTTTGATAGCCGTCACATCTGCTTACCAAATCCTCAGCATCAGCATGAGCCGTCAACCAATAGAACCCATGACGGAAAGCCTTGGCTACAAGAGATTTAGAGCCGACATGATGACCACATTCTCCTTCGTGCATCTCTCATAAAATCTCACAACCATCTTCAGGAGAGACGCAACATTGAAACGCCCCTGTGACACTGTGATGATGCAACTCCCCATTGACAATCGTCATTGACTTAGACCAACGGGTTATCTGTCTAGCCAAGACCTCATCCTCTGGCAACTCACCCCGGGTCATGTAAGCCAAATATAGAACAGTCCAATCAGGAATAGCATGAAGAGCCGCCACCAATCGCGCCTCCGAATCTGGAACAGCAAGATCCTCCTCTGTAGGCAATTTAACAGACGGGTTAAGCAAAATGTCCAGAAACATGTTAGGCGGCACCGGCTTACGCTGAGACCCTAGCCGGCATAAAGTATCACCCACCTCGTTCTATCGGCGATCAATATTCTCAACTTGATAACCCTTGAAATGACCCGCAATAGCATCAACCTCTCGGCGATAAGCCGCCATGTGCGGATCCTTAGAAACCCAAGTACCGGAAACTTGTTGAGCTACCAGATCTGAATCACCAAAACACCTCACCCGGCTCAAATTCATCTCTTTAGCCATTTGAAGACCATGGAGCAAGGCCTCATACTCAGCTGCATTGTTAGTACAAGGGAACATCAGCCGGAGAACATAAGAAAATTTATCACCTTGTGGGGAAGTCAAGACAACTCCAACCCCCGAGCCTTCCAACTGCCTGGATCCATCAAAGTGAATAGTCCAATATGTGTTATCCGACTTTTCCTCTGGCGCCTGCAACTCTGTCCAGTCATTGATGAAATCCACAAGTGATTGGGACTTGATGGTTGTACGAGGCACATATTTTAAACCGTGAGGTCCAAGCTCAATGGCCCATTTAGCAACCCGACCTGTGGCTTCCCTGTTTCGAATGATGTCTCCTAAAGGAGCAGAGCTAACCACAGTAATGGGATGACCCTGAAAATATTGTTTGAGCTTCTGACTTGCCATGAAAACCCCATACTCAAGTTTCTGCCAGTGTGGATATCTCTGCTTGGATTAAATAAGTACCTCACTGATGTAGCAAAACGGCCGTTGAACTGGGTACTCCTTGCCTGCCTCTTTCCTTTCCACCACAATAGCTACACTGACGGCCCGGCCATTAGCAGCCACATATAACACCAGAGGCTCTTTATCAATAGGGGCGGGAAGCACGGGCGGCTCAGCCAACTGTTTTTTCAGATCCTCAAATGCTTGATTAGCAGCATCGCTCCAAACAAAGTGATATGTCTTCTTCATCATCCGATAAATAGGAATAGCCTTCTCACCTAACCGGCTTAGAGCTGCAATATCACCTGCCAGACGTTGAACATCGTTAACACACGCCGGTTTAGCTAATGAAGTGATGGCTTTGATCTTCTCCGGGTTAGCTTCAATGCCTCTGTTAGAAATCAAAAATCCCAAGAGCTTTCCTGCTGGTACACCAAAGACACATTTGGCCGGGTTAAGCATCATCTTGTAGACCCGGAGATTATCAAACATCTCCTTTAAATCATCAATCAGGGTCTCCTTCTTTTTGGATTTCACCACAATGTCATCCACATAAGCATGAACATTACCCCCGATCTGATTATGAAGGCAATTCTGTACACACCGCTGATAAGTCGCATGGGCACTCTAGAGCCCAAAAGGCATAGACACATAGAAGAAGGCTCCAAACGGAGTAATGAAAGTCGTTTTCTCCTGGTCCTTAACTGCCATCTTGATCTAATGATAACCTGAATAAGCATCCAAAAAACTCAAACGCTCGCAACCCGCCGTAGCATCAATGATTTGATCAACACGAGGGAGAGCAAACGGATCAGTCAGACAAGCCTTGTTTAAGTCTATGTAATCCACTCACATTCTCCAAGTGTCGTTCTTCTTAAGCACCAGTTGTAACGCCCCGGATACAACTTTACATATTTGTAACCCCGACTCTTGCCTTTTACGGAGATGTGATACGAATTTCCCTTCGTGGTTGGGTTTTCGTCTTTGTTTTGCTTCTATTCATGCCATGCATTTCATATCAAGTCATCATGTGCATCACATTTGCATTCGTGTTCGTCTCATGCATCCGAGCATTTTCCCCGTTCTCCGTTTCGCAATCCGACACTCCCACATGCACCCGGCGCACCCCTCTTGTCTCTTTTCGTGAGCGGGAGAAAAACATTCTCGGAATGGTCCGAGATTTGTCAAGTGGCCTTGGTACATCACCGGTAGACCGCCTGTCAAATTTCGTTCCATTCGGAGGCCGTTTGATACCCCAACGGTTAACCGGGTAACGACAAAAGCCTCTTTGGGTTGCATCATTCAAGTATTCTCTAATCAGTTCGTGATCTCTTCGTTCTCAAGTATCTAAATTCCCTCAAGTATCTTCATTTGTTTTCCAATTCCTCTGGGTGAATTGTGCCTTCGCTACCTTCATTTTCAATTCTTACGGTGGTTCAGTTCGACATTTCTCTTCCTTCGTTATCATATCAATTCACTCGTTCTTACCAAATCCCACTGACGGTTCCATCAAGACCTTCCCAAGTTTACGCTATATCTCTCCTTTATCATTTCCAATGAGAATGGTAGTATGCTAAATCCGTTTCTTGCCATCAATTTAATTGATGAAGGATAAGCATAATGTAATTCTTATTCTTGTTTCATCCAAGTGATTAATTCCTTCTTCTGGAGGTTCATCAAATTCTTGATTTTAGTTGTTCTTCTTTCTTTCCTGAGTTCCAAGTTTTCTCGTTTATATCATTTCAAAGCTTCGTCTAATCATTGCAAGGCTTCTCCCGAAGTTCTTTTCAACTTTCCCTTTTCATTTGATCATTCTTTTATTACCGGAGTTCTTCATGGAGGCTCAACATGGTGGTTCGTCAAGGGTTCTTTTCATTCTTCAATTGTCTTCAAGATTTCTCTCGAAGTTATGATCCGCCAAGATATACTCAAAAATAAACATGGTGTTCAACACATGTCTTGTTTTGAGGAGTTCAAGCATTCTTCATCTTGCATTCCGAAGTGCAATTCTTTCTCTCTTATCTTTTGAGGTGGTGTTATGTCATTCTTGACAATTTCCCTTGGTGTTCCATGATTCACAAGTTGTCCGAATGACATATTTTAAACCCATCATTTTCAATTCGTTTATGAGATCCTTGCAACCCATCAATCTCTTCATTGGAGTTATCTTGGGTTATATTTCACCTAAAGCTTTCCCTGAGGATTGTTGCTATTAATGGTGCTCATAAATGACCCAAGTTCTTCATTTATCATCCCGGTGAAATAAGTTTCTCGTCTCCTTGTTGATATCAATCCAATCTTTTGTTTCTGTTAGTGACAGAATTTCACCTCATAGTTTTGAGATGTCTTCCATAAGCCCACATCAAGCTTATCCTTTCGTTGTTGATAATCCAGCAACTCCATTCTAGCATTTGTTGTTAGTTTGCTCTCTCAAGATCGTGTTTCCCTCCGTTCATGCCATTCCATTCTTTCATTTCTTCCGGAGGCATTGCGTTGTTGCTCTCTTCTCTCATCATCTCGAGTTGTGAGGATCGTGTTCTTTTCAAGCTTATCCATTTAACCGGAGTGTTATGTCCTCTGCTCAAGTTCTTTTCATCTTATCAAGTCTTGCATCTCGTTTCTACCGGAGTGCTTGCATGTACGTCTTATCAATTGCACCCCTTTTCTTTTATCTTTCAACCTACAAGGTTCTAGTAATGTTCCTTGTTCCTCTTTTCTAACGAAGTGTTTTCAACTTCGATCATCTCCGTTGTTTTCTGTTCTCAAATGGTTTAACCTCTCAAGGTTTATGGTTTCACTCGTTTGTTGAAGAAGCAACTTAGTTTTACCTCTTATCTTCCTCTTACATTTCCCTCCGATGCCATGCTAGATCTCTGGACGAGATCCTCTCATAGTGGTGGAGTGTTACAACGCCCCGGATACAACTTTCCATATTTGTAACTCCGAGTCTTGCCTTTTCTGGAGATGCGATACGAATTTCCCTTCGTGGTTGGGTTTTTGTCTTTGTTTTGCTTTTGTTCATGCCATGCATTTCATATCATGTCATCATGTGCATCGCATTTGCATTCGTGTTCGTCTCACGCATCCGAGCGTTTTCCCCATTGTCCGTTTCGCAATCCGACACTCCCACATGCACCCGAAGCACCCCTCTTGTCTCTTTTCGTGAGCGAGAGAAAAACGTTCTTGGAATGGGCCGAGATTTGTCAAGTAGCCTTGGTACATCACGGTAGACCGCCTATCAAATTTCGTTCCATTTGGAAGCTGTTTGATACCCCAACGGTTAACCGGGTAACCGCAAAAGCCTCTTTGGGTTGCAGCCCAACACCCCTTCAAAACGGCCCAATAACCCATCTAAACCATATCCATGTCCTTCGCCGTCGGATCACGATCGTGTGGGCGAAAACCGCACCTCATTTGGACACTCCCACCTCCTTCTACCTATAAAAATGTGATCCCCTCCGAATTTCGCGCAAATGAAACCCTAACATCTTCCTCCTCATGCCACCGGACATGTCCGCGCCACCATCGGACATGTCCACCACCGCCCCCCGGCCAACCACAACGCGCCGCCTCTCCCCGCGCGGCCCGCGAGGCCCATGGTCGGCCCGCCCGCCCCCGCGCCAGGCCCGAGCCGTTGCCCGCCCGTGCCGCCGCCCGGCCCAAGCACCGCCCGTGTGCACCACCGCAGCCTCGTCGTTCGTCGCCGGCAGCCGCCGCCGGAGACCTCCAAGGCCAGACCCTCGCCGGAGATGAGTGCCCCGACCGCCCATTTTCCCTCCTTTGCTCTCCTTCTTGATCTAACCTCTCCCGACCTCTTGCTTCTTTTGCTGCAGGAGCACAGCAGCCATGGCGCCGCCCCTGCCACCTCCCAACACCGGCCATGTGGGGCCCCGAGGGCCTCGTCCGTCACTGGATCCGGACGCCCCATGCCCTGATCTACCCATTCCCAGCCTCCCCGATGCCCGCCGGAGTCCCAATGCGCCCCACCGTCGCCGTTGACTTCCACCGACATCGTTCTGTAGCAGATATGGAACTTCCCCGATCTAGATCTCGTTTTCGCGCTGGTAGTAATTCCACTAAGTCCCCAGTTTTCAACTTCGCGTGTGCATCTTTGACCTGTCATAACTCCGTGCATATTGCTCCGATTCACGCATATGATATATCAAAATGTTCACTATGTGATGGTCTTCATATTGTTGTACTATGGCATGCTTGTTCGAGTTCATCTTGATGTCATTTTCATTGATGCAAGAGTGCTATAAAATGTTAGGAGCTGGTACTAATCAGATCATGATGTTTTGTCATTTTTGTTGCATTTGATGTGTGCATCATATGGGCATGAGGTATACATGTGTTTTGAACTACATCATGTCATCTTTACAGGGGTGCTTGTCTTTTATTTTTGTGATAAATGTGGTGACTAGCACAAGCATTCAAACTAGGCTTCGTGATGTTGCTGTTTTCAGGGACTTAGGGTTTTGCTAAGTCTATTACCTTCTGTTATTTTGATGCCATGTAAACTTGATGCTACAGTGAGATCCATGCTTATTTTGGGATACTTCGTTAAGTTTGTTTTGAACATGTGGTTATGATTTATCCATCCATGGCCCTGTTTGCAATTATGGAGTTGTCTAGCATGTCCTTTTCATGCTCTACTTTTGCTATAAAATATTCCTCGCAGAATGTTAACATGTTAATCGATATGCCATGGTTGTTGCTAGTTGTCCATGCATCCTATTAACTTTCTGTTGCCATGGTTAGATTCATGAACATGTCATCTTGCTATTGGTATGCTTGTTTTGTCATGTAATGTTTTGTGGTGAGCGGTATGAGCTTGCAAAGTTGCCTTCATATATCTGTTTATACCATGCTCTGTTTTTTCTGCTAAGTCTGAAACTGTTAATAAAACTTGTTATGTTTACATGGGTGTCATCATATCTTCTGTGCCTTTATGGCTCATGTTCAGTAAGGGACTTTTGATCTATGCTTTTAGTATAATCATGCCATGACTTTGTTTGCTATGATATGTTCTTGTAGAATGTTGTTTGCTTGCTCTAAACATTGCTTCCTGATGTTGTTTTTGACATGTTAGTAATTTCTCTAAGTCTGTGATGCTAATATCTTTTGCACTTTTGCCATGCTTGTTCGAACCTGTTCTAGTGTTTTTTAGCCGTAGATCAGTGTTCATGTTTTGTCAAGCATCCCTTGTACATCACTGCCATATGCTTTGTTGTTATGTTGGAGTGCAGTAGCTTAGTTTCTTTTTTGCATTCTAAGTGCCTTCGTGCTGTTAATTACAGTTTTGCACCATTTTTCTTTTGCTTGCCGTTTGCAAACCGTGCATCCGTTTCTGGTGATCTTTATATCGATTTTAGCCGAAATCATCTCATCTTTCCATAGGAATACTTGGTTTGCCAAGTTGAGGCCTTGTTCATTCTTTCCCTTCGAGAGCATGCATATGCATTGCATATCATATCTTGCATATCATGCCATGTATCGCATCATGTTGCTTGTGCATTGCACCGTGAATGATTGTTGTTCCATTGCTCATGTTCTTGCCTTGGGTAGAACCGGGAGACGAGTACATGAACGAGGAACCTGTTGAGTACGCTATCCAGGATCAAGCTTTCGACAACTCTGAGAACTGGAACCTGTTGAGTATACTATCCAGGATCAAGCTTTCGATAACTCTGAGAACTTTGCAGGCAAGATGACCATACCCTCGAAATCACTTCTATCTTTGCTAGCTAGTTGTTCGCTCTATTGCTATGTCGCGCTACCTACCACTTGCTATATCATGCCTCTCTTATTGCCATGTCAAGCCTCTAACCCACCTTTCCTAGCAAACCGTTGTTTGTCTATGTTACCGCTTTTGCTCAGCCCCTCTTATAGCATTGCTAGTTGCAGATGAAGATGAAGTTTGTTCCATGTTGGAACATGGATATTGTTGGGATATCATTATTATCTCTTATTTACTTTAATGCATCTATATACTTGGTAAAGGGTGGAAGGCTCGGTCTTTTGCTTGGTGTTTTGTTCCACTCTTGCCACCCTAGTTTCTGTCATACCGGTGTTATGTTCCTTGATTTTGCGTTCCTTACGCGGTTGGGTGTTATGGGAACCCCTTGACAGTTCACTTGAATAAAACTCCTCCAGCAAGTCCCAACCTTGGTTTTAACATTTGTCACCTAAGCCTTTTCCCTTGGGTTCTGCAGACTCAAGGGTCATCTTTATTTTTACCCCCGGGCCAGTGCTCCTCTGAGTGTTGCTCCAAAACAAAGCCACTTGCGGTGCCGCCTCGAGGCAACTTGGGGTATCGTCGGTTGCCATATGTAGTGTTCATCTGGTGTGCCCTGAGAATGAGATACATGCGACTCCTATCGGGATTTGTCGGCACATCGGGCGGCTTTGCTGGTCTTGTTTTACCATTGTCAAAATGTCTTGTAACCAGGATTCTGAGACTGATCGGGTCTTTCTGGGAGAAGGAATATCCTTCGTTGACCATGAGAGCTTGTGATGGGCTAAGTTGGGACACACCTGCAGGGTATAAACTTTCGAGAGTCATGCCCGCGGTTATGTGGCAGATGGGAATTTGTTAATATCCGGTTGTAGAGAACTTGACACTTAAATTAATTAAAATGAATCAACCGTGTGTGTAGCCGTGAAGGTATCTTTTCAGTGGAGTCCGGGAAGAGGACACGGTCTCGTGTTATGCTTGAACGTAAGTAGCTTCAGGATCACTTCTTGATCACTTATAGCTTCTCGACCATGCGTTGCATCTCTTCTCACTCTTATTTGCGTATGTTAGCCACCATATATGCTTAGTGCTTGCTGCAGCTCCACCTCACTACCCTTTCCTACCCTTAAGCTTAAATAGTCTTAATCTCGCGGGTGTGAGATTGATGAGTCCTCGTGACTCACATATACTTCCAAACAGTTGCAGGTGCCGATGATACCAGTGCAGGTGACGCAATCGAGCTCAAGTGGGAGCTCAATGAAGATCTTTGTCGATGTTTTATGTCTTTTCCGGTTGATCAATTGTGGAGCCCAATTGGGACGATCGGGGATCTAGCATTTGGGGTTGTCTTCTTTTATTTTGGTTCCATAGTCGGACCTTTGTTTGTACTTTGGATGATGTATGGATTATTTATGTATTATGTGAAGTGGCGATTGTAAGCCAACTCTTTATCCCTTTCTTTTTCAGTACATGGGATGTGTGAAGATTACCCCTCTTGCGACAAGCCTACCATGCAGCTATGCATCTAAGTCGTGCCCCGACACGTGGGAGATATAGCCGCATTGTGGGTGTTACAAGTTGGTAAACAGAGCCATCCCTGACTTAGGAGCCCCCTGCTTGATAGAATCGCTGACGTTGTTGAGTCTAGGACAAATTGTTTTGAGTCTTAGGATTATATATATCGGAGAGTAGGATTCTTTTTACTCCTTTGTCCATTCGTCACTCTGGTGAGGCCTCCTGACATAGAAGTTTTGACTCTTCTCTCCTCGAATTTCATGAAAAAAAATTAGGATCACGCGGGTATCTTGGAATTGTTCCTATAGTCTTGTGACGAGAACATTGTTCTTGGTGCCTCCTGACATTTAGGGGTTCGGGAGTTTGGGAGTATTGCTATAATTCGTATAACGGATGCTTTTCGAAGGTTGAGGTACACGATTTCCGAAGGTTTCTTGGTTATGTGTTGAAGGATGGATACAACTGGATGTAGGGATTGTTAGTTTGGGTGAGATATTATGCTTCCCCTGTATCCCCAACACCTGATTGCATAACCAGGAAGTTTTGAGAGTTTATAAGTGGGAATTCAAGTATCTCATAGGAAATCTTTCCAATAGACACATGATAAGATATGGGGTCTATCATATGTTTTTTCTGGCTTATTTCCTAAACCAATCCTTTGTTTTTGTTTTGGTTTGTGGTATTCGAGTTGCTTCGAACTCAGATGTGGATTCCATACCTTTTCAAATGTTGTTATCATATTTCTATGTGGTAGCTAATCCTTCTTGATCATCGAGATTGTCATGTCAATTCTTTCCAACCGGTGCGTTTCCCTTCAAGATGATCCTATCATTTTTTCCATCCGCAAGATCACCCCTCAGTTTTCCCAACGGTGTTCGTTTCATCCGTTCCAAGTTGTCTTTGTTTTTCCTGCCCTCCCACCCTTTTCTTCAAGGACTCATATTTCTTAGTGAAGTAGCCATCTTATTGATGTGAAGTCTCTTCTTTCTTTTCTTTCAATGTTCTTATTGGGTAATTCTGTAACGCCCACGATGCGACTATATCTCCCACGTGTTGAAGCACGACTTAGAGGCATAACCGCATTGTAAGCAATGTCGCAAGTGGGGTAATCTTCACACAACCCATGTAATGAATAATGGAAAAGGTACATAGTTGGCTTACAATCGCCACGTCACACAGTATTATACATATCATTACATTCATCCAGATACAATCAAGGTCCGACTACGGAACCAAAATAAAGAACAACCCCAAATGCAACAAAGTCCCCGATCGCCCCAACTGGGCACCACTACTGATCATCTGGAAAGGAAATGTAGTATCGTCCTGAGTCCTCATCGAACTCCCACTTGAGCTCAGTCGAATCTCCTGGAGCGGTATCATCGGTCCCTGCATCCGGTTTTGAAGTAATCTGTGAGTCACGGGGACTCAACAATCTCACACCCTCGCGATCAAGACTATTTAAGCTTATAGGAAGGGTAAAGGTATCAGGTGGAGCTGCAGCAAGCACTAGCATATATGGTGGCTAACATACGCAAATGAGAGCGAGAAGAGAAGGCAAAGGCACAGTCGATAAACTATGATCAAGAAGTGATCCTAGAACAACCTACGTTCAAGCATAACACGAGACCCTGTTGTCTTCCCGGACTCCGCCGAAAATAGACCATCACGGCCACACACTCTATTGATTCATTTTAATTAAGTTAAGTTTAAGGTTATATACAACCGGACATTAACAAATTCCCATCTGCCCATAACCGCGGGCACAACTTTTGAAAGTTCAAATCCCTGTAGGGGTGTCCCAACTTAGCCCATCACAAGCTCTCACGGTCAACGAAGGATATTCCTTATCCCAAGACAATCCGATTAGACTCAGAATCCCGGTTACAAGACATCTCGACAATGGTAAAACTAAACCAGCAAAGCCACCCGAATGTGCCGACAAATCCCGATAGGAGCTGCACATATCTCATTCTCAGGGCACACCGAATGAAAAAGACGTCGGGTAGGCCAGCCCATAGTTGCCCCTGGTGGCACCGGACATCGCCCAGTTTGGACCAACACTTAGAGAAGCACTGGCCCGGGGGGTTAAAATAAAGATGACCCTTGAGTACGCGAAACCCAAGGGAAAAAGGCTAGGTGGCAAATGGTAAAACCAAGGTTGGGCCTTGCTGGAGGAGTTTTATTCAAGGCAAACTGTCAAGGGGTTCCCATTATAACCCAACCGTGTAAGGAACGCAAAATCAAGGAACATAACACCGGTATGACGGAAACTAGGGCGCAAAAGAGGAACAAAACACCAGGCATAAGGCCGAGCCTTCCACACTTTACCAAGTATATAGGTGCATTAAAAGAGACAAGATATAATAATGATATCCCAACAATAAACATGTTCCAACAAGGAACAACTCCAATCTTCACCTGCAACTAGCAACGCTATAAGAGGGCTGAGCGAAGCGGTAACATAGCCAAACAACGGTTTGCTAGGACAAGGTGGGTTAGGGTTTGACATGGCAATATGGGAGGCATGATAAGCAAGTGGTTGTTGTCGTAGCATAGGCATAGCAAAAGAGCGAGCATCTAGCAAGCAAACATAGAAGTGATTTTGAGGGTATGGTCATCTTGCCTGCAAAGTTCTCCGAGTTGACGTTAGCTTGATCCTTGTAAGCGTACTCAACGGGCTCCTCGATCGTGTACTCGTCTCCCGGCTCTACCCAAGCAAGAACACAAGCAAAGGGAGACACAATCAACCACGTGCAATGCACAAACAACATGATGCGAAACATGGCATGATATGCGGGATGAGATATGTGGTGCATATGCATGCTTCGGAAAGGAATGATTGAACCTGGCCTCAACTTGGAAAACCAAGAGTTCCACTGGAAAGATGAGTTGATTTCGATCGAAATCGATATAAAGATCACCGGAATCGGATCCACGGTTTGGAAATGGCAAGCAAAACAAATATGGCACCGATATGCGATTAACAGCATGAGGCCATCTAGATGTAACAAGAACAACAAGCTACTGCACTCTAACATAACAACCAAATACATGGGAGGGATCCACTCAAGATGCTTGACAAAAGATGAACACTGAGCTACGGCTTATTCACCCAATAGCAGGTTCAAACAAGCATGGCAAAAGTGCAAAAGATATCAGGTTACAGACTTAGTGAAAGTAACAACATGTCAGGAATTTAACATCAGGAAGCAATGTTCAGAGCAAGATAACAACATGCTATAGGAGCATATCATGGCCAAGCAAGGCATGGCATGAAGCTACTCAAAGCATACAACAAAAGTCCCTTACTGACCATCAGCCAAAAACGATCAGAAAATACAGTGGCAACCATGTGAACATAGCAATTATCATTAACGGAATCAGACTTAGCAGAAAACTGGAACATGTCAAAACAGGTATTAAGTAGGCATGTTTACGAGCTCGATACACTCACCACAAGGCATTGCATGACAAACTAAGCATACACCCAGCAAGTAGACATGGCATAGAAGCTAAACATGGCAAGAACAACACCATAGCATGCATGGATTAACTACAACAACCTCGGCAAAAATGCTTAACACGTAAACATTCTGCCAGGAACATTTTATAGCAAAAGTAGAGCTCGATTGAGTCAATCTAGGTTGCTCCATAATTGCAAACAAAGACATGGATGGATAGAGCACAACAACATCTACAAAACACCCTTACTGATCATGCTCAAAAGACACTCGGTAGCAACATGGATACATGGCATAAAAATATAATCAGGGCAAAGACTTAGAATATTTCTAAGTCCCTGAAATCAGCAACATTATGAGGGCTACTTTTCATGCTTGTGCTAGTCACCGCAGAGATCGCAAAAATACATGGCATACACCCCTGTAAAGATGACATGGCATACTTCAAAACTCATGTAGGGCTCAAATTCATAGGAGGCACACAACAATCATGGCAAAAATGACAAAAGTCCAATTGCTGATAATAAACTGAAACTAACATTGCATAGCCCTCTTGCAACAACATTTAGGGCATCAAGATGAGCTCAAATGAACATAATGCAATGAGATGAACTAAAGTACTCGTCGAGACGAACAATTTGATATGCTACATGCCCAAAACGGAGCCATGGATGCGGAGATATGATGCGATGAACATATGCAAAAATTACTGTGATGAGGGCAAAAAGTCAACCCGAGCTAGGGTTTCCAGATCCAGAACCGGATCGGGGTGGCGCGCGCAACGAGGATCAACGGAGTCGGTGCCGGGGTTCGCCGGAGTTGACGTCGACATCGAGGAGGGGGCCGGCCGGAGCTGGGGAAGGAGACGATGCGGCGGCACGGGGCAACGAGGGGCGGCGGCGAGGCGAACGGCGGCGAGGTGAGGCGGCCGGCGAGCGGTGATGGGGTGTGGCGCCGGCGCGGGACGGCGGCGCGGGGCCGCGCCGGTTGGGAGGAGCCGGGCGGCGAGCGGCTGGATGTGAGCGGCGGGGTGAGGGGCGCCCGGGCCGGGGAGGTCCCGGCCTGGGTTCAGCGGGCCCGCGTGGTGCGGCGAAGTGGGTAAGGGGCGGTGTCGAATGGCATCCCGACACGTGGCGGCGGCGAGTCGGTCCGGACACGTCCGGCGCGCGGAGTTTCGTCCGGCGACGCGAGGAGAGGGAGAGGGTTAGGGTATGACCCAGATTTTCGGGGGGAGATGTCTTTATATAGGTAGAGGGAGCTAGGGGGCTCCAAATTGAGTACGGTTTTCGGCCACGCGGCCTAGATGATGGAGGGGATTTAGGTGGGTTTTGGGCCACTTTGGAGGGGTGTTGGGCTGCAACACACACGAGGCCTTCTCGGCTCCTCGGTTAACCGTTGGAGTATCAAACGAAGTCCAAATGGCACGAAACTTGACAGGTGGTCTACCGACAGTAAACCAAGTCCACTTGGCAAGTCTCGGTCCAATCCGAAAACGTTTAACACCCACACACGAAAATAGGTAGAAAGGGACACCGGAGGACATAGGAGCGCCAGAATGCAAAACGGACAACGGGGAAAATGCTCGGATGCATGAGACAAACACGTATGCAAATGCAATGCACATGATGACATGATATGAGATGCAAGGCAAAGACAAAAACAACATGAAGACAAAACCCGACAACGAGGAAATAACATAACTTAGTGCCGGAAATGGCAAGAGTTGGAATACAAATATGGCAGGTTACATACGGGGTGTTACAACACTCCACCACTACGAAAGGATCTCGTACCGAGATCTAGGACTGGAAAAACTCCGGGTACTCAGAACGGAGGTGATCCTCGCATTCCCAGGTGGCTTCACAGTCGAAATGATGTGACCACTTAACTTTTAGGAATTTGATAGACTTGTTGCGAGTCCTGCGCTCAGTTTCTGCAAGAATAGCAACGGGATGCTCATGATAAGACATGTCTTCCTGGAGATCAATCTCTTCAAAGTTGATGATGCGGTCAGGAGTCTTGAAACACTTGCGTAGCTGAGAGACATGAAACACGTCATGCACGTTTGCAAAGTTGGATGGAAGCTCAAGTTGATAGGTGAGATCGCCTCTTTCCAATGATCTTGAAAGGACCCACGTATCTAGGGGCAAGTTTCCCTTTGATACCGAAGCAACGAGTACCTTTCATTGGAGAGACGCGGAGGTAGACATGGTCTCCGATCTTGAAAGACAAGTCACGATGCTTGCTATCATAGTAATTCTTCTGGCGCTATTGCGCGGCTTTGAGATTTTCATGAATGACTTTGCACATTTCTTCAGCCTCTGTGATCAAGTCATTTCCAAGAAGTTGGCGTTCACCAGTCTCTGACCAGTTAATAGGAGTACGACACTTCCTGCCATAGAGAATCTTGAATGGGGCCTTGCCAGAACTCGCTTGAAAGCTGTTGTTGTAGGAGAACTCGGCATATGGAAGACAATCTTCCCACTTCACACCAAAAGAAATGACACATGCCCTGAGCATATCTTCAAGAATTTGATTGACCCGCTCGACTTGGCCACTGGTTTGAGGATGGAAGGTTGTGCTGAAGTGAATGTTGGTGCCCATGGCCTTCTGAAAAGAATCCCAGAACTTGGAAGTAAAGATGCTCCCACGATCTGAAGATATCAACTGCGGAATGCCGTGCAAAGAGACAATCCTGGAGGTATATAGCTCTGCCAACTGATGTGTTGTGATAGATTCTTTGATAGGAATAAAATGAGCCACTTTAGTGATCTTGTCGATGACAACGAAGATAACATCATTGCCACGCTTGGACTTTGGAAATCCAGTCACGAAGTCCATCTCAATATGGTCAAACTTCCATTCTGGAATGGCAAGAGGTTGGAGGAGACCAGATGGTCGTTGGTGTTCTGCCTCCACTCTTCTGCAGACATCACATTCATTCACGAACTGAGCAATCTTGCGCTTCATTCAAGTCCACCAATATGACTACTTGAGGTCATGGTACATATTTGTACTTCCAGGGTGAATAGAGAGGAGTGGATTGTGAGCCTCGTTCATAATGACTTTACGAAGGTCACCTTTAGGCACAACGATGCGATCCTCGAAGAATAGAGTATCCTTGTCATCAAGACAATAGCACTTGTACTTGGGTTGACTCTTGGCAATCCCAATCTTCACCTTCTTCAGCATAGCATCAAGAAGTTGAGCCTCACGAATCTGATCTTCCAGAGTAGGAGAGACTTGGAGGTTGGCAAGAAATCCTTGAGGAACAACTTGAAGATTAAGTTTACGGAAAGCTTCACAAAGCTCTGGTTGGTAAGGCTTGAGAATCAAACTGTTGCAGTAAGCCTTCCTGCTCAATGTGTCAGCAATTACATTGGCCTTGCCTAGAGTATATTCAATACTCAGATTATACTCTTGAATCATTTCGACCCAACGAGTCTGCCTGAGGTTGAGGTTAGGATGAGTGAAGATGTACTTGAGACTCTTATGATCAGTGAAGATGTCCACTTTTCTTCCCAACAAGAGATGTCTCCATGTTAAAAGAGCATGGACAACTGCCGCCAACTCGAGGTCATGAGTGGGGTAGTTCTTTTCGTTGGGCTTCAACTGGCGAGAGGTATAGGCCACAACTTTCTTCTCTTGCATCAACACTGCACCGAGACCTTGAAGGGAAGCATCACAGAAGACCTCGAACGGTTTGGATTCATCAGGAGGAGTCAGAACTCGAGCAGTGACTAATTTCTCTTTCAGGGTGTTGAAAGCGATGTCACATTTAGGCAACCAGGCATACTTCACATGCTTCTGGAGAAGGTTGGGAAGAGGCTTCGCGATCTTAGAGAAGTTCTCAACGAACCTTCGACAATAGCTTGCGAGCCCAAGGAAGCTGCGGAGTTGCTTCACATTCTGAGGTGGTTCCCAATTCACAATTGCAGACTCCTTCTCAGGATTAACAGATATACCCTTGGCGGAGATGATATGCCCAAGGTAGAGAACCTCATCGAGCCAAAACTCGCACTTTGGAAACTTCGCATAGAACTGATGTTCTCTGGGTTTATCCAGCACCAATCTCAAATGCTTGGCATGATCCTCCTTGTTCTCGGAAAAGACCAAAATGTCATCGAGGTAGACCAAGACAAAGTCATTTGTGTAGGCGTTGAAGATGAAGTTCATCATGCGGGAGAATGTTGGAGGAGCGTTGACGAGGCTGAAAGACATGACTGTATTCATATGAAACATAGCTTGTTCTGAATGTTGTCTTGGGGATATCTTCTTCACGAATGCGAATCTGATGATAGCCCATACGGAGATCAAGCTTGGAGAATACTTAGGCACCTTTGAGTTGTTCGAAAAGCTGGGAAGTGGGTACTTGTTCTTTATGGTCTTCTTGTTCAATGGACGGTAGTCGACACAAAGTCGGTCCGTTCCATCCTTCTTCTTGACGAAAAGAACACCACAACCCCATGGAGAAGAACTTGGTCGGATGAGACCCATACGCTCTTGAATATCGAGTTGTTTCTTCAGCTCCTTCAACTCTTTAGGACCAAGCTTGTAAGGACGTTTGCAAACAGGTTTTGTGCCAGGCTCAAGATCGATGACGAATTCAACTGGCCGGTGCGGAGGCATTCCTAGGAGCTCTTTTGGAAATACGTCTTGATATTCGCAAACGACTGGAATCTGAGAGATGGCATCCAGCTCGCCCTTCTCATTGAGAGAAAACAGTCGAATGGTATCATCCCGAGCGGCAAAGACGATTACATCCTCAGACGAATGTGTCAATTGAATCTGCCTGGCAGCACAATCAAGTTGAGCCTTGTGCTTATAAAGCTAGTCCATTCCAAGAATAAGATCAATATCCGAGTTACCAAGGACCATTGGAGAAGATAGAAACTTATAGTCACCCAACGTGATAGTGACATCCGGAGCCATCATTTTGGTGTTCATGAACAAACCCGGAGAGGAAACCGCTATCGGCTTAGGCAAATCGACAGTATGCAAATCGTTCATGGATGCAAAAGGCTTCGATATGAATGACAAAGATGCACCAGTATAAAAAAGAACTCTTGCAGGGATATCGTTAATAGGAAGGTTACCCATAATCACATCTGACAAGTCCTCTGCCTGAGCTGCGTTCATCGTGTTGATCTTAGTAGACTTGGGATTATGCTTGACCACTGTAGTGCTAGTAGACCTCACAGGAGGAGGAGGAGGAGGAGGAAGACACCTCTGATTGAAGCATTTGTTGGCATAGTGAACCTTCTGCTGACACTTGTTCCACATGACCGCTGAAAGCGGACGGTGATATGGAGCACTTGATCTTGGAGCATGAGACGAAGTCTTGTTCTGAAAGCCTGGGTTGGGTGGGTGGGAAGATCCATTGCCACCTTTGCTCTTCTGCTGATAAGGCTAACGGAACGGAGGAGGAGGAGGCAACCAATACTTTTGCTGCTTAGTAGCCACTTGAGTTGAGGAAGAAGGAGTTGCATCCCTGACTCGTTTCTTGGAAGCATTGCACTTGAGTTGAGCAGTCTCTTGTTTCAGTGCCATGTTGTAAAACTCATCATACTTCTGCGGCTCAAAAAGCACAAGAGCTAGTTGAAGATCTTCTCTGAGGCCAACTTTGAACTGATAAATCATGCTCTTCTCATCAGGGATGTCTTGCTTAGCAAAAGGAGCGAGCTTCTGGAACATGATGTTATACTGGTAAACAGACAAGCTGCCTTGCTTTAGGTTGCGGAACTCCTCACGCTTTCTCTCAACAACACTCTGAGGAATATGCTGAGCTTTGAAGTCTTGAAGAAATTCATCCCAGGTAATCACATGACCTCCTCTAGAATCTTTGTATTGCTGATACCACTCTGCAGCTTGGTCTTTGAGTTGGAACGAAGCAAACTTGACAAAGTCCTCAGGCCTGACGTTGTGCACTCGAAATGCTTGCAGATATCCATGAGCCAATCATCAGCGTCTGTTGCCTCGACACACTTGATGAAGGTCTTTGGCTAGTTAGCGAGGAACTGGTTGAGTGTAGCAAACTGATTCTGATTGTTGCCATGGCCTTGATTCCCTTGGTTGCGCTCTTGCAAGAGTTGCATGATCAGCTGCGTGTTGGCATTGGTAGCGTCCATCACAGCTTGACATGCCTCTGGAGGAGGAGGTGGTGGCGGCGGTTCAGGATTCTGATGCGTTGGAGGAGCCATCCTGAAGAGGGTGACATCCGTTAGCATCTTGACAGACATATATTCAAGCTGAATCAAATGGATCGAAAATTGCAACATATAGTCTTAACATCCGAACAAAACGAACGAATGCATTCCAATTGAAATGGTCACACTTCCATAAATTGAGAAGCCACTTAGATAGAGGTAGAAGAATAAACAACAAGGTACGGACAAGAACAAATACTTGGTGAGGATTACCCAATCACAAACCAAATATTTGCGGAAGAAATACTAGAGCTACATGAATTCCCACCTATGAAACTCCCGAAATTCTCCCGGTTATGCAATCAGGTGTTGGGGATACAGGGGAAGCATAATATCTCACCCAAAGCTAGCATATCCTACATCTAGCTGTATCCATCCTTCAACACATAACCAAGAAACCTTCGGAAAGCATTTACCTCAACCTTCGAAAAGCATCCGTTATACGAGTTATGGCAATACTCCCGAACTCCCGCCCCAATATTGGGTGGTGTCGAGGTTATCTCACCAACAACTGCATAAAAGAGATTTTTGATGTCGGCGAAACTCAGGTATTCCAGAATTGCAACGATAAAATTGTGATGACAACACCTCGAAGCTCAACTCCCCGGGACACTGCCACAACCCCTAAATGTCAGGAGGCACCAAGAACAATGTTCTTGTCACAAAACCATCGGAACGATTCCAAGATACCCGCGTGATCCTAAAAATAATTTAGTGAAATTTGAGAAGAGAAGAGTCAAAACTCTACGTCAGGATGCCTCACCAGAGCGACGAAGGGACTGAGGAGTAAAAAGAATCCTACTCTCCGATATATATAATCCTAAATGACTCAAAACATTTTTCTAGACTCAACAACGCCAGCGATTCGATCAAGCAGGGGGGCTCCTAAGTCGGGGAAGGCTCTGATTACCAACTTGTAACGCCCACGATGCGGCTATATCTCCCACGTGTCGAAGCACGACTTAGAGGCATAACCGCATTGTAAGCAATGTCGCAAGTGGGGTAATCTTCACACAACCCATGTAATGAATAAGGGAAAAGGTACATAGTTGGCTTACACTCGCCACGTCACACAATAGCATAAATATCATTAAATTCATCCAGATACAATCAAGGTCCGACTACGGAACCAAAATAAAGAACAACCCTAAATGCAACAAAGTCCCCGATCGCCCCAACTGGGCACCACTACTGATCGTCTGGAAAGGAAACGTAGTATCGTCCTGAGTCCTCATCGAACTCCCACTTGAGCTCAGTCAAATCTCCTGGAGCGGTATCATCGGTCCCTGCATCTGGTTTTGAAGTAATCTGTGAGTCACGGGGACTTAGCAATCTCACACCCTCGCGATCAAGACTATTTAAGCTTATAGGAAGGGTAAAGGTACCAGGTGGAGCTGCAGCAAGCACTAGCATACATGGTGGCTAACATATGCAAATGAGAGTGAGAAGAGAAGGCAAAGGCACGGTCGATAAACTATGATCAAGAAGTGATCCTAGAACAACCTATGTTCAAGCATAACACGAGACCGTGTTCTCTTCCCGGACTCCGCCGCAAAGAGACCATCACGGCCACACACTCTGTTGATTCATTTTAATTAAGTTAAGTTTAAGGTTATCTACAACCGGACATTAACAAATTCCCATCTGCCCATAACCGCGGGCACGGCTTTCGAAAGTTCAAATCCCTGCAGGGGTGTCCCAACTTAGCCCATCACAAGCTCTCACGGTCAACGAAGGATATTCCTTCTCCCAAGACAATCTGATCAGACTCAGAATCCCGGTTACAAGACATCTCGACAATGGTAAAACTAAACCAGCAAAGCCACCTGAATGTGCCGACAAATCCCGATAGGAGCTGCACATATCTCGTTCTCAGGGCACACCGAATGAGCAATACGTCGGGTAGGCCAGCCCAGAGTTGCCCCTGGTGGCACCGGACATCGCCCAGTTTGGACCAACACTTAGAGAAGCACTGGCCCAGGGGGTTAAAATAAAGATGACCCTTGAGTCCGCGAAACCCAAGGGAAAAAGGCTAGGTGGCAAATGGTAAAACCAAGGTTGGGCCTTGCTGGAGGAGTTTTATTCATGGCGAACTGTCAAGGGGTTCCCATTATAACCCAACCGTGTAAGGAACGCAAAATCAAGGAACATAACACCGGTATGACGGAAACTAGGGCGGCAAGAGAGGAACAAAACACCAGGAATAAGGCCGAGCCTTCCACCCTTTACCAAGTATATAGGTGCATTAAAATAGACAAGATATAATAATGATATCCCAACAATAAACATGTTCCAACAAGGAACAACTCCAATCTTCACCTGCAACTAGCAACGCTATAAGAGGGCTGAGCGAAGCGGTAACATAGCCAAACAACGGTTTGCTAGGACAAGGTGGGTTAGGGGTTTGACATGGCAATACGGGAGGCATGATAAGCAAGTGGTAGGTATCGTAGCATACGCATAGAAAAAGAGCGAGCATCTAGCAAGCAAAGATAGAAGTGATTTCGAGGGTATGGTCATCTTGCCTGCAAAGTTCTCCGAGTTGACGTTAGCTTGATCCTTGTAAGCGTACTCAACGGGCTCCTCGATCGCGTACTCGTCTCCCTACTCTACCCAAGCAAGAACACAAGCAAAGGGAGACACAATCAACCACGTGCAATGCACAAACAACATGATGCAAAACATGGCATGATATGCGGGATGAGATATGCGGTGCATATGCATGCTTCGGAAAGGAATGATTGAACCTGGCCTTAACTTGGAAAACCAAGAGTGCCACTGGAAAGATGAGTTGATTTCGGTCGAAATCGATATAAAGATCACCGGAATCGGATGCACAGTTTGGAAATGGCAAGCAAAAAAATAAGGCACCGATCTGCGATTAACAGCACGAGGCCATATAGATGCAACAAGAACAACAAGATACTGCACTCTAACATAACAACCAAATACATGGCAGGGATCCACTCAATATGCTTGACAAAAGAAGAACACTGAGCTACGGCTAATTCACCCAATAGCAAGTTCAAACAAGCATGGCAGAAGTGCGAAAGATACCAGGTTACAAACTTAGTGAAAATAACATGTCAGGAATTTAACATCAGGAAGCAATGTTCAGAGAAAGATAACAACATGCTATAGGAACATATCATGGCAAAGCAAGGCATGGCATGAAACTACTCAAAGCATACAACAAAAGTCCCTTACTGACCATCAGCCAAAAACAATCAGAAAATACAATGGCAACCATGTGAACATAGTAATTATCGTTAACAGAACCAGACTTAGCAGAAAACTGGAACATGGCAAAACAGATATTAAGTAGGCATTTTTACGAGCTCAATGCACTCACCACAAGGCATTGCATGACAAACTAAGCATACACCCAGCAAGTAGAGATGGCATAGAAGCTAAACATGGCAAGAACAACATCATAGCATGCATGGATCAACTACAACAACCTCGGCAAAACTGCTTAACACGTAAACATTCTGCCAGGAACATTTTATAGCAAAAGTAGAGCTCGATTGAGTCAAGCTAGGTTGCTCCATAATTGCAAACAAAGACATGGATGGATAGAGCACAACAACATCTACAAAACACCCTTACTGATCATGCTCCAAAGACACTCGGTAGCAACATGGATACATGGCATAAAAATATAATCAGGGCAAAGACTTAGAATATTTCTAAGTCCCTGAAATCAGCAACATTACGAGGGCTACTTTTCATGCTTGTGCTAGTCACCACAGAGATCACAAAAATACATGGCATACACCCCTGTAAAGATGACATGGCATACTTCAAAACTCATGTAGGGCTCAAATTCATAGGAGGCACACAACAATCATGGCAAAAATGACAAAAGTCCAATTGCTGATAATAAACTGAAACTAACATTGCATAGCCCTGTTGCAACAACATTTAGGGCATCAAGATGAGCTCAAATGAACATAATGCAATGAGATGAAATAAAGTACTCGTCGAGACGAACAATTTGATATGGTACATGCCCAAAACGGAGCCATGGATGCGGAGATATGATGCGATGAACATATGCAAAAATTACTGTGATGAGGGCAAAAAGTCAACCCGAGCTAGGGTTTCCAGATCCAGAACCGGATCGGGGTGGCGCGCGCAACGAGGATCAACGGAGTCGGCGCCGGGGTTCGCCGGAGTTGACGTCGGCGTCGAGGAGGGGGCCGGCCGGAGCTGGGGAAGGAGACGATGCGGCGGCACGGGGCAACGAGGGGCGGTGGCGAGGCGAACGGCGGCGAGGTGAGGCGGCCGGCGAGCGGTGACGGGGTGCGGCGCCGGCGCGGGACGGCGGCGCGGGGCCGCGCCGGTTGGGTGGAGCCGGGCGGCGAGCGGCTGGATCTGGGCGGCGGGGTGAGGGGCGCCCGGGCCGGGGAGGTCCCGGCCTGGGTTCAGCGGGCCCGCATGGTGCAGCGAAGTGGGTAAGGGGCGGTGTCGAATGGCATCCCGACACGTGGCGGCGGCGAGTCAGTTCGGACACGTCCGGCGCGCGGAGTTTCGTCCGGCGGCGCGAGGAGAGGGAGAGGGTTAGGGTATGACCCAGATTTTCGGGGGGAGATGTCTTTATATAGGTAGAGGGAGCTAGGGGGATCCATATTGAGTATGGTTTTCGGCCACGCGACCTAGATGATGGAGCGGATTTAGGTGGGTTTTGGGCCACTTTGGAGGGGTGTTGGGATGCAACACACACGAGGCCTTCTCGGCTCCTCGGTTAACCGTTGGAGTATCAAACGAAGTCCAAATGGCACGAAACTTGACAGGCGGTCTACCGGTAGTAAACCAAGGCCACTTGGCAAGTCTCGATCCAATCCGAAAACGTTTAACACCCAGACACGAAAATAGGTAGAAAGGGACACCGGAGGACATAGGAGCGCCGGAATGCAAAACGGACAACGGGGAAAATGCTCGGATGCATGAGACAAACACGTATGCAAATGCAATGCACATGATGACATGATATGAGATGCAAGGCAAAGACAAAAACAACACGAAGACAAAACCCGACAACGAGGAAATAACATAACTTAGTGCCGGAAATGGCAAGAGTTGGAATACAAATATGGCAGGTTACATACGGGGTGCTACAACACTCCACCACTACAAAAGGATCACGTCCCGAGATCTAGGACTGGAAAAACTCCGGGTACTCAGAACGGAGGTGATCCTCGCGTTCCCAGGTGGCTTCATAGTCGAAATGATGTGACCACTTGACTTTTAGGAATTTGATAGACTTGTTGCGAGTCTTGCGCTCAGTTTCTGCAAGAATAGCAACGGGATGCTCATGATAAGACAGGTCTTCCTGGAGATCAATCTCTTCAAAGTTGATGATGCGGTCGGGAGTCTTGAAACACTTGCGTAGCTAAGAGACATGAAACACGTCATGCACGTTTGCAAAGTTGGATGGAAGCTCAAGTTGATAGGTGAGATCGCCTCTTTTTCCAATGATCTTGAAAGGACCCACGTATCTAGGGGCAAGTTTCCCTTTGATACCGAAGCGACGAGTACCTTTCATTGGAGAGACGCGGAGGTAGACATGGTCTCCGATCTCGAAAGCCAAGTCACGATGCTTGCTATCATAGTAATTCTTCTGGCGCGATTGCGCGGCTTTGAGATTTTCATGAATGACTTTCCACATTTCTTCAGCCTCTGTGATCAAGTCATTTCCAAGAAGTTGGCGTTCACCAGTCTCTGACCAGTTAAGAGGAGTACGACACTTCCTGTCATAGAGAATCTTGAATGGGGCCTTGCCGGAACTCGCTTGAAAGCTGTTGTTGTAGGAGAACTCGGCATATGGAAGACAATCTTCCCACTTCACACCAAAATAAATGACACATGCCCTGACCATATCTTCAAGAATTTGATTGACCCGCTCGACTTGGCCACTGGTTTGAGGATGGAAGGTTGTGCTGAAGTGAATGTTGGTGCCCATGGCCTTCTGAAAAGAATCCCAGAACTTGGAAGTAAAGATGCTCCCACGATCTGAAGATATCAACTATGGAATGATGTGCAAAGAGACAATCCTGGAGGTATATAGCTCTGCCAACTAAGGTGTTGTGATAGATTCTTTGATAGGAATAAAATGAGCCACTTTAGTGATCTTGTCGATGACAACGAAGATAACATGATTGCCACAAACAACATGATGCGAAACATGGCATGATATGCGGGATGAGATATGCTGTGCATATGCATGCTTCGGAAAGGAATGATTGGACCTTGCCTCAACTTGGAAAACCAAGAGTTCCACTGGAAAGATGAGTTGATTTCGGTCGAAATCGATATAAAGATCACTGCAATCGGATCCACGGTTTGGAAATGGCAAGGAAAACAAATTTGGCACCGATATGCGATTAACAGCATGAGGCCATCTAGATGTAACAAGAACAACAAGCTACTGCACTCTAACATAACAACCAAATACATGGGAGGGATCCACTCAAGATGCTTGACAAAATGAGCTACGGCTTATTCACCCAATAGCAGGTTCAAACAAGCATGGCAAAAGTGCAAAAGATATCAGGTTACAGACTTAGTGAAAGTAACAACATGTCAGGAATTTAACATCAGGAAGCAATGTTCAGAGCAAGATAACAACATGCTATAGGAGCATATCATGGCAAAGCAAGGCATGGCATGAAGCTACTCAAAGCATACAACAAAAGTCCCTTACTAACCATTAGCCAAAAACGATCAGAAAATACAGTGGCAACCATCTGAACATAGCAATTATCATTAACAGAATCAGACTTAGCAGAAAACTGGAACATGTCAAAACAGATATTAAGTAGGCATGTTTATGAGCTCGATACACTCACCACAAGGCATTGCATGACAAACTAAGCATACACCCAGCAAGTAGACATGGCATAGAAGCTAAACATGGCAAGAACAACACCATAGCATGCATGGATCAACTACAACAACCTCGGCAAAAATGCTTAACACGTAAACATTCTGCCAGGAACATTTTATAGTAAAAGTAGAGCTCGATTGAGTCAAGCTAGGTTGCTCCATAATTGCAAACAAAGACATGGATGGATAGAGCACAACAACATCTACAAAACACTCTTACTGATCATGCTCAAAAGAGGCATGGATCACTCGGTAGCAACATGGATACATGGCATAAAAATATAATCAGGGCAAAGACTTAGAATATTTCTAAGTCCCTGAAATCAGCAACATTACGAGGGCTACTTTGCATGCTTGTCATAGTCACCACAGAGATCACAAAAATACATGGCATACACCCCTGTAAAGATGACATGGCATACTGCAAAACTCATGTAGGGCTCAAATTCATAGGAGGAACACAACAATCATGGCAAAAATGACAAATGTCCAATTGCTGATAATAAACTGAAACTAACATTGCATAGCCCTCTTGCAACAACATTTAGGGCATCAAGATGATCCCAAATGAACATGATGCAATGAGATGAAATGAAGTACTCGTTGAGACGAACAATTTGATATGCTACACGCCCAAAACGAAGCCACTAATGCAGAGATATGATGAGATGAACATATGCAAAAATTACTGTGATGAGGGCAAAAAGTCAACCCAAGCTAGGGTTTCCAGATCCAAACCCGGAACGGGGTGGCGCGCGCAATGAGGATCGACGGAGTCGGTGACGTGGTTCGCCGGAGTTGATGTCGGCGTCGAGGAGGGGGCCGGCCGGAGCTGGGGAAGGAGACGATGAGGCGGCGCGGGACGATGAGGGGCGGCGGTGAGGCGAACGGTGGCGAGGTGAGGCGGCCGGCGAGCGGCGACAGGGTGTGGCGCCGGCGCGGGGTGGCGCCAGTAGGGAGGAGCCGGGCGGTGAGCGGTGGGATCTGGGCAGCGGGGTGAGGGGCGCCCGCGCCCTCCCCGCGCGGTGCGGCGAAGTGGGCACGGGGCGGCGTCGAATGGTAGCCCGACACGTGGTGGAGGCGAGGCGGTTCGGACACATCTGGCGCGTGGAGTTTCGTTCGGCGGTGCAAGGAGAGGGAGAGGGTTAGGGTTTGACCCAGATTTTCGGGGGAAATATCTTTATCTAGGTAGAGGGAGCTAGGGGCTCCAAATTGAGCATGGTTTTCGGCCACACGATCGTGATCAAACGGCCTAGATGATGGAGGGGATTTAGGTGGGTTTTGGGCCACTTTGGAGGGGTGTTGGGCTGCAACACACACGAGGCCTTCTCGGCTCCTCGGTTAACCGTTGGAGTCTCAAACGGAGTCCATATGGCACAAAACTTGACAGGCAGTCTACCGGTAGTAAACCAAGGCCGCTTGGCAAGTCTCGGTCCGATCCGAAAACGTTTAACACCACACACGAAAAGTGGTAGAAAGGGACACTGGAGGACATAGGAGCGCCGAATGCAAAACAGACAACGGGGAAAATGCTCGGATGCATGAGACGAACACGTATGCAAATGCAATGCACATGATGACATGATATGAGATGCAAGGCAAAGACAAAAACAACACGAAGACAAAAACCCGACAACGAGGAAATAACATAACTTAGTGCCGGAAATGGCAAGAGTTCGAATACAAATATGGCAGGTTACATACGGGGTGTTACAAATTCTCAAGAAGATACTAATGGAGCTTCAAGTTCATCATTCTTCATTCTTTTTCTTCTCCGGTGGATTCAATCCAAGCTTTTGGTGTTGGGCATATCTTTTTCATTGGTTCACATGCTTTCCATGTTGGAAGTCCTTACCGAAGACTCTCTTATTTATTCACCTCTCGCTATTCAATTGTTTCGGAGTGCAGAAGATATCTCAGAAGATTTGTATCTCCACTATCAATCCGTTCAAGCTCTTTCGAGGATGTTATCTCATTCAAGCCATTTAATTTAACCGGAGCAATCACCTTTTCAAGTAATCGTTCAACGGTGTACCTTTTGAGTGGGCCCTAACCCACAGGTCTTTTCCCAGGATCTTATCTAACTCGTCTTATTTTCCCCGAGCTACTCTCAAATTATTCTTCAAAATTGAGGTAAGAATGAATTATCATCAGTCATATGTATTTTCTCCAAGATCTATCAAATTCTTTTCATCGTTGGCTCAACCTCTTCGCTTTTGATTCTCTCGGAGTGTTTAATCAATTCATGGTGGTGTTTCTCATCATCATTCTCTACATTTTAACACCTAAGAAGAGATCCTCTTAAATTCTTACGCGTTCTCTCAAGATTCTTGGTGCTAGCTTTATGCCATCCTCTCATAATTGTTCTCGAGTTGTGAGAATTCTTTTCACCCATCCGAAGCAATTTAGGTGTCTTTTTCAGTTTAATTCTCTGGAGCCCATCATCCCGGAATTATTCATTCCAGCTTTTAGCTCTTGTTCTCCAAATATTACCAGTGCATCATTCAAGTATTCTCTAATCAGTTTGTGATCTCTTCGTTCTCATGTACGTAAATTCCCTCAAGTATCTTCATTCGTTTTCCAATTTTTCTGAGTGAATTGTGCATTTGCTACCTTCATTTTCAATTCTTACGGTGGTTCGATTCGACATTTCTCTTCCTTCGTTATCATATCAATTCAATCGTTGTTTCCAAATCCCACTAACGGAGCCATCAAGACCTTCCCAAGTTTATGCTATATCTCTCCTTTATCATTTCCAATGAGAATGGTAGTGTGCCAAATCCGTTGCTTGTCATCAATTTAATTGATGAAGGATAAGCATAATGTAATTCTTATTCTTGTTTCATCCAAGTGATTAATTCCTTATTCTTGAGGTTCATCAAATTCTTGATTTCAGTTGTCCTTCTTTCTTTCCTGAGTTCCCTGTTTTCTCAGTTATATCATTTCAAAGCTTCATCTAATCATTGCAAGGCTTCTCCCGGAGTTATTTTCAACTTTCCCTTTTCGTTTGATCATTCTTTTATTACCGGAGTTCTTCATGGAGACTCAACATGGTGGTTCGTCAAGGGTTCTTTTCATTCTTCAATTGTCTTCAAGATTTGTCTCGAAGTTATGATCCGCCAAGCTATACTCAAAAATAAACATGGTGTTCAACACATGTCTTGTTTTGAGGAGTTCAAGCATTCTTCATCTTGCATTCCGAAGTGCAATTCTTTCTCTCTTATCTTTTGAGGTGGTGTTATGTCACTCTTGACAATTTCCCTTCGTGTTCCATGATTCACAAGTTGTCCGGAATGACATATTTTAAACTCATCATTTTCAATTCATTTATGAGATCCTTGCAACCCATCAATCTCTTCATTGGAGTTATTTGGGGTTATATTTCACCTAAAGATTTCCCTAAGGATTGTTTATATTAATGGTGCTCATAAATGACCCAAGTTCTTCATTTATCCTCCTGGTGAAATAAGTTTCTCATCTCCTTGTTGATATCAATCCGATCTTTTGTTTCTGTTATTGGCAGAATTTCACCTCATAGTTTTGAGATGTCTTCCATAAGCCAACATCAAGCTTATCCTTTCGTTGTTGATAATCCAACAACTCTGTTCTAGCATTTGTTGTTAGTGTGCTCTCTCAAGATCTTGTTTCCCTCCATTCATGCCATTCCATTCTTTCATTTCTTCCGGAGGCATTGCGTTGTTGCTCTCTTCTCTCATCATCTCGAGTTGTGAGGATCGTGTTCTTTTCAAGCTTATCCATTTAACCGGAGTGTTGTGTCCTCCAAGTTCTTTTCATCTTATCAAGTCTTGCATCTCGTTTCTACCAGAGTGCTTGCATGTACGTCTTATCCACTGTACCCCTTTTCTTTTGTCTTTCAACCTACAAGGTTCTAGTAATGTTCCTTGTTCCTCTTTTCTAACGGAGTGTTTTCAACTTCGATCATCTCCATTGTTTCCTGTTCTCAAATGGTTTAACCTCTCAAACTTTATGGTTTCACTCGTTTGTCGAAGAAGCAACGTAGTTTTACCTCTTATCTTCCTCTTCCATTTCCCTCTGGTGCCATGCTAGATCTCGGGACGAGATCCTCTCATAGTGGTGGAGTGTTGTAACGCACCGGATACAACTTTCCATATTTGTAACTCCGACTCTTGCCTTTTCCGGAGATGCGATACGAATTTCCCTTTGTGGTTGGGTTTTTGTCTTTGTTTTGCTTTTTTTCATGCCATGCATTTCATATCATGTCATCATGTGCATCGCATTTGCATTCGTGTTTGTCTCATGCATCCGAGCATTTTCCCTGTTGTCCGTTTCGCAATCCGACACTCCCACATGCACCCGGCGCACCCCTCTTGTCTCTTTTCGTGAGCGGGAGAAAAACGTTCTCGGAATGGGCCGAGATTTGTCAAGTGGCCTTGGTACATCACCGGTAGACCGCCTGTTGAAATTCGTTCCATTTGGAGGTCGTTTGATACCCCAACGGTAAATCGGGTAACTGCAAAAGCCTCTTTGGGTTGCAGCCCAACACCCCTTCAAAACGGCCCAATAACCCATCTAAACCATCTCCATGTCCTCCGCCGTCGGATCATGATCGTGTGGGCGAAAACCGCACCTCATTTGGACACTCCCACCTCCTTCTACCTATAAATATGTGATCCCCTCCGAATTTCATGCAGATGAAACCCTAGCTTCTTCCTCCTCCCGCCGCCGGACATGTCCGCCACCGCCCTCCGGCCAACCACAACGCGCCACCTCACTGCGCCGCCTCTCCCCGTGTGGCCCGCGAGGCCCACGGCCGGCCCACCCGTGCCCGCGCCGGTCCGGAGCCGTTGCCCGACCGCGCCGCCGCCCAGCCCGAGCGCCGCCCGTGTGCACCACCGCCACCTCGTCGTTCGTCACCGGCAGCCGCCGCCGGAGATGAGTGCCCCGACCGCCCCTTTTCCCTCCCTTGCTCTCCTTCTTGATCTAACCTCTCCCGGCCTCCTGCTTCTCTCGCTGCAGGAGCACAACAGCCATGGCGCCGCCCCTACCACCTCCCAACGCCGGCCATGTGGGGCCCCGAGGCCCTCGTCTATCGCCGGATCCGGACGCCCCATGCCCTGATCTACCCATTCCGGCCTCCCCGATGCCCGTCGGAGTCTCATACCGCCCCACCGTTGCCGTTGACTTCCACCGGCGTCGTTCTATAGTAGAGATGGAGCTTCCTCGATCAGATCTCGTTTTCGCGCTGGTAGTAATTCCACTAAGTCCCAAGTTTTCAACTTCACGTGTGCATCTTTGACCTGTCATAACTCCGTGCATATTGCTCCGATTCATGCATATGATATATCAAAATGTTCACTATGTGATGGTCTTCATATTGTTGTATTGTGGCATGCTTGTTTGAGTTCATCTTGATGCCATTTTAATTGATGAAAGAGAGCTATAAAATGTTAGGATCTGGTACTTATCAGATCATGAGGTTTTTCATTTTTGTTGCATTTGATGTGTGCATCATATGGGCATGAGGTCTACATCTGTTTTGAACTACATCATGTCATCTCTACAGGGGTGCTTGTCTTGTATTTTTTATGATCAATGTGGTGACTAGCACAAGCATGCAAACTAGGCTTCGTGATGTTGTCATTTTCAGGGACTTAGGGTTTTGCTAAGTCTTTTACCTTCTGTTATTTTGATGCCATGTAAACTTGAGGCTACAGTGAGATCCATGTTTATTTTGGAATACTTCATTAAGTGTGTTTTGAACATGCGGTTATGCTTTATCCATCAATGCCCCTGTTTGGAATTATGGAGTTGTCTAGCATGTCCTTTTCGTGCTCTACTTTTGCTATAAAATGTTCCTAGCAGAATGTTAACATGTTAATCAATATTGCCATGGTTGTTGCTAGTTGTCCATGCATCCTATTAACTTTCTGTTGCCATGGTTAGATTCATGAACATGTCATCTTGCTGTTGGTATGCTTGTTTTGTCATTCAACGTTTTGTGGTGAGTGGTATGAGCTTGCAAAGTTGCCTTCATAAATCTGTTTATACCATGCTCTGTTTTTTTTGCTAAGTCTGAAACTCTTAATAAAACTTGCTATGTTTGCCTGGGTGTCATCATATCTTCTGTGCCTTTTTCGCTCATGTTCAGTAAGGGACTTTTGATCTATGCTTTTAGTAGAATCATGCCATGCCTTTGTTTGCTATGATATATTCCTGTAGCATGTTGTTTTATTGCTCTAAACATTGCTTCCAGATGTTGTTTTTGACATGTTAGTAATTTCTCTAAGTCTGTGATGCTGATATCTTTTGCACTTTTGCCATAGTTGTTTGAACCTGTTCTAGTGTAATTTAGTCGTAGCTCAGTGTTCATGTTTTGTCAAGCATATCTTGTAAATTACTACCATATGCTTTGTTGTTATGCTGGAGTGCAATAGCTTAGCTTCTTGTTGCATTCTAAGTGCCTTCGTGCTGTTAATTACAGTTTTGCACCATTCTTGAATGCTTGCCATTTGCAAATCGTGCATCCGTTTGTGGTGATCTTTATATCGATTTCAACCGAAATCAACTCATCTTTCCAACGACATACTTTGTTTGCCAAGTTGATGCCTTGTTCATTATTTCCCTTCCGGAGCACGCATATGCATTGCATATCATATCTTGCATATCATGCCATGTATCGCATCATGTTGCTTGTGCATTTCACCGTGATTGATTGTTGTTCCATTGCTTGTGTTCTTGCCTTGGGTAGAGCCGGGAGACAAGTATGTGAACGAGGAACCTGTTGAGTACGCTATCGAGGATCAAGCTTTCGACAACTCTGAGAACTTTGCAGGCAAGATGACCATACCCTCGAAACTACTTCTATCTTTGCTAGCTAGTTGTTCGCTCTATTGCTATGTCGCGCTACCTACCACTTTCTATATCATGCCTCCCTTATTGCCATGTCAAGCCTCTAACCCACCTTTCCTAGCAAACCGTTGTTTGGCTATGTTACCGCTTTTGCTCAGCCCCTCTTATAGCATTGCTAGTTGCAGGTGAAGATGAAGTTTGTTCCATGTTGGAACATGGATATTGTTGGGATATCATTATTATCTCTTATTTACTTTAATGCATCTATATACTTGGTAAAGGGTGGAAGGCTTGGCCTTTTTCCGGGTGTTTTGTTCCACTCTTGCCGCCCTAGTTTCCGTCATATCGGTGTTATGTTCCTTGATTTTCCGTTCCTTACGCGGTTGGCTGTTATGGGAACCCCTTGACAATTCGCTTTGAATAAAACTTCTCCAGCAAGGCCCAACCTTGGTTTTAACATTTGTCACCTAAGCCTTTTCCCTTGGGTTCTGCAAACTCAAGTGTCATCCTTATTTTAACCCCCGGGCCAGTGCTCCTCTGAGTGTTGGTCCAAAACAGAGCCACTTGCGGTGCCGCCCCGAGGCAACTTGGGGTATCGTTGGTTGTCGTACGTAGTGTTCATCCGGTGTGCCCTGAGAATGAGATACGTGCCACTCCTATCGGGATTTGTCGGCACATCGGGTGGCTTGGCTGGTCTTGTTTTACCATTATCGGAATGTCTTGTAACTGGGATTCCAAGACTGATCGGGTCTTTCCGGAAGAAGGAATATTCTTCGTTGACCGTGAGAGCTTGTGATGGGCTAAGTTGGGACACCCCTGCAGGGTATAAAATTTCGAGAGTCGTGCCCACGGTTATGTGGCAGATGGGCGTTTGTCAATATCTGGTTGTAGAGAACTTGACACTTAAATTAATTAAAATGAATCAACCGCGTGTGTAGTCGTGATGGTCTCTTTTCAGCGGAGTCCGGGAAGAGGACACAGTCTCGTGTTATGCTTGAATGTAAGTAGATTCAGGATCACTTCTTGATCACTTATAGCTTCTCGACCGTGTGTTGCATCTCTTCTCGCTCTTATTTGCGTATGTTAGCCACCATATATGCTTAGTGCTTGCTGTAGCTCCACCTCACTACCCTTTCCTACCCTTAAGCTTAAATAGTCTTGATCTCCCGGGTGTGAGATTGTTGAGTCCTCGTGACTCACAGATACTTCCAAACAGTTGCAGGTGCCGATGATACCAGTGCAGGTGACGCAACCGAGCTCAAGTGGGAGCTCAATGAAGATCTTGATTGATGTTTTATGTGTTTTCCGGTTGATCAGTAGTGGAGCCCGGTTGGGATGATCGGAGATCTAGCATTTGGGGTTGTCTTCTTTTATTTTGGTTCCGTAGTCGGACCTTTGTTTGTAGTTTGGATGATGTATGGATTATTTATGTATTGTGTGAAGTGGCGATTGTAAGCCAACTCTTTATCCCTTTCTTTTTCATTACATGGGATGTGTGAAGATTACCCCTCTTGCAACAAGCCTACCATGCGGCTATGCCTCTAAGTCGTGCCCCGACACGTGGGAGATATAGCCGCATTGTGGGTGTTACACCAGCACTGGGTTAGCCAACAACTCAGGATGGAAAACTTCAATGATAAACCCGGCCGCTAAGAGCCGGGCCACCTCTTCACCAATGGTCTTTCGCCTTTCTTCGTTAAACCGATGAAGAAATTACTTAACCGGCTTAAACTTCGGATCAATGTTAAGAGTGTGCTCAACGAGTTCCCTTGGTACACCCGGCATGTTTGAAGGCTTCCATGCAAAGATGTCCCAATTCTCACGGATGAACTCGATGAGCGTGCTTTCCTATTTTGGATCCAAGTTAGCGCTGATGTTGAACTGTTTAGAAGAGTCGCCAGGGACAAAGTCAATCAATTTAGTATCACCTGCCGACTTAAATTTTAACAAAGGATCATGCTCTGTGGTTGGATTTTTCAAGGACGTCATGTCGGCCGGGTCAACATTATCCTTCTAAAATTGCAGCTCCTCCGTTGCACAAACTGATTCAGCATAAGCCGCATCACCTTCCTCACACTCTAGGGCCACCTTGCGACTCCCATGCACTGTGATGGTGCCCTTGTAACCCGACATCTTAAGCTGCAAGTAGACATAACAGGGCCTCGCCATGAACTTAGCATAAGCCGGCCGCCCAAACAGAGCATGATAAGGGATTTTGATCTTGACCACTTCGAAAGTTAAAGTCTCAGACCTGGAATCGTGCTCATCTCCAAAGGCAACTTCTAACGATATCTTAACCAATGGGTAGGCTGACTTACCCGGCACGACACCATGGAAGACGGTGTTTGACGGTTTAAGATTTTTGTCTATCAGTCCCATCCGACGGAAGGTCTCATAATAAAGTATGTTAATGCTGCTACCTCCATCCATGAGTACCTTGGTGAATTTATAGCCCCCAACCTGAGGCGCCACCACCAAAGCCAGGTGACCCGGATTATCAACCCGGGGTGGATGATCCTCCTGACTCCATACAATAGGCTGCTCTGACCATCATGATAACATGGGACCACCGGCTCAACACCGTTCATAGCTCTCTTGTGAAGCTTTTGATCCCGTTTACACAAACTGGTGGTGAAAACGTGGTACTACCCACTATTCAATTACTTTGGATTGTTCTGATAACCAGACTGCTGCTGCTGTTGATTCCCCTGATTACTCTGCTGATTGTAACCACCCTGGTTACCGTGACCTTGAAACCCGGAACTTGAACCGCCGCCTCCTTGACCTGGACCATGAGAACCGGACCCTGATCTGTTGTTCGGGCCATGGTGGCGCTGGATGGACTCCCTAAAGCTTCTCATTATACTGCAGTCTTTCCATAACTGAGTAGCCAGCTTCCGATCTGTTCCGTATTTTGGACACGGCTGACTTAACATCGCATCAAGGTCAAATCATGTCCTTTGAGCCAGTGGTCCCTTGAGATGCTGGTTATAATTGCGTGCACCGGTGTTAGCCACAAAATCATCAGCCTTGCACTTGCCGTTGCCACCCTGATTGGTAGGGTTGTACTGCTGTCCCTTCATACCATTACTCTTCTTTCCCTTTCCTGATATTTCATCCTCAGAATCGGGGTCCTTGGTACCATCAGAGTCGGCATACTTTACAAGAGCCGCCATTAGCTCCCCCATGTCATTGCAATGATGCTTGAGCCGCCCAAGCTTTTGCTTGAGTGGAATGAACCGACAATTTTTCTCAAACATCAGAACCACTGAACCGACGTTGATATTATCTGAAGAATGTATGATGGTCGAGACCTGGCGCACCCAGGTCATTGACTCACGCTCAGCCTGAACACAAGAAACCAAATCCACAATCGACATAGGCTACTTGCACGTGTCTTTGAAATTCTGGATGAACCAGGCCTTCAGCTTCGCCCATGACTCGATGGAGTTAGCCGGCAAGCCCTTCAACCAGGTGCGAGTGGTCCCCTCTAACATCATGGTGAAGTACTTTGCGTATGCAGCCTCACTAACATCCAGCATCTCCATGGCCATCTCATAACTCTCCACCCATGCATCAGGGGGTTGATCGGCTGTATAATTAGGCACCTTATGAGGGCCTTTGAAGTCCTTGGGCAAGCGCTCGTTTCATAGAGCCGCCGTTAGACACGGCACACCGAAAGCCTTAGAAGTTACACCATCCTCAACTGAAGTTGTCGGGTAAATCCGTGGGTGCTGCTGAGCTGCCAGCTGAGCCACCAGCTCGGCCTCTCGACGTGCTCTACCCTGGTCCACCAAATCTAGTGCACCGGCCCCATTACACACCTGGTCATGTCCATGAGGTTGGTTACAGCGCTGCTCCGTACTCGAGACTGCTAGTAAGTCCATGTGACTGCTGTAGCTCCGGCTTGGACGAGGGGTTGAATGAATCCAGTCACGGGTGTAAGAATAAGCTTGTTGCTACACTAAAGCTATTTGAAGAAGGTCGCTAGCTCTTCGGGTTTCAACCGCCGCCGGAGTCTCACCCTCAACTGGCAAAGCCACCAATCGCGTTGCCACAGCAATCATGTTGTCTAACGGAGTGGAATAGTGACCCGGTGGTGTTACCACGTGTTGAGGCGGGGTGTTGTTCATATACGGAGAACTTGTCAGTGTGTCATCCGATTTACCACCGGCGGGTTACTGGCCCCAGGTCCAGGGGTGTTGATGAGGTCCCTTGATTCATAAACGAAGGGCAGACGACTCCTATATTTTCTCCTCAAAACTTCGTTCGACGCGTTCTAATCCACCATAAGCCGGTATGAATCTTCTTGAATCCGCTGTGCTTGGGCACTTAAAACGGCCCACTCTGCAGCCATCCTGGCATTTTCTTTTGCTAATTCCGCCTTAGCTTGTGCTATCTCATCACGGAACTTACCTATCTCTGCTTTGTGCTGCTCTTGGTTGTCTGGGGTTACCTCAACCTCCATCAGAGTCCCCAGAGCATCCAATAGATCCGTTAAGACTTGAGCCGGTGGGTGCACTGAACCGCCAGCCCCGGCTTCCATTACCGCTGCTGCACTAGAAGTCATAGCCGTCGCGACTGTCGAACCAAGGACCACCTGGGTGCCAGCCATGAAGATCGCCACCCTGTTCGGCGGCTCATGGGGATCCAGAATACTATCGCCATCGGAATAGCCTCCAAGCCGCCCGTCTTGTAACTGATACATTGAATTGGTCTCGCCTGTGGACGACTCATCATCAGAGCAGATGGTCGTCTCACCGCCAGAGACGGAGCCTTCCAACTCAGCCCCATAGGTGAACCCAACAAATACATGCCTTACGGCGGGTTGAGCCCGAGCGGGTCATGCACGCTGAGCCATCTCGATGATGTCGGTGCAGATGTCCGGCTCAGGGCCCGGCTCGCCAATCTTGCCGATGAAGACATGGATTCTGCCGAAGGGGACCCGGTACCCGGGGCCCCGGCATGCATCGTCGATGTAGATCTTGCCGCGACGACTCTTGGTCATCCGTCCCACAGCGTATCCCTTAAGCACTTCGAAGCTGCCCTCTAAGAACTCAAAACCACCATGCACGAGCCCCATGGTGGGCGCCAACTGTCGTGGAAGTGTCACGGCAGATGTCCTCGTGGAAGGACTTAGTTGTGGAGCCATTGCGACGAGGTTAACTTAAAGGGGTTAAACGGGACAAAGGACACAGAGAGTTTATACTGGTTCGGCCCCTTGTGGTGAAGGTAAAGGCCTACTCCAGTTTGAGGTTGTATTGCTAGGGTTTAGATTACCAGGGAGCAAACACGCTTTGCCTGGCTTTTGACTTGTTGTTTTCTTGCCTTGAGCCGCTGCCGGGTCGTCCCTTATATACATGGGTTGACACCCTGTGGCCTAAAGAGTCCCGGCCGGCTCATACAAACGTGTCCGGCTCGGTGACTTATTTTACATGCCTTACAATACAAGTTTACAGATACATGTCGGTTTACACTTATGGGCCTTAAGCCGCCTCCAGACTTGGGCCTTTTAACAAGCCTATCTATGAACCACCATCGTTAGTTTACTCTTGGGCTTCATTAAGATGAACTGCCATAGTGGATGACCCGGCCCCTCCTGGGTGGGTTATATCTGATAGTCATATTACCAATAGTATTGTTTGTTCACGATAGAGTTTCCGGAGTCCGAGGCTTGCTACTATGAATCTCTACGGTTTTCCGATCGTCAGCAAGGCAAGTAACACTTTGATCATATCCCTTATTTACCCAGTTTTTATGCATTAGTTTCAAAATCTCAAACATTGCGTGAGTAGGTTTTTGAATAACATGTGGGAATTGGGAAGTAGTTGATGAGGTAAGAACCTATTGTCTTATATACAAACCCCGGGTATTATTGTGTTATGCTTCCACTACTTTGCTATGCTCATAGATGTGGATTGGTTTGTGAGATTCATGAAAGATGTGAGAGTTATTTATAACTAAGGGAAACTTAAGGTGGCTACTTTAATACACATCTGTGTGGATTGGTTGTGGGCACCTGGGGAATCCAGTGTTGTCCTAGGAGATCCCGGGGTACCCATGTGATCATCCTATGGAATGCCACCCAGGCTCAAAGGGATCATAAGATTATTCATGCTAGAAACTTCCGTGTGAAGCCACAAGCCATTATGGGCTCTGGCATAGTTGAGTAAATTGTGGGAATCCTTTCCATGATGGGCTAGCAGATGTAGGGGAATTGTAGGTGTATCAGCCTATCTATCGGTTAAGGGGACCTCTTCGGAAAGACTATGTATCGGTCATCCGTTTCTCAAACATCATGCCGTGCGAGAAATACAACGGAGGAGATCGAGTCTTGTGGGGAAAAGTGCGCAAACCTCTGCAGAGTGTATAAACTAATCATGGTTAGTCATGTCCCCGGTTATGGACATCTCGAGTATCTGGTACTTGAATTATTGTGTTGATCTCTTCAGTTTATTTAATGAATTTGTTGGGTTATTAATGTTAATTTGGGTTTGAGTTGGAGGTACCTTCTCAACAATTTCATCAAACTTTGTAGTTAAATAAAATATATTCCATTGTTGTAGGGAAAATTAGCTTTATGCAAATGATAACCATATAGCCTCCACCAGCCAAATATGCATGTAGTGATAGCTGTTATTTGTTCATTGCTTAATAGTGTTGTCTTGCCAGCATATTCCATGTGCTGACCTACACGGCTGCAATGCATCATGTTGTAGAGTTTTCAAACAAAGAGTAAGGTGTGATAGGTCATTGTCATGCACTCAGTTTTGCCGTGGAGTTGGATGGACTCATTTATCTTTGAAGCTTCCGCAATTATCTTATTTAAATGGCCTTCAGCCATATTAATGTAATAAATACTCTTTTTGAGACACTCGTTGCAATAAGTGTGTGATTGAACTCTACAATAAATCCTTGAGTACTATGTGTATCAGCAATACCGATCCAGGGATGACACTTAAGCACAGAGACTACGGTCCATTGGGATCGGGTCGCTACAGCAGGTGCATCCAAACCCCGTGATATGAAATGCTCTATCACACATAAGCCTTATTATATCTTCCTCAAAACAGCCACCATACCTACCTATTATGGCTTTTCCATGGCCATTCCGAGATATATTGCCATGCAACTTCCACCGCTTTCGTTTGATGACTTGAGCATTCATTGTCATATTGCTTTGCATGATCATATAGCTGACATAGTGTTTTTGGCTCAGCCACCATTCATTATTTTTCATACATGTTACGCTAGATCACAGCACATCCTGGTACATGCCACAGGCATTCATATAGAGTCATACCTTGTCATAGGTATCAAGTTGTAATTTTTATTTCTTTAGAGTTATAAGTAAATAGAAGTGTGATGATCATCATTATTCATTTTTAGAGCAGTGCCCCGGTGAGGAAAGGATGATGGAGACTATGATTCCCCCACAAGTCGGGATGAGACTCCGGAAAATGAGAGAAAAAAATAAAAGAAAAAAAGAAAGAAAGAAAAAAAGAAAAAGAAAAAATAAATAAATAAACAAAGAGAGAAGGGGCATTGTTAGTATCCTTTACCACACATGTGCTTCAAAATAGCACCATGTTTTTCATTTGGAGAGCCTCCTATGCTGTCGCTTTCATATAATAGTGGGAATATTTCATTATAGGATTAGATGCACACCCACTTAGTTTTCATATTGAGCTTTCATACACTTATAGCTCTTAGTGCATTCGTTGCATGGCAATCCCTACTCCTCGCATTGATATCAATTGATGGGCATCTCCATAGCCCGTTGGTTAGCCGCGTCGATGTGAGACTTTCTTACTTTTTTGTCTTCTTTATATTTACCCCTATCATCATACTCTATTTCACCCGTAGTGCTATATCCATGGCTTGCGCTCATGTATTGCGTGAGGGTTGAAAAAAGCTGAAGCGCGTTAAAAAGTATGAACCAATTGCTCGGCTTGTCATCGGGGTTGTGCATGATAAATACTTTGTGTTAAGAAGACAGAGCATGACAAGACTATATGATTTTGTAGGGATAAATTTCTTTAGCATTGATATTTTAAAAGACATGATTGTTTGTTGGGATGCCTGAGTATTGATGTCTTTATGTCAAATTATAGACTGTTGCTTTGAATCACTTATGTCTTAATATTCATGCCATGATTAGATATATGATCAAGTTTATGCAAGGTAGCATTCCACATCAAAAAGTTATCTTTTTTATCATTTACCTACTCGAGGAAGAGGAGGAATTAAGCTTGGGGATGCTGATATGTCTCCGTCGTATCTACAATTTTTGATTGTTTCATGCCAATATTATACAAGTTTTACATACTTTTGGCAACTTTTAATATGATTTATTAGACTAACCTATTGATTCAGTGCCAAGTGCCAGTTCCTATTTTCTGCATGTTTTTTGTATCTTAGAGTATCCATATCAAACGAAGTCCAAATGCAATAAAATTCACGGAGAATTATTTTGGAATATATGTGATTTTTGGGAGTTGGAATCACCACAAACGGAGACCCGTGGTGGGCACAACCCACCAGGGCGCGCCAGAGGAGCCAGGCGTGGCGTGGTGGGTTGTGCCCACCTCATACGTCGATTGGACCTCTACTTCGGGTGCAAGGAAGCTTATATCCGGAAAAAAATCATGTTAAAATCTGTGCAATCGGAGTTACGGATCTTCGGGAATATAAAAAATGGTTTTTGGCCAGATCTGGAGAACGCGAAACAGAAGAGAATAGAGAGGGAGATCCAATCTCGGAGGGGCTCCCGCCCTTCCGACGCCATGGAGACCAAGTACCAAAGGGGGAACTCTCCTCCCCATCTAGGGGGGAGGCCAAGGATGAAGAAGAAGTAGGGGGGCTCTCTCCCCCTTGCTTCCGGTGGCGCCGGAGAGCCACTCGGGCAACGATCGGGACGATGATCTACATCAACAATCTTGCTACCGTCAACACCAACTTTCTCCCCCTCTATGCAGCAGTGGAACACCTCTTCCCCGTGTTGTAATGTCTACTTACACATGGTGCTAAACTCCATATATTATTTCCCAATGATCTATGGTTATCCTATGATGCTTGAGTAGATCCGTTTTGTCCTATGGGTTAATCGTGATCTTGGTTGGTATGATTGTATATTTTATTTATGGTGCTGTCCTACGGTGCCCTCTGTTCTCGCACAAACATGAGGGGCCCCCGTTGTAGGGTGTTGCAATATGTTCAAGGTTCACTTACGGTGGATTGTGAGAGTGACAGAAACTTAAACCCGAGTAGGTGGGGTATGACGTATGGGAATAAAGAGGACTTGATACTTAATGCTATGGTTGGGTTTCATGACCTTAACGATCTTTAGTAGTTGCGCGTGCTTGCTAGAGTTACAATCATAAGTGCATATGATCCAAGTAGAGAAAGTATTTTAGCTCATGCCTCTCCCTCATATAAAATTACAAGAATGATTACCGGTACTTGTTATCGATTGCCTAGGGACAAATAATTTCTTATTAACAAAAGCTATCTACTAAAACTAACTTAGTTGTTTCTTTATCTAAACAGCCCCTAGATTTTATTTACGTGCTCTTTATTATCTTGCAAACCTATCTTATCACGCCTACAAAGTACTTCTAGTTTCATACTTGTTTCCGGTAAATCGAACGTCAAGTGTGCGTAGAGTTGTATCGATGGTCGATAGAACTTGAGGGAATATTTGTTCTACCTTTAGCTCCTCGTTGGGATCGACACTCTTATGAAAAGAGGCTACCATTGATCCCCAATACTTGTGGGTTATCAGGACCTTTTTCTGGCGTCATTGCCGGGGAGCAATAGCGTGGGGTGAATATTCTCGTCTGTGCTTGTTTGCTTTATCACCAAGTAATTTTTATATCTTGTTCTAAGTTGTTCTCTATCTTTACTTATGGACATGGAACACGAAACACCAAAAAAATTAGTTGTACTTGCTACTCATGGAGATGGGGAACCTCCTAAAACCCTCGATGCTCGTTATGTGAAAAATATTATGCATTCCTTTGATAATCCTAAGAAAACCCCATTCAACTTGATAATGGGAGTAATGTTGGATCAACGCGAATACTTTAGGGATTATCGCTTGACTCAAAAGGGAAAACTTTTATGGGATCAAATTGAAATATTGCAATGGTATGCTTGGAATATATGCGTGAGATATGATTATACTTGTTGCTCTAAGATAGAAGTTCCACACCTTTCCTATTCATGTGAATTTAATGATAATGAAACCTTGGCTTCTTATGCTATAAGTATATATGATTATTATGGTGTAGAACGAATATAAAAATGTGTTGCTTCTAAGGGTGCATATGAAATTGAATCTTTGTTTGAAAAGTTTGAAGATTTTGATGATTCAGTTTATAGACCTAAAAATCTTGCTATCCTTAAATATTGCTATGATAATTATAAATAAAATTATGATATTGATGTATTTATTGAGAATAACTTTGCTGTCCAAGAAAAGATTAATATTTTGCAGGAGTCTATGGAAGAAGACATTGATGAAACTATGAGCTCATTGGATGAAAAAGATGATGAGGAGAACGAAGAACAAATGGAGGAAGAGCGGATTAGCTACCCGTTCCCACCTTATAATGAGAGTAACTCTTAAACTCATACATTATTTAATGCCCCTTCGCTCTTACCGAAGGATGAATGCTATGATAATTGCTATGATCCCGTTGATTCTTTTGAAATGTCCCTTTTTGATGAACTTGATGCTTGTTATGCTTGTGGCCAAGATGCCAAGATGAATTATGCTTATGGAGATGAACTTGATATAGTTCCTTATGTTAAGAATGACATTGTTGCTATTGCACCCACACATGATAGTCCTATTATCTTTTTGAATTCTCCCAACTACAATATATAGGAGAAGTTTGCTCTTGTTAAGGATTATATTGATGGGTTGCCTTTTACCGTTTTGCATGATGATTTTGATGAATATAATATGCCTGTGCTTGCTGCTACTACTTGCAATTATTATGAGAGAGGAAGTACATCTCTTCCTCTCTATGTTTCCAACACGATAAAATTGCAAGAAACTGCTTATGCTATGTATTGGCCTTTACTTGATGTTCATGAATTGTTCTTGTATGACATGCCGATGCATAGGAAGAGAGTTAGACTTCTTCATTGCATAATATATGTTTCTTTGTGCTCATTACTAAATGCCAAATCATTGTTAATTAAAATTGGCTTTGATGTACTTTGGTATCTGGGTGGATTCATTACTTGAGCACTTTATGCCTAGCTTAATGTCTTTAAAAGAAAGCGCTGTCGGGGAGACAACCTGGAAGTTTTAAAGAGTCATTTCTTTCTGTTGAGTGCTTTTATAAAGTTTAAAAACAAAAAATATAGAGGGGAACTTAAAAACCTTTTCACAAAAGATAAGAGATTGGAAGTTATGCATTGGAGAAGTGAGGGTCGACCTTGAACACTTGTGTTCATGCTCATGGAAACAATGTAGAATTTTTCATGAAGATTCTCACAAAAATAATTATCCCCTTGTACAATTCCATTGTATTATAAAAATAATGTGCCAAGATTTGCCTTTAGGATGATTAGATTGCTTGTTGGTTTGTGCGGTGCAAAACAGAAACTTTGGTTGTAGTGATCGATTTTACATTTTTCACTGGAACATCAAACGATTCTGAAACCTTTTGCACTGTCTTCCTATATATTTTATTTTTCCTATTTTTCAGAATTCTTTGAGTACCAGAAGTATGGTGAATGTTAAGATTACTACAAACTGTCATGTTTAAGACATATTTTGTTTTTGATGCATTGTTTTGCTCGTTTTGATGAAACTATAGATTTTTATCGGTGGTATAAGCCATGGAAAAGTTATATTATAGTAGCTACAATGCAAAAAAAAAATATGAATTGGTTTGCAACAGTACTTAGAGTAGTGATTTGCTTTATTATACTAACGGATCTTACCGAACTTTCTGTTGAGTTTTGTGTGGATGAAGTGATCAAAGGTCGAGGAGATTTCGATATGAGGAGAAGGAGGAGAGGCAAGAGCTCAAGCTTGGGGATTCCCAAGGCACCCCAAGTAAATATTCAAGGAGACTCAAGCGTCTAAGCTTGGGGATGCCCAGGAAGGCATCCCATCTTTCTTCAACAAGTATCGGTATGTTCTCGTTTCGTTTCGTTCATGTGATATGTGCAAACCTTGGAGCTTCTTTTGCATTTAGTTTTCATTTTTATTTTATGCACCATGCTGGTATGAGATAGTCCATTGTTGATTTGTAGAATGCTCATTGCACTTGACTTATATCTTTTGAGTATGGCTTTATAGAACGCTTCATGTGCTTCACTTATATCATTTGAAGTTTGGATTGCCTGTTTCTCTTCACATAGAAAACCGTTATTTGAAGAACGCTCTTTTGCTTCACTTATATTTGTTAGAGCATGGTCTTTTGTAGAAACAATTAAACTCGCATGCTTCACTTAGATCTATTTAGAAAGTCAAAAGGAATTGGTCAATTGCATGGTTAGTCATAAAATCCTACATAAAACTTATGGATCACTGAATATGATATGTTTGATTCCTTGTAGTAGTTTTGCGATATAGAAATGGAATATGTGGGAGGTACTAGTAAACGGTTGTGGTTAGTAAGAATATTGGTGTTAAGGTTTGTGATTCCCGACGCATGAAAGTATAGTCTCTTGTTATGCTATGATGTTGGAGCATGATTTATTATTGATTGTCTTCCTTATGAGTGGCGGTCGGGGACGAGGGATCGTATTTTCCTACCAATCTATCCCCCTAGGGGCATGCGTAGTAGTACTTTGCTTTGAGGGCTAATAAACTTTTGCAATAAGTATATGAGATCTTTATCACTAATGTGAGTCCATGGATTATACGCACTCTTACCTTTCCGCAATTTGCTAGCCTCTACGGTACTGTGCATTGCCCTTTCTCACATCGAGACATGGTCAAACTTCACAGGTGTAACATCCCAGTTTTCAATTTCGATGTTAATCATTATGTCATCTTATGCATCCATATTTTGAGCATTTTGAATTTGGTTTATTTGGACACTTTGATCCAAGAGACCTTAAGCAACTCAAGGACCATGTGAGAGAGTTGGAGGTTTTCATAAAATCCCATGTGAGAGAGCTGGAGGACCATGTTACCAAGTATATAGGTGCATTAAAGTAAACAAGATAAAATAACGATATCCCAACAATAAACATGTTCCAACAAGGAACAAACTCCAATCTTCACCTGCAACAAGCAACGCTATAAGAGGGGCTGAGCAAAGCGGTAACATAGCCAAACAACGGTTTGCTAGGACAAGGTGGGTTAGAGGCTTGACATGGCAATATGGGAGGCATGATAAAGCAAGTGGTAGGTATCGCGGCATAGGCATAGCAATAGAGAGAGCAACTAGCAAGCAAAGATAGAAGTGATTTCGACTTAGCAGAAAACTAGACATGGCATAAACAGAATTATGAAGGCATGTTTGCGAGCTCGATCCACTCAACACAAGGCATTGCATGACAAACTAAGCATACTCCTAGCAAGAAGACATGATCAAGTAGCTAACCATGGCAAGAACAATCTCATAGCATGCATGGATCAACTACAACAACCTTGGCAAAATTGGTTAACACGTAAACAATCTGCCAGGAACATTTTATAGCACAAGTAGAGCAAGATTGAGTCATGCTAGGGGACTCCATAAATGCAAACAAGGACATGGCTGGATAGAGCATAACCATATGTCAAAATCAACCTTACTGGACATGCTCAAAAGAAGCATGGATCACTCTGTAGCAACAAGAATACATGGCATAAAAATAACATCAGGGAAATGACTTAGTAGAATTCTAAGTCCCTGAAATCAACAACATCACGAGAGCTACTTTGCATGCTTGTGCTAGTCACCACATTGATCACAAAAATGCATGGCATACACCCCTGTAAAGATGGCATGGCATAGCCCAAAACAAATATAGAGCTCATGCCTATATGCAGCACACAATAATCATGGCAAAAATGACAAATGCTCATAATCTGCTAAGAATCGGGAACTAACATTTTATAGCACTATTGCAACAGTCATTAGGGCATCAAGATGGACTCAAACAAGCATGGTGCAATGGAGCAAAATGAAGAGCACAACCAGATGAACATTTTGATATATCATGTGCATAAATGGAGCTACGGATGAGGAGTTATGATGCGATGAACAGGGCCTCAGAATGTATGGATCTGGAGACTTAGAGAGAGAAAATAGACCTCCGAGAAAACTGGACGGGGTTGACCCGGCACGAAGGGGTGCGGTTCGAGCGGAGGCGTTTGGTTCGGTGGACGTGCCAGCACCGGGATGGAGCTGTTCAGATCTGGCAGAGATGAAGTCAATGTCGACGTCGGCGCTTCTCCGGCGACGAGGGAAGTTGGAGCTCCGGCGAGGTGGCCGCAGACGGCCGGATCCGGCGGCAGGCGGCCGGATCGGGGCATGGACGACGTTCAAGCATGGGAGGTTGAAGGCGCTCGGCGCAGGGTCACTGCGCGGGGAGGTTGGGGCTCCCGGTCGCCGGGGTTGGCGATGTCAGGCTCCGACGAGGTCGCCGGCCAACAGGAAGACGCGGCGGTGAACGGGCGCGAGAGGCGCGAGGAGGCGGGGTCGAGGCCTCTGGGCGGAGCGGCGGCACGCACGGGCACGCACGGGCTTCGGCGGGGCAAGGGAGTGGCCGGTTGGCGGTGACGGGCGGCGCCGGCGATGGTGGTGGAGTCCGGCGAGCGGCGGGACCGGCCGGCGTTGGGCGAGACGGCGGGACGAAGCGGGTCGGGCGGCAGCGAGATACGGGCTCGCGCGGGCCCCGGATGGGCTCCGCGGGCCGCGGCGGCGGTGGGACGGCAGCTTGCCACATGGCGGCCCCTGAGTGGGCGCAGGAGGCGCGGACGTGTCTGGCCGCCGGGCGGACATGTCCGGCGGCGCGGGGAAGATGGATCTAGGGTTCATCTGCGCGAAATTTCGGGGAGGCACACACATATATATAAGTAGAGGGAGCTAGGAGAGTCCAAATGAGGTGCGGTTTTCGGCCACGCGATTGTGATCGAATGACCGAGAGGATGGAGGGGGTTTGGATGGTTTATGGGCCACTTTGGAGGGGTGTTGGGCTGCAACACATACGAGGCCTTTACGGTTCCCTAGTTAACCGTTGGAGTAGCAAACAGACTCCAAATGGCACAAAACTTGACAGGCGGTCTACCGGTAGTAAACCAAGGCCACTTGGCAAATCTTGGTCCATTCCGAGACAATTTAACACCTGCTGACGAAAAGAGGCAAAAGGAGGCGCCGGAGGACATAGGAGTGCCGGATTACAAAACGGACAACGGGGAAAGTGCTCGGATGCATGAGACGAACACGTGTGCGAATGCGATGCACATGATGACATGATATGAAATGCATGACATGCAAACAAATGACAAAGCAACAACAGCGAATAACTGGAAGACACCTGGCGCATCGGTCTCGGGGCGTTACTACGAGAGGATCTCATCCCAAGATCTAGGATGGCACCGGAGGGAAAACGGAAGAGGAAGAGAAGGGTAAAACTAAGTTGCTTCTTTGACAAACGAGCGAAACCAAATAACCTTGAAAGGTTAAACCATGTTCGAGAAAAGAATACAATGGAGATGAACAAAGTTGAAAACACTCCGTTAGAAAAGAGAAACAAGGAAGACCAAGTTTGGACAGCACTCCGGTTGAAAAGAGATGCAAGACTTGATAAGGCGAAAAGAACTAGAGCAGAGGACACAACACTCCGGTTAAATGGATAAGCAAAGGAAAGAACATGATCTTGATGCAACGAGGTGATGGGTGAAGAGAGAAACATCACAATGCCTCCGGAAGACATGAAAGAAAGGAATGGAATGAACATAGGGAAACATGATCTTGAGAGAGCACCCTTACAACAAATGCTAGAACGGAGTTGTTCGATCATCAAGAACAAAAAAAATAAGCTTGTTGTGCGCTTATAGAAAACATCTCAAAATTAAGGCGAAATTCTGCCACTACAGAAACAAAAGATTGGATTGATATCAACATGGAAACAAGAAACTTATTCCACCGGGAGGATAAATGAAGAACTTGGATCATTTATAAGCACCCTAATTAGCAACAATCCTTAGGGAAGGCTTTAGGTGAAATATAACCCAAGATAACTCCAGCGAAGAGATTGATTGGTTGAAAATATGTCTTGAGCGAAGAGGAAATGATGGATTTAGATATGTCACTCTTGAAAAACTTGTGAATCGTGAAACACGAATGGAAAATTATCAACAATGACAAAACACCATCTCAAAAGATAAGATAGAATGAATAGGACTCCGGATTGTAAGATGAAGAAAACTTGAAGTATAGCTTGCCGGATCATATCTTCGAGAGATATCTTGAAGAACAATTGAAGAATGAAAAGAATCCTTGATGAACCACCATGTAACCTCCATGAAGAACTCCGGTAATAAAAGAATGATCAAACAAAAGGAAAGAGAAGTTGAAAACACAAGGTGAAACCTTGCGATGATTTAGATGGAGCTTCGCGACGAGATAATGCGGAAAAAACTTGGAACGCCGGAAAAGAGAAGACGAAGCATCTCGAACCGAGAATGTGATATGATGAACAACTCCGGAAAGAAGAAATTAGATTAGTTGAATGAAACAAAAATAAGAATTACATTATGCTTATCCTTCACCAATTTAAATTGATGACAAGCAAGGGATTTGACATACTACTTATTCTCATTAAAAGGATTAAGAGAGATATAGCGCAAACTTACGAAGGTCTTCCACGAACCACCGGTAGGATTGGGAAGAACGAATGACTTGATATGATAATGAAGGAAGAGAAATCTTGAATGAACCACCGTAAGAATTGAAAATGAAAGTAGCAAGGCACAATTCACTAGAAAGAATTAGAGAATGAGACGAAGATACTTGAGTGAATTTAGATCCACGAGAACAAAGAGATCACGAGCTGATTAGAGAATATTTGAATAATGCCCCAGTATTATTTGGAGAACAATAGCTAAAAGCTAGAATGAATAATCCCGAAATGGTGGACTTCGGAGAATCAAACTAAAAAGGCTCCTGATTTGCTCCGGAAGGGTGAAAAGAATTCTCACAATCGAAAACAATGATGAGAGGATGGCATGAAGCTAGAACCACGAATCTTGAGGAGAATGGAGCAAGATTAAGAGAAAAATCTTCCTCGATCTTCAAATGCAGAGAATGATGATGAGAGACACCACCATGAACTGTTGAGATACTCCGGGATGACGAATAGAAAGGTTGAGCCAACGATGAAGAATTTGAAAGACCTTGGAGAAACCGACTGACTGATGATAATTCATTCTTACGACAAACTTGGGAGAAGAATTTAAGAATAACTCCTGAAAAGAATTAGAAGAGTCAGGTAAGATCCTGGAGAAAAGACATGTGGGTTAGGGCCCACTCAAGAGAAACACTGTCGAACAATTTAGAAGATAGGTTGCATCAGTTGAATTAAATGTCTTGAATGAGATAACATCCCCAAAAGAACTTGAGCGAATTGAGAATGGAATTTGAATCTTCTGAGATATCTTCAGCACTCCTGACCAGTTAAATAGCAAGCGGGGAATGATTAGAGGTGCACCGGCATGAGAAAGCATTTGAAATGAGGAAAAGGGATATGATCGACAAAGCTTGACTTGAAACCACCGGAGAAGAAAAGGAACGAATAATGATGAACTTGAGGCTTCTGAGCATCTCCACGAGAATCACCGGATAAAACATTGAAAGAAAGGAATGAAGAGACTTCACATCCATAAGATGGATAATTGATTAGAAATCTGAGTCCTTGAAGAAGCAAGGGTGGGAGGGCGGTGTGATAGCCTGGCTTATTAGGGATGATAGACTACTCATATCAATAAGGAATTCCTTCTTTTTCGGGAGCCCATTCGGACAGAACTCCAAAGTTAAGCGTGCTCAGCTAGGAGTAGTGTCAGGATGGGTGATCGAGCGGAAAGTTGCTCCCGGGTGCGGATGAGTGAGGACAAAGTGCGCAGAAAAGACTAGTATTGATCTGTGGGGCCAGTCTAGATCCCGCCAGGAGTAACGACCATCGGCGGGTGTGTCCGGGGTGTTACAGGCGGGGAAAAACAAAAGGAAACTTGGGACAGATGAAACAAATAACATTGAGAAGACTGAGATTGGATCTTGCAAATGTTGAAATGATCAGATTCGCTTGAAGAGAAACACGCCGATTGAAAAAGAATTGACATGACAATCTCGATGATCATGAAGGATTGGTATTCACATAGGAGTATGAGAACACCGCTTAGGAAAAGGTATGGAATCAACACTTGACTTTGAAGCAACTCAAATACCACAACTCAAAACAAAACAAAGGATTGGCTTGCAGAATAAGCCGGAACAAACATATGATAGAGATTTCGTTCGAAGTTTTCGTGGTGGGGCCCACATGGGCTCGATCGTACAACACCATCATGTACAAGGCAGTGCACATGACATACAAAGCGTCCCCAAGTCAGTAGCCAAGGACTCTTTAAGACACAACGAGACCACTGTAAAACCGCCCGTGGATAGGCGGCCCACTAGATGTTGAACCCCAATTCCATATCAAACATCTGTCGGAAAGATATCCTAGGAGCTACTTGAATTCCCACTTATAAACTCCCGAAACTTTCTGGTTATGCAATCAGGTGTTGGGGATACAGGGGAAGCATAATATCTCTCCCAAAACTAACAAATCCTACATCCAGCTATATCCATCCTTCAACACATAACCAAGAAACCTTCAGAAATCATTTACCTCAACCTTCGAAAAGCATCCGTTATACGAGTTATGGCGATACTCCCGAACTCCCGCCCCAGTAATGGGTGGCGTCGAGGTTATCTCACCAACAACTGCATAAAAGAGATGTTCGATGTCGGCGAAACTCAGGTATTCCAGAACTGCAATGATAAAATTGTGACGACAACACCTCAGAGCTCAACTCCCCGGGACACTGCCACAACCCCTAAATGTCAGGAGGCACCAAGAACAATGTTCTCATCACAAAACCATCGGAACGATTCCAAGATACCCGCGTGATCCTAAAAAAATCATGAAATTTGAGAAGAGAAGAATCAAAACTCTACATCAGGAGACCTCACCAGAGCGACAAAGGGACTGAGGAGTAAAAAGAATCCTAATCTTCGATATATATAATCCTATAAGACTCAAAACATTTTTCTAGACTCAACAACGCCAGTGATTCAATCAAGCAGGAGGCTCCTAAGTCGGGGAAGGCTCTGATTACCAACTTGTAACACCCATGATGCGGCTATATCTCCACATGTCGGAGCACGACTTAGAGGCATAACCGCATTGTAGGCGTGTCGCAAGAGGGGTAATCTTCACACATCCCATGTACTGAATCAGCAAGATATAAAGAGTTGGCTTACAATCGCCACTTCACACAATACATAAATATAGCATTACATCATCCAGAATACAATCAAGGTCTGACTACGGAACCAAAATAAAGACAACCCCAAATGCAAAAGATCCCCGATCGCCCCAACTAGGCTCCACTACTGATCGTCTGGAAAGGAAACATAGTAACGTCATGAATCCTCGTCGAACTCCCACTTGAGTTCAGTCGCATCCCCTGTAATGGCATCATCGGCACCTGGATCTGGTTTTGGAAGTAATCTGTGAGTCACGGGGACTCAGCAATCTCACACCCTCGTGATCAAGACTATTTAAGCTTATGGGTAGGAAAAGGTAGTGAGGTGGAGCTTCAGCAAGCACTAGCATATATGGTGGCTAACATACGCAAATAAGAGCGAGAAGAAAAGAAATGCACGGTCGTGAACTAGAAGTGATCAAGAAGTGATCCTGAAACTACTTACATTCAAACATAACACAAGAACTGTGTTCACTTCCCGGACTCCGCCGGAAAGGGACCATCACGGCTACACACGCGGTAGATGCATTTCAATTAAGTTAAGTGACAAGTTCTCTACAACCGGATATTAACAAATTCCCATCTGCCCATAACCGCGAGCACGGCTTTCGAAAGGTCAAAACCCTGCAGGAGTGTCCCAACTTAGCCCATCATAAGCTCTCATGGTCAACGAAGGATATTCCTTCTCCCAGGAAGACCCGATCAGACTCGGAATCCCGGTTACAAGACATCTCGACGGTGGTAAAACAAGACCAGCAAAGCCACCCGAATGTGCTGACAAATCCCGATAGGAGCTGCACATATCTCGTTCTCAGGGCACACCGGATAAGCAATCCGTACAACTAAAACCAACCCTCGAGTTTCCCCGAGGTGGCGCTGCAAGGGGCTCTAGTTTGGACCAACACTCAGAGGAGCACTGGCCCGGGGGTTTAAAATAAAGATGACCCTTGAGTTTGCAGAACCCAAGGGGAAAAGGCTTAGGTAGGAAATGGTAAAACCAAGGTTGGGCCTTGCTGGAGGAGTTTTATTCAAGGCGAACTGTCAAGGGGTTCCCATTATAACCCAACCGCGTAAGGAACAAAAAATCAAGGAACATAACACCGGTATGACGGAAACTAGGCGGGCAAGAGTGGAACAAAACACCAGGCATAAGGCCGAGTCTTCCATCCTTTACCAAGTATATAGGTGCATTAAAGTAAACAAGATAAAATAATGATATCCCAACAATAAATATGTTCCAACAAGGAACAAACTCCAATCTTCACCTGCAACTAGCAACGCTATAAGAGGGGCTGAGCAAAGCGGTAACATAGCCAAACAACGGTTTGCTAGGACAAGGTGGGTTAGAGGCTTGACATGGCAATATGGGAGGCATGATAAAGCAAGTGGTACGTATCGCGGCATAGGCATAGCAATAGAGCGAGCAACTAGCAAGCAAAGATAGAAGTGATTTCGACTTAGCAGAAAACTAGACATGGCATAAACAGAATTATGAAGGCATGTTTGCGAGCTCAATCCACTCATCACAAGGCATTGCATGACAAACTAAGCATACTCCTAGCAATAAGACATGATCAAGTAGCTAACCATGGCAAGAACAATCTCATAGCATGCATGGATCAACTACAACAACCTTGGCAAAATTGGTTAACACGTAAACAATCTGCCAGGAACATTTTATAGCACAAGTAGAGCAAGATTGAGTCATGCTAGGGGACTCCATAAATGCAAACAAGGACATGGCTGGATAGAGCATAACCATATGTCAAAATCAACCTTACTGGACATGCTCAAAAGAAGCATGGATCACTCTGTAGCAACAAGAATACATGGCATAAAAATAACATCAGGGAAATGACTTAGTAGAATTCTAAGTCCCTGAAATCAACAACATCACGAGAGCTACTTTGCATGCTTGTGCTAGTCACCACATTGATCACAAAAATACATGGCATACACCCCTATAAAGATGGCATGGCATATCCCAAAACACATGTAGAGCTCATGCCTATATGCAGCACACAATAATCATGGCAAAAATGACAAATGCTCATAATCTGCTAAGAATCAGGAACTAACATTTTATAGCACTCTTGGAACAGTCAATAGGGCATCAAGATTGACTCAAACAAGCATGGTGTAATGGAACAAAATGAAGAGCACAACTAGATGAACATTTTGATATATCATGCGCATGAAATGGAGCTACAGATGAGGAGTTATGATGCGATGAACAGGGCCTCAGAATGTATGGATCTGGAGACTTAGAGAGAGAAAATAGACCTTCGAGAAAACTGGACGGGGTTGACCCGGGACGAAGTGGTGTGGTTCGAGCAGAGGCGTTTGGTTCGATGTACGTGCCAGCACCGGGATGGAGCCATTCAGATCTGGCGGAGATGAAGTCAACGGCGACGCCGGCGCTTCTCCGGCGACGAGGGAAGTCGGAGCTCCGGCGAGGTGGCCGCAGACGGCCGGATCCGGCGGCAGGCGGCCGGATCGGGGCATGGATGATGTTCAGGCGTGGGAGGTTGAAGGCGCTCGGTGCAGGGTCGCTGCGCGGGGAGGTTGGGGCTCCCGGTCGCCGGGGTTGGCGATGTCGGGCTCCAGCGAGGTCGCCGGCCGACAGGAAGACGAGGCGGCGAACGGGCACGAGAGGCGCGAGGAGGCGGGGTCGAGGCCTCTGGGCGTAGCGGCAGCGCACACGGGAGCTCGTAGGCTTCGGCGGCGTGAGGGAGTGGCCAGTTGGCGGCGACGGGCGGCGCCGTCGGTCGTGGTGGAGTCCGGCGAGCGGCGGGACCGGCCGGCGTTGGGCGAGACGGCGGGACGAAGTGGGCCAGGCGGCGGCGAGATCTGGGCTCACGCGGGCCCTGGATGGGCTCCACGGGCCACGGCGGCAGTGGGACGACAGCGTGCCATGTGGCAGTCCCGGAGTGGGCGCAGGAGGCGGCGGATGTGTCGGGCCGCCGGGCGGACATGTCCGGCGGCGCGGGGAAGATGGATCTAGGGTTCATCTGCGTGAAATTTCGGGGAGGCACACATATATATAGGTAGAGGGAGCTAGGAGAGTCCAAATGAGGTGCGGTTTTCGGCCACGCGATCGTGATCGAACGACCGAGAGGATGGAGGGGGTTTGGATGGGTTATGGGACAGTTTGGAGGGGTGTTGGGCTGCAACACATACGAGGCCTTTACGGTTCCTCGGTTAACCGTTGGAGTAGCAAACGGACTCCAAATGGCATGAAACTTGACAGGCGGTCTACCAGTAGTAAACCAAGGCCACTTGGCAAATCTCGGTCCATTCCGAGACAATTTAACACCCGCTGACGAAAAGAGGCAAAAGGAGGCGCCGGAGGACATAGGAGTGCCGAATTGCAAAAAGGACAACGGGGAAAGTGCTCGGATGCATGAGACGAACACGTATGCGAATGCGATGCACATGATGACATGATATGACATGCATGACACGCAAACAAATGACAAGGCAACAACAGAGAATAACTGGAAGACACCTGGCGCATCAGTCTCGGGGCGTTACAACACTCCACCACTACGAGAGGATCTCGTCCCGAGATCTAGGATGGCACCGGACGGAAAACGGAAGAGGAAGAGAAGGGTAAAACTAAGTTTCTTCTTTGACAAATGAGCGAAACCAAAGAACCTTGAAAGGTTAAACCATGTTCAAGAAAAGAATACAATGGAGACGAACAAAGTTGAAAACACTCCGTTAGAAAAGAGAAACAAGGAAGACCAAGTTCGGACAGCACTCCAGTTGAAAAGAGATGCAAGACTTGATAAGGCGAAAAGAACTAGAGAAGAGGACACAACACTCCGGTTAAATGGATAAGCAAAGGAAAGAACATGATCTTGATGCAACAAGGTGACGGGTGAAGAGAGAAACATCACAATGCCTCAGGAAGAAATGAAAGAAAGGAATGGAATGAACATAGGGAAACAAGATCTTGAGAGAGCACCCTTACAACAAATTCTAGAACGGAATTGTTGGATCATCAAGAACAAAAAAAATAAGCTTGTTGTGGGCTTATAGAAAAGATCTCAAAATTAAGGCAAAATTCTGCCACTACAGAAACAAAAGATTGGATTGATATCAACAAGGAAACAAGAAACTTATTCCACCGGGAGGATAAATGAAGAACTTGGATCATTTATAAGCACCCTAATTAGCAACAATCCTTAGGGAAGGCTTTAGGTGAAATATAACCCAAGATAACTCCAACAAAGAGATTGATTGGTTGAAAAGATGTCTTGAGCGAAGAGAAAATGATGGGTTTAGATATGTCACTCTTGAAAATCTTGTGAATCGTGAAATACGAAGGGAAAATTATCAACAATGACATAACACCATCTCAAAAGATAAGATAGAATGAATAGGACTCCGGATTGCAAGATGAAGAAAACTTGAAGTATAGCTTGGCGGATCATAGCTTCGAGAGATATCTTGAAGAACAATTGAAGAATGAAAAGAATCCTTGATGAACCACCATATAACCTCCATGAAGAACTCCGGTAATAAAAGAATGATCAAACGAAAGGAAAGAGAAGTTGAAAACACAAGGTGAAACCTTGCGATGATTTAGATGGAGCTTCGCGACGAGATAATGCGGAAAAAACTTGGAACTCCGGAAAAGAGAAGACGAAGCATCTCGAATCGAGAATGTGATATGATGAACAACTCTGGAAAAAAGAAATTAGATCGGTTGAATGAAACAAAAATAAGAATTACATTATGCTTATCCTTCACCAATTTAAATTGATGACAAGCAATGGATTTGACATACTACTTATTCTCGTTAAAAGGATTAAGAGAGATATAGAGCGAACTTAGGAAGGTCTTCCACGAACCACCGGTAGGATTGGGAAGAACGAATGACTAGATATGATAACGAAGGAAGAGAATTCTTGAATGAACCATTGTAAGAATTGAAAATGAAAGTAGCAAGGCACAATTCACTAGAAAGAATTAGAGAATGAGACGAAGATACTTGAGTGAATTTAGATCCACGAGAACAAAGAGATCAGGAGCTGATTAGAGAATATTTGAATGATGCACCGGTATGATTTGGAGAACAATAGCTGAAAGCTGGAATGAATAATCCCGAAATGATGGCCTTCGGAGAATCAAACTAAAAAGGCTCCTCATTTGCTCCGAAAGGGTGAAAATAATTCTCACAATCGAAAACAATGATGAGAGGATGGCATGAAGCTAGAACCACAAATCTTGAGGAGAATGGAGCAAGATTAAGAGAAAAATCTTCCTCGGTCTTCAAATGCAGAGAATGACGATGAGAGACACCACCATGAATTGTTGAGATACTCCGGGATGACGAATAGAAAGGTTGAGCCAACGATGAAGAATTTGAAAGACCTTGGAGAAACCGACTGACTAATGATAATTCATTCTTACGACAAACTTGGGAAAAGAATTTAAGAATAACTCCTGAAAACAATTAGAAGAGTCAGGTAAGATCCTAGAGAAAAGACATGTGGGTTAGGGCCCACTCAAAAGAAACACCGTCGAACGATTTAGAAGAGAGGTTGCAACGGTTGAATTAATTGTCTTGAATGAGATAACATCCCCAAAAGAACTTGAGCGAATTGAGAATGGAATTTGAATCTTTTGAGATATCTTCAGCACTCCGGACCAATTGAATAGCAAGCGGGGAATGACTATGAGGTGCACCGGCATGAGAAAGCATTTGAAACGAGGAAAAGGGATATGATCGACAAAGCTTGGCTTGAAACCACCGGAGAAGAAAAATAACAAATAATGATGAACTTGAGGCTTCTGAGCATCTCCACGAGAATCACCGGACAAAACATTGAAAGAAAGGAATGAAGAGACTTCACATCCATAAGATGGATAATTGATTAGAAATGCGAGTCCTTGAAGAAACAAGGGTGGGAGGGCGGGAAAAAACAAAAGGAAACTTGGGATAGATGAAACAAATAACCTTGAGAAGACTGAGATTGGATCTTGCAAATGTTGAAATGATCGGATTCGCTTGAAGAGCAACATGCCGGTTGAAATAGAATTGACATGACAATCTCTATGATCATGAAGGATTGGTATTCACATAGGAGTATGAGAACACTGCTTAGGAAAAGGTATGGAATCAACACTTGACTTCAAAGCAACTCGAATACCACAACTCAAAACAAAACAAAGGATTGGCTTGCAGAATAAGCTAGAACAAACATATGATAGAGATTTCGTTCCAAGTTTTCATGGTGGGGCCCACACGGGCTTGATCGTATAGCACCATCATGTACAAGGCAGTGCACATGACATACAAGCATCCCCGAGTCAGCATAGCCAAGGACTCTTTAAGACACAACGAGACCACTGTAAAACCGACCGTGGATAGGCGGACCACTAGACGTCGAACCCCAATTTCATATCAAACATTTTTCGGAAAGATATCCTAGGAGCTACTTGAATTTCCACTTATAAACTCCCGAAACTTTCTGATTATGCAATCAAGTGTTGGGGATACAGGGGAAGCATAATATCTCACCCAAAACTAACAAATCATACATCCAGTTGTATCCATCCTTCAACACATAACCAAGAAACCTTCGGAAATCGTTTACCTCAACCTTCGAAAAGCATCCATTATATGAGTTATGGCGATACTCCCGAACTCCCGCCCCGGTACTAGGTGGCGTCGAGGTTATCTCACCAACAACTGCATAAAAGAGATTTTCGATGTCGGCGAAACTCAGGTATTCCAGAATTGCAACGATAAAATTGTGACGACAACACCTCGGAGCTCAACTCCCCGGGACACTGCCACAACCCCTAAATGTCAGGAGGCACCAAGAACAATGTTCTCATCACAAAACCATCGGAACGATTCCAAGATACCCGCGTGATCCTAAAAAAATTCATGAAATTTGAGAAGAGAAGAGTCAAAACTCTACGTCAGGAGACCTCACCAGAGCGACGAAGCGACTGAGGAGTAAAAAGAATCCTACTATTTGATATATATATATATATATATATATATATAATCCTATAAGACTCAAAACATTTTTCTAGACTCAACAACACCAGCGATTCGATCAAGCAGGGGGCTCCTAAGTCGGGGAAGGCTCTAATTACCAACTTGTAACACCCACGATGCGGTTATATCTCCCATGTGTCGGAGCACGACTTAGAGGCATAACCACATTGTAGGCATGTCGCAAGAGGGGTAATCTTTACACATCCCATGTACTGGATCAGAAAGAGATAAAGAGTTGGCTTACAATCGCCACTTCACACAATATATAAATATAGCATTACATCATCCAGAATACAATCAAGGTCCGACTACGGAACCAAAAAAAGACAACCCCAAATGCATAAGATCCCCGATCGCCCCAACTGGGCTCCACTACTGATCATTTGGAAAGGAAACATAGTAACATCATGAATCCTCATCGAACTCCCACTTGAGTTCGGTCGCATCCCCTGTAATGGCATCATTGGCACCTGGATCTAGTTTTGGAAGTAATCTGTGACTCACGGGGACTCAGCATTCTCACACCCTCGCGATCAAGACTATTTAAGCTTATGGGTAGGAAAAGGTAGTGAGGTGGAGCTACAGCAAGCACTAGCATATATGGTGGCTAACATATGCAAATAAGAGTGAGAAGAGAAGCAAAGCACGGTTGCGAACTAGAAGTGATCAAGAAGTGATCCTGAAACTACTTACGTTCAAACATAACACAAGAACCATGTTCACTTCCCGGACTCCGCCGGAAAGGGGCCGTCACAGCTACACACGTGGTTGATGCATTTCAATTAAGTTAAGTGTCAAGTTCTCTACAACCAGATATTAACAATTTCCCATCTGCCCATAACCGCGGGCACGGCTTTCGAAACTTCAAAACCCTGCATGGGTGTCCCAACTTAGCCCATCACAAGCTCTCACGGTCAAAGAAGGATATTCCTTCTCCCAGGAAGACCCGATCAGACTCGGAATCCCGGTTACAAGACATCTCGACAATGGTAAAACAAGACGAGCAAAGCCACCCGAATGTGCCGACAAATCTCGATAGGAGCTGCACATATCTTGTTCTCAGGGCACACCGGATAAGCAATCCATACAACTAAAACCAACCCTCGAGTTTCCCTGAGGTGGCGCTGCAAGGGGCTCTAGTTTGGACCAACACTTAGAGGAGCACTGGCCCGGGGGTTTAAAATAAAGATGACCCTTGAGTCTGCAGAACCCAAGGGAAAAAGGCTTAGGTGGCAAATGGTAAAACCAAGGTTGGGCCTTGCTGGAGGAGTTTTATTCAAGGCGAACTGTCAAGGGGTTCCCATTATAACCCAACCACATAAGGAACGCAAAATCAAGGAACATAACATCGGTATGACGGAAACTAGGGTGGCAAGAGTGGAACAAAACACCAGGCATAAGGCCGAGCCTTCCACCCTTTACCAAGTATATAGGTGCATTAAAGTAAACAAGATAAAATAATGATATCCCAACAATAAACATGTTCCAACAAGGAACAAACCCCAATCTTCACCTGCAACTAGCAACGCTATAAGAGGGGTTGAGCAAAGTGGTAACATAGCGAAACAACAGTTTGCTAGGACATGGCGGGTTAGAGGCTTGACATGGCAATATGGGAGGCATGATAAAGCAAGTGGTAGGTATCGCGGCATCGGCATAGCAATAGAGCGAGCAACTAGCAAGCAAAGATAGAAGTGATTTCGAGGGTATGGTCATCTTGCCTGCAAAGTTCTCCGAGTTGACGTAAGCTTGATCCTCGTAAGTGTACTCAACAGGTTCCTCGATCACGAACTCGTCTCCCGGCTCTGCCCAAGGCAAGAACACAAGCAAAGGCAAACACAATCAACCATGGTGCAATGCGCAAGCAACATGATGCAAAACATGGTATGATATGCGGGATGTAATATGCAATGCATATACGTGCTCCGGAAGGAAAAGATTGAACCAGGCCTCAAATTGGAAAACCAAGTGCGCCGCTGGAAAGATGAGTTGATTTCGGTCGAAATAGATATAAAATCACTGGAAATGGATGCACGGTTTGCAAATGGCAAGCAAAAGAATAATGGCACAATTCTGCGATTAACAGCACGATGCCATCTAAAATACAACAAGAAACTAAGCTACTGCACTCTAACATAGCAACAAAGCACATGGCAGTGATCTACTCAAGATGCTTGACAAAAGATGAACACCGAGCTACGGCTAAATCACACAAGAGCAGGTTCAAACAAGCATGGCAAAAGTGCAAAAGATAACAGCATCACAGACTTGGTGAAAATACTAACATGTCAGGAGTTAACATCAGGAAGCAATGTTTAGAGCAAGATAACAACATGCTACAGGATCAGAACATAGCAATAGAAGGCATGGCATGAATCTACTCAAAGCATATAACAAAAGTCCCTTCCTGACCATAAGCCAACAAGGATCAGAAGATATGATGGCACCCATGTAAACATAGCAAGTTTCGTTAACACATTCAGACTTAGCAGAAAACTAGACATGGCATAAACAGAATTATGAAGGCATGTTTGCGAGCTCGATGCACTCAACACAAGGCATTGCATGACAAACTAAGAATACTCCTAGCAAGAAGACATGATCAAGTAGCTAACCATGGCAAGAACAATCTCATAGCATGCATGGATCAACTACAACAACCTTGGCAAAATTGCTTAACACGTAAACAATCTGCGAGGAACATTTTATAGCAAAAGTAGAGCAAGATTGAGTCATGCTAGGGGATTCCATAAATGCAAACAAGGACATGGATGGATAGAACATAACCATATGTCAAAATCATCCTTAATGACCATGCTCAAAAGAAGCATGGATCACTCTGTAGCAACAAGAATACATGGCATAAAAATAAGAACAGGGAAATGACTTAGTAGATGGCATGGCATAGCCCAAAATACATGTAGAGCTCATGCCTATATGCAGCACACAATAATCATGGCAAAAATGACAAATGCTCATAATCTGCTAAGAATCAGGAACTAACATTTTATAGCACTCTTGCAACAGTCATTAGGGCATCAAGATGGACTCAAACAAGCATGGTGCAATGGAACAAATTGAATAGCACAACTAGATGAACATTTTGATAGCTACGGATGAAGGAGTTATGATGTGATGAACAGGGCCTCAGAATGTATGGATCTGGAGACTTAGAGAAAAAAATAGACCTCCGAGAAAACTGGACGGGGTTGACCCGGGACGAAGTGGTGCGGTTCGAGTGGAGGCGTTTGGTTCGGTGGACATGCCAGCACTGGGATGGAGCCGTTCAGATCTAGCGGAGACGAAGTCAACGGCGACGCCGGCGCTTCTCCGGCGACGAGGGAAGTCGGAGCTCCGGCGAGGTGGCCGCAAACGGCCAGATCCGGCGGCAGGCGGCCGGATCGGGGCATGAACAACGTTCGGGCATGGGAGGTTGAAGGCACTCGGCGCAGGGTCGCTGCGCGGGGAGGTTGGGGCTCCCAGTCGCCGGGGTTGGCTTGCTCGGGCTCCAGCGAGGTTGTCGGCCGACAGGAAGATGAGGCGGCGAACGGGCGCGAGAGGCACGAGGAGGCGTGGTCGAGGCCTCTGGGCGGAGCGGCGGAGCGCATGGGAGCTCACGGGCTTCGGCGGCGCGAGGGAGTGGCCGGTTGGCGGCGACGGGCAGCGCCGATGATGGTGGTGGAGTCTGGCGAGTGGCAGGACCGGCCGGCGTTGGGCGAGACGGCGGGACAAAGCGGGCCGGGCGGCGGCGAGATCCGGGCTCGCGCGGGCCTCGGATGGGCTCCGCGGGCTGCGGCAGCGATGGGACGGTGGCATGCCACGTGGCGGCCCCTGAGTGGGCACAGGAGGAGGCGGACGTGTCCGGCCGCCGGGCGGACATGTCCGGGGGCGGGGGGAAGATGGATCTAGGGTTCATCTCCACGAAATTTCGGGGAGCCACACATATATATAGGTAGAGGGAGCTAGGAGAGTCCAAACGAGGTGCGATTTTCGGCCACGCAATCGTCATCGAAAGACCGAGAGGATGGAGGGGGTTTGGATGGGTTATGGGCCACTTTGGAGGGGTGTTGGGCTGCAACACATACGAGGCCTTTACGGTTCCCCGGTAAACCGTTGGAGTAGCAAACGGACTCCAAATGGGACGAAACTTGACAGGCGGTCTACCGGTAGTAAACCAAGGCCGCTTGGCAAATCTCGGTCCATTCCGAGATAGTTTAACACCCGCTCAAGAAAAGAGGCAAAAGGAGGCGCCGGAGGACAATGGAGTGCCGGATTGCAAAACGGACAATGGGGAAAGTGCTCGGATGCATGAGACGAACACGTATGAGAATGCGATGCACATGATGACATGATATGAAATGCATGACACGCAAACAAATGACAAGGCAACAACAGCGAATAATTGGAAGACACCTGGCGCATCGGTCTCGGGGCGTTACAGGATGGATCTTTGAGAATGGTTGTGGATTATCATGCACTGAATGAGGTGACGATCAAGAAAAAATACCCACTACCGATGATCAATGATTTGTTTGACTAGCTGCAGGGAGCTAAAGTATTCTCCAAGATCGATTTTTGATCAGGATACCACCAACTGAAGATCCGTGAACAGGATATACCTAAGACAACATTTACCACAAGGTACGGGCTATATGAGTACACTGTCATGTCCTTTGGTTTGACTAACGCCCTGCCTACTTTATGAGTATGATGAGTAAGGTGTTCATGGAGTTCTTGGATAAGTTTTTTGTGGTGTTCATTGATGATATATTGGTATACTCGAGGAATGAAGAAGAACACAAAGAACATTTGCGCTTAGTTCTCGAGAAGCTCAGGGAACATCAGCTATATGCCAAGTTTACCAAATGTGAATTTTGGTTGAAGGAAGTTGGATTTCTCGGACATGTTATATCAGGAGAAGGTATAGCAGTAGACCCTTCCAAAGTTCAGTCTGTCACTGAGTGGTTGGCACCAACCTCAGTTGGTGAGATACGCAGTTTTCTTGGACTCGCGGGATATTACCGGAGGTTCATTGAGAATTTTTCCTAGATTGCGAAGCCCATGACGGAGTTATTGAAGAAGGACACCAAGTTCAAATGAACCGAAGAATGTGAAGGCCAGTTTCCAGGAGCTAAAGAAACGTTTAGTTATAGCCCTAGTGCTAATTCTTCCAGATATACGCATGGAATTCCAAGTATATTGTGACGCATCTCGCCAGGATATTGGAGGTGTACTTATGCAAGACAGAATAGTTGTTTCATATGCCTCACGACAGCTTCGACCTCATGAGTTGAATTATGCCACGCATGATTTGGAGTTAGCAGCCATGGTACATGCACTCAAAACCTGGAGACATTTTCTTATTGGAAACTGTTGTGATGTATACACGGATCATAAGAGTTTGAAGTACATCTTCACAGAAAAGGAGCTAAACCTCAAGCAGAGGAGATGGTTGGAGCTCATAAAAGATTATGATATGAAGCTGCATTATCATCCAGGAAAGGCCAATGTTGTAGCAGACGCCTTGAGCCACAAGAGGTATGTCAATACTCTCGTAACCGGAGGATTACCTCAGGAGTTAGCCGACGATCTCAGAGAACTTCATTTGGAGATAGTTCCAAGAGGTTTTGTTGCAGCGTTGGAAGTTCAGTCCACGTTGTTGGGAAAGATTCGAGAATCCCAGAAGACTGATAAGGAGATTGCAGAGATAAAGGAAAAGATGAGTAAAGGAAAACCAAAGGTTTTCGTGAGGATGAGCATGAAACTTTATGGTTTGAGGACCGTATTATATGTGCCCAATGACCCGGAAATCAGGAAGTTAATATTTCAGGAGGCTCATGACTCGCCATACTCGATTCACCCAGGAAACACCAAGATGTATTTGGATTTGAAGGAGCGTTTCTGGTAGACAGGTATGAAGAAGGATATTACCGAGTATGTAGCCATATGTGATGTATGTCAGAGAGTTATGGCAGAGCCTCAGAAGCCAGCGGGATTACTTCAGCCTATGCTGATACCCGAATGGAAGTGGGATAAGCTTGGCATGGATTTCATCATCGGATTACGCAGGACACGATGAGGTTATGACTCCATCTGGGTAGTAGTAGATGACTTGACCAAAGTGGCTCACTTTATCCCCATGAAAACCACTTATACAAGCGCGAAGCTTTCCAAGATATATATGACCAGGATCGTATGTCTGTATGGAGTTATGAGGACCATCGTATCAGATAGAGGAACATAGTTTACCTCGAAGTTTTGGAATCAATTACACCAGACTTTGGGTACCGGGCTAGAGTTCAGTACATCCTTTCATCCGCAGACAGATGGACAGACCGAGAGAGTCAACCAGATTCTGGAGGACATGTTGAGAGCTTGTGCACTAGATTATGGATCTAGTTGGGATGATAATTTTCCCTATGTAGAGTTCTCATATAACAACAGCTACTAAGCCAGTTTGAAGATGGCCCATTTCGAAGCTTTGTATGGAAGGAGGTGCAGGACACCATTGATGTGGCATGAAGTTGGAGACCGTCAATTATTCGGACCAGATTTAATCAGAGATTCTGAAGAGAAGTTTAAGTTGATTCGTGATAGACTGAAGGTGGCTCAATCTAGGCAGAAGAGTTATGCTCACACTAAACGCAAGGAGGTAGCCTATGAAGTCGGAGCAAAGCATATCTCCGTGTGTCACCACTTCGAGGAGTTAAACGATTTGGAGTCAAAGGAAAGTTAGCCCCAAGATTTGTAGGACCGTACCAAGTTTTGGTACGTATGGGAGAAGTGGCCTACAAATTGGAGTTACCGGAAGGTATGTCAGGAGTTCATGATGTGTTTCACGTTTCCCAGTTGAAGAAGTGCCATGCAGAGATGGCCGATATTTCTCTGAGAGATACAATGCCCCTGGAAGCAATTTAGTTGGAGAGTGACCTAACCTACGAGGAGAAACCCGTCAAGATTCTCGAGTTTGCCAGCCGAGTTACACGCAGCAAGGTCATCAAGTTTTGCAAAGTTCAGTGGAGCCACCATACCGAGGAAGAAGCCACCTGGGAGCGAGAAGAAGACCTACGGAAAGACCACCCACACCTATTTGCTAGCCAACCCGAATCTCGAGGGCGAGATTCATCTTAAGGGGGGTAGGTTTGTAACATCCCATTTTTTTAATTTGGATGTTAATCATTAGGTCATCTTATGCATCCATATTTTGAGCATTTTGAATTTGGTTTATTTGGACACTTTGATCCAAGAGACCTTAAGCAACTCAAGGACCATGTGAGAGAGTTGGAGGTTTTCATAAATTCCTATTTTTGAATTTTCAAAATTTGGTAAATTGGATCAAGGTGATTTTTATTTGAAAATATTTTTCCAATTATTTTCCAAATAAATATAATAACGAGAGAAGATAATAAGAGTTCTTCAAAACAAAGGAAATAATGCAAATTTAACTTTCAATAAAAAAATATATTTATTTGAATTTTTATCTGAGGTTTTATTCGGTTCAATTAGGGAAAATTGCATTTTTGAAAATTGCACTTTAGCCCAGAAAAATGTTCACGTGGTCCTAAATATTAGGAGAGGACCATGAAAATTATTTTTGGAATTTTAGGATTATTTATTTATTTTATTTTGGATTTTTCTCTGCAGCGAAATTATTTAAAAAAAATCCTTTCGGACCGAACTGGGCCGAAGGCCCAGCCGGCCCGCTCGCCGCACCGCCTCCCGCGCCGTGTTCATGCCAGACTCCGGTCGGAGTCTGAGCCAGCCACGCCGCCCGCCGCCCCCTCGCCCAAGTCGGACACCCCGACCCCCTCTTTAAATAGCCGCCCGTTGCCACCCTCTCCTCCCAAGTCGTCGCCGCCCCAAGCCGCGCCACCCCGAGCCGCCCCGCCACTGCGTCACCGCCGCTGTTGTCGCCGCGCCCGCGCAGCCGCACACCGCTGCTGACGCCGCCTCCCGCCGCGTAGCCCCGTCGCCGCCTCGCCGCTGCCGCGCCAGCCGCTCGTTGGAGTTGCCGCCGTCGCCGCCGGTCTTATTTCCCCGAACCGGTATAAAACCACAAAACCCACCCTGGTTTTTTTCGGTTTTGCGTATTATATCGGTTTATTATTTAGCTTATGTTATTTAGTGAACGTTCCCCAATTCATTCTATTAAGGAACGAATTCGTTCATTAGTTTCTATTAGCGAATGTTCGTTCATTAGATTTTTCTTTTTAGTTTAATTTTCGGCCAGGGACCTATCCACAAATATTTTTCTTACATATTAGTCCCTGATCTTCAAACCCTCACTATTTTTTGCTCGTTTATCCAAATCCAGTGAAACCAACGCCAAAATCTTTGTCTTGTTCCCCTCTATCGAGATAAACAACTTGAACATGATTTTGAAAATTTAAAATTTGGTTTTAAGCATATTTGAATTTGAACTTCTTTCGATCGTAGTCTGAGTTTCGTAACTCCGATTCGATTGATTCTTTTTGCAAATCGAAGCTCTTTGCTTGAACTTACTGTTTAGATCTTTTATTTGGGTTTTACCCTTGCATATTATGCTTGAGTGCTTATGTATGCTATTATTTGTTCATGGTAGAGTTTCCGGAGTGTGAGGCTTGCTACTAGGAATCTCTAGGGTTTTCCGATCATCAGCAATGCAAGTAAAACTTTGATCAAATCCCTTATTTACCCAGTTTTTATGCATTAGTTTCAAAACCTCAAACATTGCATGAGTAGGTTTTTGAATAACATGTGGGAATTGGGAAGTAGTTGATGAGGTAGGAACCTATTGTCTTATATACAAACCCCGGGTATTATTGCGTTATGCTTGCACTACTTTGCTATGCTCGTAGACGTGGATTGGTTTGTGAGATTCATGAAAGATGTGAGAGTTATTTATAACTAAGGGAAACTTAAGGTGCCTACTTTAATACACATCTGGGTGGATTGGTTATCGGCACCTGGGGAATCAAGTGTTGTCCTAGGAGATCCCGGGGTACCCGTGTGATCATCCTATGGAATGACACCCAGGCTCAAAGGGATCATAAGATTATTCATGCTAGAAACTTCTCTGTGTAGCCACAAGCCATTATGGGCTTTGGCATAGTTGAGAAAGTTGTGGGAATCCTTTCCATGATGGGCTAGCAGATGTAGGGTAATTGTAGGTGTACCGGCCTATCTATCGGTTAAGGGGACCTCTTCGGAAAGACTGTGTCTCAGTCATCCGTTTCTCAAACATCATGCAGTGCGAGAAATACAACAGAGGAGATCGAGTCTTGTGGGGAAAAGTGCGCAAACCTCTGCAAAGTGTATAAACTAATCATGGTTATCCATGTCCCCGGTTATGGACATCTTGAGTATCTGGTACTTGAATTATTGTGTTGATCTCATCACTTTACTTAATGAATTTGTTGGGTTATTAATGTTAATTTGGGTTTGAGTTGGGGGTACCTTCTCAATAATTTAATCAACTTTGTAGTTAAATAAAATATATTCCATTGTTGTAGGGAAAATTTAGCTTTATGCAAATGATAACCATAGAGCCTCCACCAGCCAAATATGCATGTAGTGATAGTTGTTATTTGTTCATTGCTTTATAGTGTTGTCTTGCCAGCATATTCCATGTGCTAACCTAAACGGCTGCAACGTATCATGTTGCAGAGTTTTTAGACGAAGAGTAAGGTGCGATAGGTCCTTGTCATGCTCTCAGTTTTGTCGTGGAGTTGGATGGACTCATTTATCTTTGAAGCTTCCAAAGTTATCTTATTTAGATGGCCTTCAGCCATATTAATGTAATAAGTACTCTTTTTGAGATACTCATTGTAATAAGTATGTGATTGAACTCTACAATAAATCCTCGAGTATTGTGTGTGTCAGCAATACCGATCCAGGGATGACACGTAAGCACAGAGACTACGGTCCATTGGGATCGGGTCGCTACAGTAGGTGCATCCAAACCCCCGTGATATGATACGCTCAATCACACATACGCCTTATTATATCTTCCTCAAAACAGCCACCATACCTACCTATTATGGTTTTTCCATGGCCATTCTGAGACATATTGCCATACAACTTCCACCGCTTCCGTTTGATGACTTGAGCATTCATTGTCATATTGCTTTGCATGATCATATAGCTGACATAGTGTTTGTGGCTCAGCCATCGTTCACCATTTTTCATACATGTTATGCTAGATCATTGCACATCCTGGTACATGCCAGAGGCATTCATATAGAGTCATACTTTGTCATAGGTATCGAGTTGTAATTTTTATTTCTTTTGAGTTATAAGTAAATAGAAGTGTGATGATCATCATTATTCATTTTTAGAGCAGTGCCCCAGTGAGGAAAGGATGATGGAGACTATGATTCCCCCACAAGTCGGGATGAGACTCCGGACAATGAGAGAAAAAAAAAGAAAGAAAAAAGGAAAAGAAAAAAAGAAAAAATATACAAAGAGAGACGGGGCATTGTTAGTATCCTTTACCACACTTGTGATTCAAAATAGCACCATGTTTTTCATTTGGAGAGTCTCCTATGTTGTCACTTCCATATACTAGTGAGAATATTTCATTATAGGATTAGATGCACACCCAATTAGTTTTCAAATTGAGCTTTCATACACTTATAGCTCTTAGTGCATTCGCTGCATGGCAATCCCTACTCCTCGCATTGACATCAATTGATGGGCATCTCCATACCTGTTGGTTAGCCGCGTCGATGTGAGACTTTCTTACTTTTTTGTCTTCTTTATATTTACCCCTGTCAGCATACTCTATTCTGCCTGTAGTGCTATATCCAAGGCTTGCGCTCATGTATTGCGTGAGGGTTGAAAAAGCTGAAGCGCGTTAAAAGTATGAACCAATTGCTCGGCTTATCATCGGGGTTGTGCATGATAAATATTTTGTGTTAAGAAGACAGAGCATGACAAGACTATATGATTTTGTAGGGATAACTTTCTTTAGCATTGATATTTTGAAAGACATGATTATTTGTTGGGATGTCTGAGTATTGATGTCTTTATGTCAAATTATAGACTATTGCTTTCAATCACTTCTGTCTTAATATTCATGCCATGATTAGATATATGATCAAGTTTATGCTAGGTAGCATTCCACATCAAAAATTATCTTTTTTATCATTTACCTACTCGAATACGAGGAGGAATTAAGCTTGGGGATGCTGATACGTCTCCGTCATATCGATATTTTTTTATTGTTTCATGCCAATATTATACAAATTTTACATACTTTTGGCAACTTTTTATATGACTTATTGGACTAACCTATTCATTCAGTGCCAAGTGCCAGTTCGTGTTTTCTGCATGTTTTTTGTATCGCATAGTATCTATATCAAACGAAGTCCAAATGCAATAAAATTTCACGGAGAATTATTTTGGAATATATGTGATTTTTGGGAGTTGGAATCACCGCAAACGGAGGCCCGTGGTGGGCACAACCCACCAGGGCGCGCCAAAGGAGCCAGGCGTGGCGTGGTGGGTTGTGCCCACCTCGTACGTAGGTTGGACCTCTACTTCGGGCGCAAGGAGTCTTATATCTGGAAAACAAATCATGTTAAAATCTCAGCGCAATCGGAGTTACGGATCTCCAGGAATATAAAAACGGTTTTCGGCTAGATTTGGAGAACGCGAAACAGAAGAGAACAGAGAGGGAGATCCAATCTCGGCGGGGCTCCCGCCCCTCCGGTACCATGGAGACCAAGGACCAGAGGGGGAACTCTCCTCCCCATCTAGGAGGGAGGCCAAGGATAAAGAAGAAGTAGGGGGGCTTTCTCCCCCTCGCTTCCGGTGGCGCCGGAGTGCCACCGGGGCAATGATCGGGACGGCGATCTACATCAACAATCTTGCTACCGTCAACACCAACTTTCTCCCTCTCTATGCAATGGTGTAACACCTCTTCCCCCCGCTATAATCTCTACTTAAACATGGTGCTAAATTCCATATATTATATCCCAATGATCTATGGTTATCCTATGATGTTTGAGTAGATCCGTTTTGTCCTATGGGTTAATCGTGATCTTGGTTGGTACGATTGTATATTTTATTTAAGGTGTTGTCCTACGGTGCCCTCCGTTCTCGCGCAAACATGACGGGCCCCCGCTGTAGAGTGTTGCAATATGTTCATGGTTCGCTTACGGTGGGTTGCAAGAGTGACAGAAACTTAAACCCGAGTAGGTGGGATATGACGTATGGGAATAAAGAGGACTTGATACTTAATGCTATGGTTGAATTTCACGACCTTAATGATCTTTAGTAGTTGCGCATGCTTGCTAGAATTCCAATCATAAGTGCATATGATCTAAGTAGAGAAAGTATTTTAGCTCATGCCTCTCCCTCATATAAAATTACAAGAATGATTACATGTACTTGTTATCGATTGCCTAGGGACAAATAATTTCTTATTGACAAAAGCTCTCTACTAAAACTAACTTAGTTGTTTCTTTATCTAAACATCCCCTAGATTTTATTTACGTGCTCTTTATTATCTTGCAAACCTATCCTATCACGCCTACAAAGTACTTCTAGTTTCATACTTGTTTCCGGTAAAGCGAACGTCAAGTGTGCGTAGAGTTGTATCGGTAGTAGATAGAACTTGAGGGAATATTTGTTCTACCTTTAGCTCCTCGTTGGGTTCGACACTCTTACTTATCGAAAGAGGCTACAATTGATCCCCTATACTTGTGGGTTATCATGTCCCAAGACCACAGACAACTCACGTCTGAGTTCATCACTTACAGGCTCTCCAACTCAATATCCACACTCCGAACAATGAGCATCCAACATGTCATGGACCTTCTGAAATCCATCTTTCATTACAAGGTGAAATACATGTCATGGACCTTCTGAGTTCATCGCTTAAAGACGAGGTCGGCGGCGGCGGCGCGCATGTGGGTGGGGAGGAATGAGAGTGGAGAGAAGAGACGGAGGACGGGGGCGGGACAGTCGTTAACGTACCCGCCTCTTTGCCATCAGCCAACGGTCGACAAAGATTCTTTGTCGTCCGTGGGGACGGTGGGTTTGAGTTGGTTAAACAATAACTGGACCCACCCACCTCTTTGTCGTCTGCTAGCGGACGACAAAGATTCTTTGCCGTCAGCTAGCGAACGACAAAGAACTGGTGATGGCAAAGACCTTGTTTGCCATCAGCCAGATCTTTGCCGTCCGTTTTCTTGTGGCTGACGGCAAAGACCTTCTTTGCCGTCAGCAAGCCGATGGTAAAGAGTGGGCAGACGGCAAATAAGCTAATTCCAGTAGTGGCATGCTCTGTTGCACCATCGATGGTGCATGAGACACTTTTGTTCGAACTTCTATAGGGCATGTGGCCTTAAGGAGTTGGCCGATGATCTTCAAGATTGTTGTCTCGCTTTCTCCAACAAGCGGTTCACCACTTTGTACAACAAATTGCTCGCACACAAAAAACTTGATCCTGGGGTTCAAGACTTTCTCAATAGGCACATTAAATACTGGAACAAGTGGGCACATGCTTTTGATGAAGATGGCCAGAGCAAAGACATGGTTAAATGACAAGCAATATGGCTGAATGCTTCAATATGGTGCTCAATGGAAACTGATGCACAGATAGTAGTTGAGAACAAGCGCAAGTACAAGTACAAGTTCCCACCCATGGTTGATGAATGGTTGGAATTTCAATCACGGAAGGCGGACTCACAAGAAGCTATACTATATGACAATGAAGATTGGAAGTACGAAGTGAAAGAGCTAGGAGGAACCACAAACAATGGGCGCCAACATGGAGGTCAGGCTCCCAAGGTCTCGTTAACACTGTATAATTGCTCTTGCGGGAGCCATTGTTGCTTCATCTCCCATGCTCACACTTGTATACCACCGGTCGCGTTAGGAATGTGGACGTCAATCACCCCCTCACTGTCAGGTAGTCGGAGTTGTCAATCATGACGGTCAAGAAAACATGGGCTCCCTGTTTTCACCCATACTTTCACCAATCGGGGTACCATGGACTTCAACTATGGTCGGATCCGGAGTTGAAGGTTGTTAATCGGGGTAGACGTAAGACAAAGCATCTTAGTGGTGACATGAACAGATGGGACCATAGTGGCCGCCATGAATCGGGCAACGACCAATTCCAAGAGCCTCGTGAGAGCTCCCGTTGTGGGGAATGCAAAGGTCATGGCCACTACAAAAGAAAATGTATGAAACCAAGAAAGAGATCAAAGAAATATGATGCAAGCACAAACCAATAAGGAGCTACACAAGGTAGCCAACAAGTGCCAAGTCAACCAAGTGGTAGCCAACAAGTCCCAAGCCAACCAAGTGGTAGCTTCTACCTCTTGAGCACTGCGTTGGTTTTCCCTTTAAGAGGAAAGGGTGATGCAGCAAAGTAGCGTAAGTATTTCCCTCGGTTTTTCAGAACCAAGGTATCAATCCAGTAGGAGACCACGCGCGAGTCACCTCGTACCTACACAAACAAATAATAACCTCAAAACCAATGCGATAAAGGGGTTGTCAATCCCTTCGCGGCCACTTGCAAGAGTGAGATCTGATAGAGATGATAATAATAAGATAAGTATTTTTGGTATTTTTATGATATTGAAAGTAAAGATTGCAAAATAAAATAGATTAGAAACTTGTATGATGAAAAATAGACCCGGGGGCCATAGGTTTCACTAGTGGCTTCTCTCAAGATAGCATAAGTATTACGGTGGGTGAACAAATTACTATCGATGAATTGATAGAAAAGCGAATAATTATGAGAATACCTAGGCATGATCATGTATATAGGCATCACATCCGTGAAAAGTAGACCGACTCCTGCCTGCATCTACTACTATTACTCCACACATCGACCGCTATCCAGCAAGCATCTAGAGTTTTAAGTTCATAAGAACAGAGTAACGCCTTAAGCAAGATGACATGATGTGGAGGGATAAACTCATGCAATATGATGTAAACCCCATCTTTTCATCCTCGATGGCAACAATACAATACGTGTCGTTTCCCTTTCTGTCACTAGGATCGAGCACCGCAAGATTGAACCCAAAGCTAAGCACTTCTCCCATTGCAAGAAAGATCAATCTAGTAGGCCAAACCAAACTGATAATTCGAAGAGACTTGCAAAGATAAACCAATCATACATAAAAGAATTCAGAGAAGATTCAAATATTGTTCATAGATTAACTTGATCATAAACCCACAATTCATCATATCTCGCCAAACACGCCGCAAAAGAAGATTACATCGAATAGATCTCCAAGAGAATCGAGGAGAACTTTGTATTGAGATCCAAAGAGAGAGAAGAAGCCATCTAGCTACTATCTATGGACCCGAAGGTCTGAGGTAAACTACTCACACATCATCGGAGGGGCCATGGAGTTGATGTAGAGGCCCTCCGTGATCAATGCCCCCTCCGGCGGAGCTCCGGAAAAGGCCCCAAGATGGGATCTCTTGGGTACAGAAGGTTGCGGCGATGGAAATAGGGTTTTGTGGTGCTCCTGGATGTTTGCGGGGTATATGAATATATATAGGAGGAATAAGTAGGTCGGTGGAGCAACGAGGGGCCCACGAGGGTGGAGGGCGCGCCCCCTGCCTCGTGGCCTCCTCGTTGATTGGTTGACGCGCAGTCCAAGTCCTCTAGATCACGTTTGTTCTAAAAAATCACGCTCCTGAAGGTTTCATTCTGTTTGGACTCTGTTTGATATTCCTTTTCTGCAGAACACTGAAATAGGCAAAAAAACAGCAATTTGGGTTGGGCCTCCAGTTAATAGGTTAGTCCCAAAAATAATATAGGAGTGTAAAATAAAGCCCGTTATCATCCAAAACAGATAATATAATAGCATGGAACAATCAAAAATTATAGATACGTTGGAGACGTATCAGTAGCCAAAGAAGATCTAGGCAACAAAGAGGGACACAATTAGGACTTACTTGTAACGCCCTCGATGCGGCTATATCTCCTGCTTGTCGAAGCACGACTTAGAGGCATAAGCGCATTGAAAGCAATGTCGCAAGTGAGGTAATCTTCAGAACAACCCATGTAAATAAATAAAGGGGAAAGGTACATAGTTGGCTTACACTCGCCACGTTACACAAATAACATGAATAACATTACATTCATCCAATACACTCAAGGTCCGACTATGGAACCAAAATGAAGATAAACCCCCAAATGCAACATAGTCCCCGATCGCCCCAACTGGGCACCACAATTGATCATCTGGGAAAGACACGTAGTAACGACGCGAGTCTTCATCAAACTCCCACTTGAGCTCCGTCATATCATCTAGAATGGTATCATCGGTCCCTGCATCTGGTTTTGGAAGTAAACTGTGAGTCACGGGGACTCAGCAATCTCACACCCTCGTGATCAAGACTATTTAAGCTTACAGGTAAGGTAAAGGTATGATGTGGAGCTGCAGCAAGCGACTAGCATATATGGTGGCTAACATACACAAATGAGAGCGAGAACAGAAGGCAAAAGCACGGTCGAACAACTATGATCAAGAAGTGATCCTAGAACAACCTACGTCAAGAATTACTCCAACACCGTGTTCACTTCCCAGACTCTGCCGAGAAGAGACCATCACGGTTACACATGCGGTTGGTGCATTTTAGTTAAATTAAGTTTCAGGTTATCTACAACCGGACATTAACAAATTCCCATCTGACCATAACCACGGGCACGGCTTTCGAAAGTTCAAATCCCTGCAGGGGAATCCCAACTTAGCCCATCACAAGCTCTCATGGTCAATGAAGGATATTCCTTCTCCCAAGACAATCCGATCAGACTCGGCATCCCGGTTACAAGACATCCTTGACAATGGTAAAACAAGTCCAGCAACACCACCCAAATGTGCGGACAAATCCCGATAGGAGCTGCACATATCTCGTTCTCAGGGCACACTCAGATTGTCCAAACTTCCGATAGGCCAGCCCAGAGTTGCCCCTGGTGGCCACCGGCGGCTGACAAGGTGGACCAACACTCAGAGGAGCACTGGCCTGGGGGGTTTAATAAAGATGACCCTTGGGCTCCGGAAACCCAAGGGAAAAAGAGGCTAGGTGGCAAATGGTAAAACAAAGGTTGGGCATTGCTGGAGGAGTTTTATTCAAGGCAAACTATCAAGGGGTTCCCATTATAACCCAACCACATAAGGAACGCAAAATCAAGGAACATAACATCGGTATGACGAAAACTAGGGTGGCAAGAGTGGAACAAAACACCAGGCATAAGGCCGAGCCTTCCACCCTTTACCAAGTATATAGGTGCATTAAAGTAAACAAGATAAAATAATGATATCCCAACAATAAACATGTTCCAACAAGGAACAAACCCCAATCTTCACCTGCAACTAGCAATGCTATAAGAGGGGCTGAGCAAAGCGGTAATATAGCCAAACAACGGTTTGCTAGGACAAGGTGGGTTAGATGTTTGACATGGCAATATGGGAGGCATGATAAGAAAGTGGTAGGTATCGTAGCATAGGCATAGCAAAATAGCGAGCATCTAGCAAGCAAAGATAGAAGTGATTTCGAGGGTATGATCATCTTGCCTGCAAAGTTCTCAGAGTTGCCTTGATCCTCGTAAGCGTACTCAACGGGCTCCTCGTTCACGTACTCATCTCCGGGCTCTACCCAAACAAGAACAACAAGCAAAGGGAACACAATCAACCACGTGCAATGCTCAAGCAACATGATGAAAACATGGTATGATATGCGGGATGCGATATGTGATGCATAGGCATGATTTGTAAAGGAATGATTGAACCTGGCCTCAACATGGAAATCCAAGAGTGCCACTGGAAAGGTGAGGTGATTTTGGTCGAAATCGATATAAAGATCACCGGAATCGGATGCACGGTTTGGAAATGGCAAGCAAAACAAATATGGCACCGGTCTGTGATAATCAGCACGAGACCATCTAAATGCATCAAGAACAACATACTACAGCACTCCAACATGACAACAAAATACATGGCAGGGATCCACTCATGATTCTTGACAAAATATGAACACTGAGCTACGGCTAATTCACTCATTAACAGGTTCAAACAAGCATGGCAAAAATGCAAAAGATAACAGGTTTCAGACTTAGTGAAAATAACACAAGTCAGGAATTTATCATCAGGAAGCAATGTTTAGAGCATGAAAACTACATGCTACAGGAACATATCATGGCAAAGCAAGGCATGGCATGAAGGTACTCAAAGCATATAACAAAAGTCCCTTAGTGAACATGAGCCAAAAGGGATCAGAAAATACAATTGCAAGCATGTGAACATAGCAAAAACATAAACAAATTCAGACTTGGTGAAAAACTGGAGCATGGCAAAACAGTTAACAAGTAGGCATGTTTACGAGCTCGATGCACTCACTACAGAGCATGGCATGACAAAATAAGCATACACCCGTCAAGAAGACATGACATAGAAGCTAGACATGGCAAGAACAACAACATAGCATGCACGGATCAACAACAACAAGCTCGGCAAAATCGCTAAACATGTTAACAATCTGGCAGGAACATTTTATAGCAAAAGTAGAGTTCGATCGACTCAAGTTAGGGTGCTCCATAATTTCAAACGAAGACATGGATGGATAGAGCACAATATTATCTACAAAACATCCTTAATGATCATACTCAAAAGAGGCATGGATCACTAGGAAACAGCATGAACATATGGCATAAAAATAAAGACAGGGCAAGGACTTGTTGAAATTCTAAGTCCCTGAAATCAGCATCATTGAGTAAGCTAATTTGCATGCTTGTGCTAGTCACCACAAATATCACAAAAATAAATGGCATACACCCCTGTAAAGATGGCATGGCATATAACAAAACACATGTAGAGCTCAGGATCATAGCATGCACACATTAATCATGGCAAAAATGACAAAAGGCCATTTGCTGAAACAGATCTGACATAATCATCACATAGCCCTCTTCCAACAGCATTTCGGGCATCAAGATGAGCTCAAATGAAAATGGTGCAATGAGATGAAATGATGTACTCGTCGAGGCGAATATTTTGATATGCTACACGTACGAATCGGAGCTACGGATGCAGAGTTATGGCATGCCAAAGTATGCAAAAAAAATAACAGGAGGAGAGGGAAAAAGTCAACCCTCAAGAACAGATCTAGGGTTCCTCCGCGGGGTACTGTAGCACTTCGCGAAAACCGAGGATGGTTGGGGTTGAAGGAGGCACCGGGGTCGGACCCGTGCCGGAGATGAGCGGGGGCGGCGTCGACGGTCGTCGGGCGGCGGAGGAGGAGGTCGTTGGCGCGGTGCGGCGCGGCGAGGTGCCGGCGAGCTTGCTGCGGCGGCGGGGTAGCGTGGCGGCCGGCGAGGAGGAGATAACGGTGGTGCGGCGGAGCTTCGTCGGCGGCAGGGCGCGGCGAGGAAGGGCGGTGGGGAGGCGCCCTGGCGGCGCGGCGGCGGATCCGCTCGGGCGAGGCGATGGCGCCCTGGGCCGTGGGGGGCCCAAGCGGGCTCGGCGGGCCGCGGTGGTGGGTGACCCAGCGGTGGACACGTGGCGCTTGGAGAGTGGGTGGCGGCGGTGCATCTGGCCGGATCGGACAATGTCCGGCGGCGCGCGAGGGAATTTAGGGTTAGGGGGAGAAGAGACCCTGGATTTCAGGGAGGGGATCTATTTATAGAGGTAGAGGGAGCTAGGAAGTTCCAAATGAGGTGCGGTTTGCGGCCACATGATCGTGATCGAACGCTCTAGATGATGGAATGGGTTTAGGTGGGTTTTGGGCCAGTTTGGAGAGGTGTTGGGCTGCAACACACACGAGGCCTTCTCGGTCCCTCGGTTAACCGTTGGAGTATCAAACGAAGTCCAAATGGTACGAAACTTGACAGGCGGTCTACCGGTAGTAAACCAAGGCCGCATGGCAAGTCTCAGTCCAATCCGGAAATGTTTAGCGCCCGCACATGAAAAGAGGTAGAAAGGGACACCGGGTGACATAGGAGCGCCGGAATGCAAAACGGACAACGGGGAAAATGCTCGAATGCAAGAGACGAACACGTTTGAAAATGCAATGCACATGATGACATGATATGAGATGCATGACAAAGACAAAAGCACACGAAGGCAAAAACCCGACAACGAGGAAATAATATAACTTAGTGCTGGAAACGGCATGAGTTGGAATACAAATAAGGTAAATAACATTCGGGGTGTTACATTACAAGAGGTCGTGGTGGTGGTAGAGCTCGTGGTGGTGGTCTATGCCATGGTGGTGGTAGAGCTCGTGGTGGTGGTCTTGGCCGTGGTGGTGGTCTTGGCCTTGGTGATGGTCTTGGCCTTGGTGGTGGACTTTGCCATGGTGGTGGTCTTGGCCTTGGTGGTAGACTTGGCCGTGGTGGTGGTCTTGGGCAAGGTCATTATAGAGGAATGTTTGGATACCTCGATGGACCATTTCCGTATGTTGCTCACTTACTATAATGTTTCAATTTTCTTGTTTTTCATATGTTCTTGTTGTCCTTATTCACTAATATGTTGCAATGTACATGTTCTTCCATTTGTTCTTATTATCATTACTAACTACTCCCTCCGTTCCAAATTACTCGTCGCAGAAATGGATGTATCTAGAACTAAAATACATCTAGATACATCCATACCTACGACAAGTAATTCGGAATGGAGTGAGTATTATGTTTCAGTCATTACCGCACTAAAGAAGAAGAAGGAAGAGGAGCTCGAAGAGAAGAGGAAGGAACGAGAGAGAGCAGATTTTGAATGTCGCGCTAGGGAGTGATGTCGCTTGAAGCTACGTTGGTATTTCCCCAAAGAAGAAGGGATGCTGCAACACAGCGGCGGTAGGTATTTCCCTTATATGTGAAACCAAGGTTATCGAACCAGTAGGAGAACCAAGCAACACAACGTAAACAACACCTGCACACAAATAACAACTTCTCGCAACCCGGCGTGTTAAAGGGGTTGTCAATCCCTTCCGGGGTACGATGCCTCAAGATAGGCAAACGAACGTGAGATAAATTTGTAGTAGATTGATAGATCGAACACCAAATAAAATAAATAAGGATAAATTGCAGCAAGGTATTTTTGTATTTTTGGCTTAGTAGATCTGAAAATAAATGCAAGGGAAAAGTAGATCGCAAAGGAAAATATATGAGAAAGAGACCCGGGGCCTGTAGGTTTCACTAGTGGCTTCTCTCGAGAAAAATAGCAAACGGTGGGTAAACAAATTACTGTTGGGCAATTGATAGAACTTCAAATACTCATGACGATATCCAGGCAATGATCATTACATAGGCATCACGTCCAAGATTATTAGACCGACTCCTGCCTACATCTACTACTATTACTCCACACATCGACGGCTATCGAGCATGCATCTAGTTTATTAAGTTCATGGAGAAACAGGATAATGCAATAAGAATGATGACATGATGTAGACAAGATCTATCTATGTTCAGATAGACCTCATCATTTTATCCTTAGTAGCAACGATACATATGTGTCGGTTCCCCTTCTGTCACTGCGATCAAGCACCGTAAGATCGAACCCACTACAAAGCACATCTTCCCATTGCAAGATAAATAGATCAAGTTGGCCAAACAAAACCCAAATATCGGAGAAGAAATACGAGGCTATAAGCAATCATGCATAAAAGAGATCAAAGAAACTCAAATACTTTCATGGATATAAAAAGATAGATCTGATCATAAACTCAAAGTTCATCGATCCCAACGAACGCACCGCAAAAAGAGTTACATCCCATGTATCTCCAAGAGACCATTGTATTGAGAATCAAGAGAGAGAGAGAGAGGAAGCCATCTAGCTACTAACTACGGATCCGAAGGTCTACAAAGAACTACTCACGCATCATCGGAGAGGCACCAATGGAGGTGGTGAACCCCATCCGAGATGGTGTCTAGATTGGATCTAGTGGTTTTGGACTCTATGGCGGTTGGATGAATATTTCATTGGCTCCCCTAGGGTTTTGGGAATATTGTGGTATTTATAGAGCAAAGAGGCGATCCGGGGGGCACCCAAGGTGGGCACAACCCACCAGGGCACGCCTGGGCCTCCTGGCGCGCCCTGGTGGGTTGTGCTCTCCTCAGAGCACCCACCAGGCGCAGCCACGGCCCATTATATTCCTTATGGTCCAAAAAAATCTCCATAAAGTTTCATTGTGTTTGGACTCCGTTTGGTATTGATTTTTTGTGATGTAAAAAACATGGAAAAAACAGCAAGTGGCACTTGGCACTGTGTCAATAGGTTAGTACCAAAAAATGATATAAAATGACTATAAAATGATTATAAAACATCTAAGATTGATAATATAATAGCATGGAACAATCAAAAATTATAGATACGTTGGAGACGTATCAGCATCCCCAAGCTTAACTCCTACTCGTCCTCGAGTAGGGAAGTGATAAAAACAGAATTTTTGATGTGGAATGCTGCCTAACATGTCATATCATATTCTTTTCTTTATAGCATGGACATTTGGACTTTTATATTGTTCAAAGCAATAGTCTAGTTTTGACATGATAATTTGAATACTCAAGCATATCAACAAGCAACCATATCTTTCAAAATATCAGCGCTAAAATAAGTTATCCCTAGCCCATCATGCTCAATCATTAACCCATTCATGAAACACACTTGCATATTAGCTACACCCAATACTCAAGTACGATCATATTGCCTCATAGTTGCTGCTTTTATAAGAGAAGATGGAGACTCAAATTCAAAATAAAAATTACATAAAGTAAAAGAAAGGCCCTTCGCAGAGGGAAGTAGGGATTTGTAGAGGTGCCAGAGCTCAAAGAAAAAAAAACTTAGAGATAAAAACATTTTGGGAGGTGTATCCATCCCACCAACGAAAACGACTTAGAGTTCCCAACACTTTCCATGCTAAATATATCATAGGCAGTTCCCAAACACAAAATAAATTTTATTCCTTTTTCCACCATACTTGCACTTTCCATGGCTAACTGTATCCATGGGTGCCTTCCATACCAACACTTTCCAAGGAATTTATTATTTGACAACATAAAGTAAAATCATTTTTTTCATTTCGGGACTGGGCGTCCCTAATACCTTTGCCTTACTCTCATGCAATGACAAGTGAATAAACACTCACCGTGAGAATAACACATCTAGCATGGAAAATATTAGCCACGCCTCACCGCTCCACGAGCGAAACGAACACACAGAAGGGAAGTTTATTTTGAAATTCAGAGATGGCATATGCAAATTTGCTTAGAACATCAAAGGAATACCACATATAGGTAGATATAGTGGACTCATGTGGCAAAACCGGTTTAAAGGGTTTTGGATGCACAAGTAGTGATCATACTTAGTGCAAAATGAAGGCTAGCAAAAGATTGAGAAGCGACCAACCAAGAAACAGATAATCTCATAAGTGAGCATTAAGCATAATTAACACCGAATAATGCACCATAAGTAGGATACAATTTCATTGCATGACTATTGACTTTCGTTCTTGCATAGGGAATCACAAACCTTAACACCAATATTCTTACTAAAGCATAATTACTCATCTACATGACTCACATATCACATCATCATATCTCAAAACTATTACTAAGAATCAAGTTTATTTTGTCCAATGATCTTCATGAAAGTTTTTATTGTATCCTTCTTGGATATCTATCACTTTGGGACTAATTTTCATGTGTTGCTTTTCATAAGCTCAAACAAATATAAGTGAAGATCATGAGCATAATATTTCTTTCTTTCTCTCAAATTAATTTAAGTGAAGCAAGAGAGAATTTCTTGAAAATTTTACTAACTCACAAATAAATCTAAGTAAGGCAAGAGAGCATTTCTTTAAAAATACTAAGCACACCATGCTCAAAAGATATAAGTGAAGAACTAGAGCAAGTCCATAGCTCATAAAAGATTTAAGTGAAGCATAGAGAGCAATTCTAACAAGTCATGGCATAATTTTGGCTCTCCCAAATAGGTCTGTCCAGAAAGGGATCAAGATTTAAAACACAAAATAAAACAAGAAAAGACTCATATCATACAAGACGCTCCAAGCAAAACACCTAGTATGTGACGAATAAAAATATAGCTTCGAGTAAAATACAGATGGTCGTTAGAAGAAAGAGGGGATGCCACTCGGGGGCATCCCCAAGGTTAGTTGGTTGCTCATTTTTGGATAATAGCTTGGGATGCCGGGGCATCCCCAAGCTTAGTCTCTTCTACTCCTTATTCCTCCATCCATCGTAAGATAATCCAAAACTTGAAAACTTCAATCACACAAAACTCAACAAAACCTTCATGAGATCCGTTAGTATAATAAAATAAATCACTACTATAAGTGTTGTATCAAACCAATTCATATATTTTTTCTTGCATTATATCTACTGTATTCCAACTTTTCTATGGCAAAAACTCATCAAAGAAAATCATAGAGCCATCAAAATAAGCACACAACGCAAAGAAACGGAATCTGTCAAAACAGAATAGTCTGTAGTAATATGACTATTTTGAATACTTATGTAACTCCAAAATTCTGAAAACTTAGGACGACCTGAAAATTTTTATATTGATCTACTGCAAGTGGAATGAGTATTTTATCGCTCTCTCGTTAAAAATGAAAATTATTTTCGCAAGCGCAAAAGTTTCTGTTTTTTCAGCAAGATCAAACAACTATCACCCAAGAAGATCCTAAAGGCTTTACTTGGCACAAACACTAATTAAAACATAAAAAACACAATCATAACAGTAGCATAATTGTGCTAACACTCAAAAACAAGAAGCAAAAAGCAAAAATAAATTTTATTCATTGGGTTGCCTCCCAACAAGCGCTATAGTTTTACGCCCTTAGCTAGGCATAAAGCAAGGATCTAAGTTTTGTCATCCTTCTTATTAACTTTCTTAGAGGTATTTTCATCCTGGGATTTTGTAAACACAACATAAAACATATTATCCATAGACACCTTAGCGTTCCTAAGTTAGTGTTCATCATAACCTTTTTGATTTCCCGCAACAATCCAAGAGTAATGTTGATTAACATTATTGAAAACATGTTGGATTAAATCTAAAACGAGGACTTCCTTTTTAAGATTATCATCAAAGATTTTATTATCCCCAAGAAAATGTCTTAAAGGATAGTCACTATTGTAAAGAGTTTCATCTATCACAGGTTTTTCACGATTCATATCATAAAAATCAAAGATTTCCCTAGCTTCCCGTATTATGTAATCAAATTCATTCATAAGGACAAGGGTGGCCAACTTTTTGGACCTAGGATTCTTTATAACGGGAAGCTCAAAAAACAATCTTCGCAAAGTAGGATGGGTACGAATTAATTTACTTTCAAGTTTCAGAACTGGTGCTGAAATAGCATCCGCATAAGATCTAGTAGTTTTAAGTATAGGAGCATCATCAAGACTTAGATTCCCAACAAAATTGAAAAATTCTTGGATACGTTCTTTTCCCATAATGTTCCCTTGCCCCAAGATAAAAGTTTTAGCATCCAGATTGCCCGTTGATACGTCTCCAACGTATCTATAATTTTTGATTGTTCCATGCTATTATATTATCTTTTTTGGATGCTCAATGGGCTTTAATATGCACATTTATATTATTTTTGGGATTAACCTATTAACCGGAGGCCCAGTGCCAGTTGCTGTTTTTTGCCTATTTCAGTGTTCCGCAGAAAAGGAATATGAAACGGAATCCAAACGGAATGAAACCTTCGCGAGGATCTTTTTTGGAACAAACGCAATCCAGGAGACTTGGAGTGGATGTCAAGGAAGCAACGAGGCGGCCACGAAGTAGGGCAGCGCACCCAGGGGGCCAGGCGCACCCCCCACTCTCATGGGCCCCTCGTAGCTCCACCGACCTACTTCCTTCGCCTATATATACTCTTATACCCTGAAAACATCGGAGGGAGCCACGAAACCACTTTTCCACCGCCGCAACCTTCTGTACCCCTGAGATCCCATCTGGGGACCTTTTCCGGCAATCTACCGGAGGGGGATTCGATCAAGGAGGGCTTCTACATCAACACCATAGCCTCTCTGATGATGTGTGAGTAGTTTACCATAGACCTTCGGGTCCATAGTTATTAGCTAGATGGCTTCTTCTCTCTCTTTGGTTCTCAATACAAAGTTCTCCTCGATGTTCTTGGAGATCTATTCGATGTAATTCTTTTTGCGGTGTGTTTGCCGAGATCTGATGAACCGTGGGTTTATGATTAAGATTATCTATGAACAATATATGATTCTTCTCTGAATTCTTATATGCATGATTTGATATCTTTGCAAGTCTCTTCGAATTATTAGTTTGGTTTGGCCTACTAGATTGATCTTTCTTGCAATGGGAGAAGTGCTTAGCATTGGGTTCAATCTTGTGGTGTCCTTTCCCAGTGACAGCAGGGGCAGCAAGGCACGTATTGTATTGTTTCCATCGAGGATAAAAATATGGGGTTTATATCATATTGCTTGAGTTTATCCCTCTACATCATGTCATCTTGCCTAATGTGTTACTCTGTTCTTATGAACTTAATACTCTAGACGCAAGCTGGATAGCGGTCGATGTGTGGAGTAATAGTAGTAGATGCAGAATCGTTTCGGTCTGGTTGACACTGACGTGATGCCTATGTTCAGGATCATGCCTAGATATCATCATAACTATGCGCTTTTCTATCAATTGATCGGCAGTAATTTGTTCACCCACCGTAATATATGCTATCTTGAGAGAAGCCACCAGTGAAACCTATGGCCTCCGGGTCTACTTTAGATCATATAAGTTTCCGATCTACAATTCTAGTTTACTATTTATTTTGCAATCTTTATTTTCCAATCTATACAACAAAAATACCAAAAATATTTATCTTATTATCTCTATCAGATCTCACTTTTGCAAGTGGACGTGAAGGGATTGACAACCCCTTTATCGCGTTGGTTGCAAGGTTCTTATTTGTTTGTGCAGGTACTAGGCGACTTGCGTGTAGTCTCCTACTAGATTGATACTTTGGTTCTCAAATACTGAGGGAAATTCTTACGCTACTTTGCTACATCACCCTTTCCTCTTCAAGGAAAAAAAGCAACGCATGCTCAAGAGGTAGCAAGAAGGATTTCGAGCGCTGTTGCCCGGGAGATCTACACTTAAGCCAAGACATACCAAGTAAACATCACAAACTCTTATCCCTCGCATTACATTATTTGCCATTTGCCTCTCATTTTCCTCTCCCCAACTTCACCCTTGCCATTTTATTTACCTCTTTTCCGTTCGCCCTTTTTCTGTTCGCCTTCTTTTGCTTTCCTCTTGTGTATCCGTTCTTATTGCGGCTTGTTGCCATCATGTCTGAACTGGGGAGATTATCATTGATAAGGATAATAGTAACAATGGGGGGAACTTTGATGCTTTTGATAATCCTCATGAAGAACCTACTATTTTACACACCAAAAAGTTTCGGATCGGTAGTGGTAATGTTATTGGAAAAGGAGTTATTCAAGATTTCTTTACTTGTGACGGTGCTTTGCCCACTATGGGAGGGTCTATTATTCATAGAACTAGTAGTTTTGCGGATGCTATATCTTTGCTCATAGTTGAACTTGAAAGACATTTTATTCATATGCACCCTTACATTCAAATGATTTTTCTAGAATTTTCTAATATTGAGTTAAGCGAGCAACTACCATCTTTTTAGCTCATGAGTTCAGATTTATACTAAAAGAAGCCAATGATTTTTTTGCGCATTATAGGGTGGATGACAGCCGTCCTCCCATAGAAGCAATCCTTTATTATCAAGAAGACATAATGCACTTATGATCTTTAGATCATGTTGCTTTTAATGAAAACCTTGAAAAAATGTTCCTACCGATGTTCTAGTTGATAGGATTTCTGAACTTAATGATAATTTTGCTATCCAGAACAATGGGTTAGGTTTTTCCCTTGAACAAAATCTCATGATTTTTTTTGCCAAAAGAATGCTTATAATGATGAATTGGTTGTGCAATATGAGGAGCCAAAGGAGGAACCAATACCTCCCGAGCTTGATATTGGGGACTTTTGTCCCATTAAATTTAGCCCTTTTAATTACTTTTGCTTGCCACAAAGAAAACTTGCTGCTAAATGTAGGGAATATGAGATGAGTTTTCGCGATTTACCTTATCACTATCATGGCCATACCTAGATCTATCCTTTTTTATGCCTAGCTAGGGGCGTTAAACGATAGCGCTTGTTGGGAGGCAACCCAATTTTATTTTTGTTCCTGTTTAGTAATAAATAAATCATCTATCCTTTTTTCTGATTGTGTTTTTTTGTTTTAATTAGTGTTTGTGCCAAGTAAAGCCTTTAGGATCTTCTTGGGTGATTGTTATTTGATCTTGCTGAAAAAACAGAAACTATGCGCTCACGAGAATAATTTTCATGTTTTACCAGAGAGAGATAAAATACTGATTCCAACTGAAGTAGATCAATATAAAAATTATTTAGGATGTCCTAATTTCTCAAGATTTTGGAGTTACAGAAGTATTCGAAACCTACAGATTGCTACAGACTGTTCTGTTTTTGACAGATTCTGTTTTTCGTGTGTTGTTTGCTTATTTTGATGAATCTATGGCTAGTATCGTGGGGTATGAACCATAGAGAAGTTGGAATACAGTAGGTTTAACACCAATATAAATAAAGAATGATTAAATTACAGTACCTTAAAGTGGTGGTTTGTTTTCTTATACTAACGGAGATTTTTCGTTGAGTTCTGTGTTGTGAAGTGTTCAAGTTTTTGGGTAAAGATTTGATGGATTTTGGAATAAGGAGTGGCAAGAGCCTAATCTTGGGGATTCCCAAGGCACCCCAAGGTAAAATTCAAGGACAACCAAAAGCCTAAGCTTGGGGATTCCCCAGAAGGCATCCCCTCTTTCGTCTTCGTCTATCGGTAACTTTACTTGAGGCTATATTTTTATTCACCACATAATATGTGTTTTGCTTGGAGCGTCTTGTATGATTTGAGTATTTTCTTTATATTTTACCACAATCATCCTTGTTTTACACACCCTTTTGGAGAGACACACATGAATCAGAATTTATTAGAATACTCTATGTGCTTCACTTATATATTTTGAGCTAGGTAATTTTGCTCTAGTGCTTCACTTATATCTTTTTAGAGCATGGTGGTGGTTTTATTTTATAGAAATTATTGATCTCTCATACTTCACTTATATTATTTTGAGATCCCTTTAGAACAGCATGGTAATTTGCTTTGATTATGAAATTATATCCAAGATAGGTATAATAAAAACTTTCATATAAAGTGCATTGAATACTATGAGAAGTTTGATACTTGATGATTGTTCTGAGATATGAATATGGTAATATTAGAGTCATGCTAGTTGAGTAGTTGTGAATTTGAGAGATACTTGTGTTAAAGTTTGTGATTCCCGTAGCATACACGTATGGTGAACCGTTATGTGATGAAGTCGGAGCATGATTTATTTATTGATTCTCTTCCTTATGAGTGGCGGTCGGGGATGAGCGATGGTCTTTTCCTACCAATCTACCACCCTAGGATCATGCGCATAGTACTTTGTTTCGATAACTAATAGATTTTTGCAATAAGTATGTGAGTTCTTTATGACTAATGTTGAGTCCATGGATTATGCGCACTCTCACCCTTCCACCATTGCTAGCCTCTCTAGTACCGCGTAACTTTCACCGGTACCATAAACCCACCATATACCTTCCTCAAAACAGCCACCATACCTACCTACTATGGCATTTCCATAGCCATTCCGAGATATATTGCCATGCAACTTTCAACCATTCTGTTATTTATGACACGCTTCATCATTGTCATATTGCTTTGCATGATCATGTAGTTGACATCGTATTTGTGGCAAAACCACCATTCATAACTCTTTCATACATGTCACTCTTGATTCATTGCACATCCCGGTACACCGCTGGAGGCATTCACATAGAGTCATATTTTGTTCTAAGTATCGAGTTGTAATTCTTGAGTTGTAAGTAAATAAAAGTGTGATGATCATCATTATTAGAGCATTGTCCCATGTGAGGAAAGGATGATGGAAACTATGATTCCCCCACAAGTCGGGATGAGATTCCGGACAAAAAAGGCCATCAAAAAAAGAGAAAAAAGGCCCAAATAAAAAAATGAGAGGAAAAGAGAGAAGGGGCAATGCTACTATCCTTTTTCCACACTTGTGCTTCAAAGTAGCACCATGATCTTCATGATAGAGAGTCTCCTATTTTGTCACTTTCATATACTAGTGGGAATTTTTCATTATAGAACTTGCCTTTTTATATTCCAATGATTGGCTTACTCAAAATGCCCTAGGTCTTCGTGAGCAAGCGAGTTGGATGCACACCACTTAGTTTCTTTTGTTGAGCTTTCATACACTTATAGATCTAGTGCATCCGTCGCATGGACATCCCTACTCACTCACATTAATATCTATTGATGGGCATCTCCATAGCCCGTTGATACGCCTAGTTGATGTGAGACTATCTTCTCCTTTTTGTCTTCTCCACAACCACCGTTCTATTCCACCTATAGTGCTATGTCCATGCCTCATGCTCACGTATTGCGTGAAGATTGAAAAAGTTTGAGAACATCAAAAGTATGAAACAATTGCTTGGCTTGTCATCAGGGTTGTCCATGATTTAAATATTTTGTGTGATGAAGATAGAGCACAGCTAGACTATATGATTTTGTAGGGATAACTTTCTTTGGCCATGTTATTTTAAGAAGACACGATTGCTTTGTTAGTACGCTTGAAGTATTATTATTTTTATGACAATATTAAACTTTAGTCTAGAACCTTTCGGATCTGAATATTCATGCCACAATAAAGAAAATTACATTGAAAATTATGCTAGGTATCATTCCACATCAAAAATTCTGTTTTGATCATTTACCTACTCAAGGACGAGTAGGAATTAAGCTTGGGGATGCTGATACGTCTCCAACGTATCTATAATTTTTGATTGCTCCATGCTATTATATTATCTGTTTTGGATGTTTAATGGGCTCTAATATGCACATTTATATTGTTTTTGGGACTAACCTATTAACCGGAGGCCCAGTGCCAGTTGCTCTTTTTTTTGCCTATTTCAGTGTTTCGTAGAAAAGGAATATCAAACGGAATCCAAACGGAATGAAACCTTCGCGAGGATCTTTTTTGGAACAAACGTAATCCAGCAGACTTGGAGTGGAGGTCAAGGAAGCAACGAGGGGGCCACGAGGTAGGGCGGCGCACCTAGGGGGCAGGCACGCTCCCCACCCTCGTGGGCCTCTCGTAGCTCCACTGACCTACTTCCGCCTATATATACTCTTACATCCTGAAAACATCCGGGGGAGCCATGAAACCACTTTCCCACCGAACCTTCTGTACCTGTGAGATCCCATCTGGGGACCTTTTCCGGCGATCTGCCGGAGGGGGATTCGATCACGGAGGGCTTCTACATCAACACCATAGCCTCTCCAATGATGTGTGAGTAGTTTACCACAGACCTTCAGGTCCATAGTTATTAGCTAGATAGCTTCTTCTCTCTCTTTGGTTCTCAATACAAAGAACTCCTCGATGTTCTTGGAGATCTATTTGATGTAATTCTTTTTGTGGTGTGTTTGCCGAGATCCGATGTATTGTGGTTTTATGATTAAGATTATCTATGAAAAATATTTGATTCTTCTCTGACTTCTTATATGCATGATTTGATATCTTTGCAAGTCTCTTCGAATTATCAGTTTAGTTTGGCCTACTAGATTGATCTTTCTGAAGGAAATATGCCCTAGAGGCAATAATAAAGTTATTATTTATTTCCTTATATCATGATAAATGTTTATTATTCATGCTAGAATTGTATTAACCGGAAACATGATACATGTGTGAATACATAGACAAACAGATTGTCACTAGTATGCCTCTACTTAACTAGCTCATTGATCAAAGATGGTTATGTTTCCTAACCATGGACATGAGTTGTCTTTGATAAACGGGATCACATCATTAGGAGAATGATGTGATTGACTTGACCCATTTCGTCAGCTTAGCACTTGATCGTTTTAGTTTACTGCTATTGCTTTCTTCATGACTTATACATGTTCCTATGACTATGAGATTATGTAACTCCTGATTACCGGAGGAACACTTTGTGTGCTACCAAACGTCACAACATAACTGAGTGATTATAAAGGTGCTCTACAGGTGTCTCCGATGGTACTTGTTGAGTTGACATAGATCAAGATTAGGATTTGTCACTCCGATTGTTGGAGAGGTATCTCTGGGCCCACTCGGTAATACACATCACTATAAGCCTTGCAAGCATTGTAACTAATGAGTTAGTTGCGGGATGATGCATTACAAAACGAGTAAAGAGACTTGCCGGTAACAAGATTGAATTAGGTATTGAGATACCGACGATCTATTCTCGGACAAGTAACATACCGATGACAAAGGGAACAACATATGCTGTTATGCGGTTTGACCGATAAAGATCTTCGTAGAATATGTGGGAGCCAATATGAACATCCAGGTTCCGCTATTGGTTGTTGACCGGAGACGTGCCTCGGTCATGTCTACATAGTTCTCGAACCCGTAGGGTCCGCACGCTTAAAGTTCGGTGATGATCGGTATTATGAGTTTTTGTGTTTTGATGTACCGAAGGTATTTCGGAGTCCCAAATATGATCACGGACATGACGAGGAGTCTCGAAATGGTCGAGATGTAAAGATCGATATATTGGACGACTATATTCGGACACTGGAAGTGTTCCGGGTGATTTCGGAGAAAAACGGAGTGCCGGAGGGTTACCGGACCCCCTCGGGAGAAATAATGGGCCTTATGGGCCTTAGTGGAGAGAGAGAGGGCTGGCCTAGGGCTGGCCTAGGGCTGGCCGTGCGCCCCTCCCCCTCTGGTCTGAATTGGACTAGGAGAGGGGGCGGCGCCCCCCTTTCCTTCTCCCTCTCCCCCTTCCTTTCCCCTCCTAGTAGGAGTAGGAAAGAGGGGAGTCCTACTCCTACTAGGAGGAGGACTCCTCCTCCTGGCGCGCCATAGAGGGCCGGCCGGCCTCCCCCCTTACTCCTTTATATACGGGGGCAGGGGGGCACCTCTAGACACACAAGTTGATCATTGATCCCTTACCCGTGTGCGGTGCCCCCCTCCACCATAATCCACCTCGATCATATCGTTGCAGTGCTTAGGCGAAGCCCTACGTTGGTAGCAACATCATCACCGTCAACACGCCGTCGTGCTAACGGAACTCTCCCGTGAAGCTCTGCTGGATCGGAGTTCATGGGACGTCATGGAGCTGAATGTGTGCCGAACTCAGAGGTGGCGTGCGTTCGGTACTTGGATCGGTCTGATCGTGAAGACATTCGACTACATCAATCACGTTCTCATAACGCTTCCGCTGACGGTCTATGAGGGTATGTGGATGATACTCTTCCCTCTCGTTGCTATGCATCACCATGATCTTGCGTGTGCATAGGATTTTTTTTTGAAATTACTACGTTCCCCAACAGTGGCATCCGAGCCTGGTTTATGCGTAGATGTTATATGCACGAGTAGAACACAAGTGAGTTGTGGACGATACAAGTCATACTACTTACCAGCATGTCACACTTTGGTTCGGTGGTATTGTTGGATGAAGCGGCTCGGACCGACATTACGCGTACGCTTACGCGAGACTGGTTCTACCGACGTGCTTTGCACACAGGTGGCTGGCGGGTGTCAGTTTCTCCAACTTTAGTTGAATCGAGTGTGGCTACGCCCGGTCCTTCAGAAGGTTACAACAACACTAACTTGACAAACTATCATTGTGGTTTTGATGCGTAGGTAAGAACGGTTCTTGCTCAGCCCATAGCAGCCACGTAAAACTTGCAACAACAAAGTAGAGGACGTCTAACTTGTTTTTGCATGGCATGTTGTGATGTGATATGGTCAAGACATGATGCTATATTTTGTTGTATGAGATGATCATGTTTTGTAACCGAGTTATCGGCAACTGGCAGGAGCCATATGGTTGTCGCTTTATTGTATGCAATGCAATCGCCCTGTAATTGCTTTACTTTATCACTAAGCGGTAGCGATAGTCGTAGAAGTGATAGTTGGCGAGACGAAAACGATGCTACGATGGAGATCAAGGTGTCGCGCCGGTGACAATAGTGATCATGATGGTGCTTCGGAGATAGAGATCACAAGCACAAGATGATGATGGCCATATCATATCACTTATATTGATTGCATGTGATGTTTATCTTTTATGCATCTTATTTTGCTTAGATCGACAGTAGCATTATAAGATGATCTCTCACTAATTTTCAAGGTACAAGTGTTCTTCCTAAGTATGCACAGTTGCGAAAGTTCGTCATGCCGAGACACCATGTGATGATCGGGTGTGATAAGCTCTACGTTCACATAGATGGCCCGTGCTGTTATTCCAGTTGCGAAAATTTATCATGAACTTAGTACCTGATAGTATTTTGCATGTCTATGTTGTTGTAGATAGATGGCCCGTGCTGTTATTCCGTTGATTTTTAATGCGTTCCTTGAGAAAGCAAAGTTGAAAGATGATGGTAGCAATTACACGGACTGGGTCCGTAACTTGAGGGTTATCCTCATTGCTGCACAGAAGAATTACATCATGGAAGCACCGCTAAGTGCCAAACCTACTACAGGAGCAACGCCAGATGTTATGAACGTCTGGCAGAGCAAAGCTGATGACTACACGATAGTTTAGTGTGCCATGCTTTACGGCTTAGAACCGGGACTTCAACGACGTTTTGAACATCATGGAGCATATGAGATTTTCCAGGAGTTGAAGTTAATATTTCAAGCAAATGCCCGGATTGAGAGATATGAACTCTCCAATAAGTTCTACAGCTGCAAGATGGAGGAGAATAGTTCTGTCTGTGAACATATACTCAGAATGTCTGGGTACCATAACCACTTGACTCAACTGGGAGTTAATCTTCCTGTTGATAGTGTCATTAACAAAGTTCTTCAATCACTGCCACCAAGCTACAAGAGCTTCATGATGAACTATAACATGCAAGGGATGAATAAAACAATTCCTGAGATCTTCGCAATGCTAAAGGCTGCGGAGGTAGAAATCAAGAAGGAGCATCAAGTGTTGATGGTTAACAAGACCACCAGTTTCAAGAAAAAGGTAAAGGGAATAAGAAAGGGAACTTCAATAAGAATGGCAAACAAGTTGCCGCTCAAGAGAAGAAACCCAAGTCTAGACCTAAGCCTGAGACTGAGTGCTTCTACTGCAAACAGACTGGTCACTAGAAGTGGAACTGCCCCAAGTATTTGGCGATAAGAAGGATGGCAAGGTGAACAAAGGTATATGTGATATACATGTTATTGATGTGTACCTTACTAATTCTCGAAGTAGTGCCTGGGTATTTGATACTGGTTCTGTTGCTAATATTTGCAACTCGAAACAGGGACTATGGATTAAGCGGAGATTGGCAAAGGATGAGGTGACGATGCGCATGGGAAATGGTTCCAAAGTCGATGTGATCGCAGTCAGCATGCTACCTCCACATCTACCTTCGGGATTAGTATTATACCTGAATAATTGTTATTTAGTGCCAGCGTTAAGCATGAACATTATATCTGGATCTTGTTTGATGCGAGACGGTTATTCATTTAAATCAGAGAATAGTGGTTCTTCTATTTCTATGAGTAATATCTTTTATGGTCATGCACCCTTAAAGAGTGGTCTATTCTTTTTGAATCTCGATAGTGGAGATACACATATTCATAGTATTGAAGCTAAAAGATGCAGAGTTGATAATGATAGTGCAACTTATTTGTGGCGCTGCCGTTTAGGTCATATTGGTATAAAGCGCATGAAGAAACTACATTCTGATGGACTTTTGGAATCACTTGATTTATAATCACTTGGTACTTGTGAACCATGCCTCATGGTCAAGATGACTAAAACGCCGTTCTCCGGAATTATGGAGCAAGCAACAGATTTGTTGGAAATCATACTAATGTATGTGGTCCGATGAATATTGAGGCTCGCGGCGGGTATCGTTATTTTCTCACCTTCGCAGATGATTTGAGCATATATGGATATATCTACTTAATGAAACATAAGTCTGAAACATTTGAAAAGTTCAAAGAATTTCAGAGTGAAGTGGAAAATCATCGTAACAAGAAAATAAAGTTTCTACGATCTGATCGTGGAGGAGAATATTTGAGTTACGAGTTTGGTCTTCATTTGAAACAATGCGGAATAGTTTCGCAACTCACGCCACCCAGAACACCACAGCATAATGGTGTGTCCGAACGTCGTAATCGTACTTTACTAGATATGGTGCAATCTATGATGTCTCTTACTGATTTACCGCTATCATTTTGGGGTTATGTTTTAGAGACGGTTGCATTCACGTTAAAAAGGGCACCATCTAAATCCGTTGAGACGACTCCTTATGAACTATGGTTTGGCAAGAAACCAAAGTTGTCGTTTCTTAAAGTTTGGGGATGTGATGCTTATGTGAAAAAGCTTCAACCTGATAAGCTCGAACCCAAATCGAAGAAATGTGTCTTCATAGGGTACCCAAAAGAGACAGTTGGGTACACCTTCTATCATAGATCCGAAGGCAAAACTTTTGTTGCTAAGAATGGATCCTTTCTCGAGAATGAGTTTCTCTCGAAAGAAGTGAGTGGGAGGAAAGTAGAACTTGATGAGGTAACTATACCTGCTCCCTTATTGGAAAGTAGTTCATCATAGAAACCGGTTTCTGTGACACCTACACCAATTAGTGAGGAAGCTAATGATGATGATCATGAAACTTCAGATCAAGTTACTACCGAACCACATAGGTCAACCAGAGTAAGATTCGCACCAGAGTGGTACGGTAATCCTGTTCTGGAAGTCATGTTACTAGACCATGATGAACCTACGAACTATGAGGAAGCGATGATGAGCCCAGATTCCGCAAAATGGCTTGAGGCCATGAAATCTGAGATGGGAACCATGTATGATCGGCAAGCCATCAAGAATAAATGGATTTTCAAGAAGAAGACAGACACTGATGGTAATGTTACTATCTACAAAGCTCGACTTGTTGTGAAAGGTTTTCGACAAGTTCAAGGAGTTGGCTATGATGAGACCTTCTCACCCGTAGCGATGCTTAAGTCCGTCCGAATCATGTTAGCTATTGCCGCATTTTATGATTATGAAATTTGGCAAATGGATGTAAAGACTGCATTCCTGAATGGATTTCTGGAAGAAGAGTTGTATATGATGCAACCTGAAGGTTTTATCGATCCAAAGGGTGCTAACAAAGTGTGCAAGCTCCAGCGATCCATTTATGGACTGGTGCAAGCCTCTCGGAGTTGGAATAAACGTTTTGATAGTGTGATCAAAGCATGTGGTTTTATACAGACTTTTGGAGAAGCCTGTATTTACAAGAAAGTGAGTGGGAGCTTTGTAGCATTTCTAATATTATATGTGGATGACATATTGTTAATTGGAAATGATATAGAATTTCTGGATAGCATAAAAGGATACTTGAATAAGAGTTTTTCAATGAAATACCTCGGTGAAGCTGCTTACATATTGGGCATCAAGATCTATAGAGATAGATCAAGACGCTTAATTGGACTTTCACAAAGCACATACCTTGACAAAGTTTTGAAGAAGTTCAAAATGGATCAAGCAAAGAAAGGAATCTTGCCTGTGTTACAAGGTGTGAAGTTGAGTAAGACTCAATGCCCGACCACTGCAGAAGATAGAGAGAAAATGAAAGATGTTCCCTATGCTTCAGCCGTAGGCTCTATCATGTATGCAATGCTGTGTACCAGACCTGATGTGTGCCTTGCTATTAGTTTAGCAGGGAGGTACCAAAGTAATCCAGGAGTGGATCATTGGACAGCGGTCAAGAACATCCTAAAATACCCGAAAAGGACTAAGGATATGTTTCTCGTTTATGGAGGTGACAAAGAGCTCATCATAAATGGTTACGTTGATGCAAGCTTTGACACTGATCCGGACGATTCTAAATCGTAAACCGGATACGTGTTTATATTGAACGGTGGAGCTGTCAGTTGGAGCAGTTCTAAACAAAGCGTCATGGCATGATCTACGTGTGAAGCGGAGTACGTTGCTGATTCGGAAGCAGCAAATGAAGGAGTCTGGATGAAGGAGTTCATATCCGATCTAGGTGTCATACCTAGTGCATCGGGCCCAATGAAAAATCTTTTGTGACAATACTGGTGCAATTGCTTTGGTAGAGGAATCCAGATTTCACAAAAGAACTAAGCACATCAAGAGACGCTTAAATTCCATTCGTGATCAAGTCCAGGTGGGAGACATAGAGATTTGCAAGATACATACGGATCTGAATTTTGCAGACCCGTTGACTAAGCCTCTCTCACGAGCAAAACATGATCAACACCAAGACTCCATGGGTGTTAGAATCATTACTATGTAATCTAGATTATTGACTCTAGTGCAAGTGGGAGACTGAAGGAAATATGCCCTAGAGGCAATAATAAAGTTATTATTTATTTCCTTATATCATGATAAATGTTTATTATTCATGCTAGAATTGTATTAACCAAAAACATGATACATGTGTGAATACATAGACAAACAGATTGTCACTAGTATGCCTCTACTTGACTAGCTCGTTGATCAAAGATGGTTATGTTTCCAAACCATAGACATGCGTTGTCATTTTTTAAACGAGATCACATCATTAGGAGAATGATGTGATTGACTTGACCCATTTCGTCAGCTTAGCACTTGATCGTTTTGGTTTACTGCTATTGCTTTCTTCATGACTTATACATGTTCCTATGACTATGAGATTATGTAACTCCCAATTACCGGAGGAACACTTTGTGTGCTACCAAACGTCACAACATAACTGGGTGATTATAAAGGTGCTCTACAGGTGTCTCCGATGGTACTTTTTGAGTTGACATAGATCAAGATTAGGATTTGTCACTCCGATTATCGGAGAGGAATCTCTAGGCCCACTCGGTAATACACATCACTATAAGTCTTGCAAGCATTGTAACTAATGAGTTAGTTGCGGGATGATGCATTACAGAACGAGTAAAGAGACTTGCCGGTAATGAGATTGAACTAGGTATTGAGATACCGACGATCGAATCTTGGACAAGTAACATACCGATGACAAAGGGAACAACGTATCCTGTTATGCGGTTTGACCGATAAAGATCTTCGTAGAATATGTGGGAGCCAATATGAACATCCAGGTTCCACTATTGGTTGTTGACCGGAGACATGCCTCGGTCATGTCTACATAGTTCTCGAACCCGTAGGGTCCGCACGCTTAAAGTTCGGTGCTGATCGGTATTATGAGTTTTTGTGTTTTTATGTACCGAAGGTATTTCGGAGTCCCGGATATGATCACGGACATGACGAGGAGTCTCGAAATGGTCGAGATGTAAAGATCGATATATTGGACGACTATATTCGGACACTGGAAGTGTTCCGGGTGATTTCGGAGAAAACCGGAGTGCCGGAGGGTTACCGGACCCCCCCCCCCGGGAGAAATAATGGGCCTTATGGGCCTTAGTGGAGAGAGAGAGGGCTGGCCTAGGGCAGGCCGCGCACCCCTCCCCCTCTGGTCAGAATTGGACTAGGAGAGGGGGGCGGCGCCCCCCTTTCCTTCTCCCTCTCCCCCTTCCTTTCCCCTCCTAGTAGGAGTAGGAAAGAGGGGAGTCCTACTCCTACAAGGAGGAGGAATCCTCCTCCTGGCGCGCCATAGAGGGCCGGCCAGCCTCCCCCCTCGCTCCTTTATATATGGGGATAGGGGGATCCTCTAGACACACAAGTTGATCATTGATCCCTTAGCCGTGTGTGGTGCCCCCCTCCACCATAATCCACCTCGATCATATCGTAGCAGTGCTTAGGTGAAGCCCTGCGTCAGTAGCAACATCATCACCGTCAACACGCCATCGTGCTGACGGAACTCTCTCGTGAAGCCCTGCTGGATTGGAGTTCGTGGGACGTCATCGAGCTGAACGTGTGTTGAACTCGAAGGTGCCGTGCGTTCGGTACTTTGATCGGTCGGATCGTGAAGACGTTTGACTACATCAACCGCATTCTCATAATGCTTCCGCTTACGGTCTACGAGGGTACATGGACGATACTCTTGTAACGCCCTCGATGCGGCTATATCTCCCACGTGTCGAAGCACGACTTAGAGGCATAACCGCATTGAAAGCAATGTCGCAAGTGAGGTAATCTTCACACAACCCATGTAATACATAAGGGAAAGAGATACATAGTTGGCTTACAATCGCCACTTCACACAATTACATGAATAAAGCATTACATCATCCAGATACAATCAAGGTCCGACTACGGAACCAAAATAAAAGAAGAACCCCAAATGCGACAAAGGTCCCCGATCGACCCCAACTGGGCTCCACTACTGATCAACTAGAACGAAACAACACAAAGGGCAAGATCTTCATCGAGCTCCTCCTTGAGCTTGGTTGCGTCACCTGCCCGGTAACATAGGCACCTGCAAACTAGTTTTGGAAGTATCTGTGAGCCACGGGGACTCAGCAATCTCGCACCCGCGAGATCAAGACTATTTAAGCTTATAGGAAGGATGGAGTAATGAGGTGGAGCTGCAGCAAGCGACTAGCATATATGGTGGCTAACAATCGCAAAAGAGAGCGAGAAGAGAGGGCAAAGCACGGTCGATAAAAGTATGATCAAGAAGTGATCCTATAGCAACCTACGTCAAGCATAACTCCGACACCGTGTTCACTTCCCGGACTCCGCCGAGAAGAGACCATCACGGTTACACACGCGGTTGATGTATTTTAAATAAGGTCAACTTTGGGTTTTCTACAACCGGACGTTAACAAATTCCCATCTGCCCATAACTGCGGGCACGGCTTTCGAAAGTTCAAATCCCTGCAGGGGTGTCCCAACTTAGCCCATGACAAGCTCTCACGGTCAACGAAGGAATAGACCTCCACCCGGGACACTCCGATCAGACTCGGTATCCCGGTACAACAAGACATTTCGACAGGGTAAAACTAAACCAGCAACACCGCCCGAATGTGCCGACAAATCCCGATAGGAGCTGCACATATCTCTTTCTCAGGGCACACTCAGATAGGTCAAGCTACGAGTAAAACCAACCCTCAAGTTTCCCCGAGGTGGCCCCGCAGGCTGCCCAGTTCGGACCAACACTCAGAGGAGCACTGGCCCGGGGGGGTTAAATAAGATGACCCTTGAGTCTGCAGAACCCAAGGGAAAGAAAAGGCTAGGTGGCAAATGGTAAAACCAAGGTTGGGCATTGCTGGAAGAGCTTTACTTAAGGCGAACTGTCAAGGGGTTCCCATTATAGCCCAACCGTGTAAGGAACGCAAAATCCGGGAACATAACACCGATATGACGGAAACTAGGGCGGCAAGAGTGGAACAAAACACCAGGCATAAGGCCGAGCCTTCCACCCTTTACCAAGTATATAGATGCATTAATTAGATAAGATATATTGTGATATCCCAACAAGTAAACATGTTCCAACAAGGAACAACATCTCCATGTTCCAACAAGGAACAAACTTCAATCTTCACCTGCAACTAACAACGCTATAAGAGGGGCTGAGCAAAGCGGTAACATAGCCAATCAACGGTTTGCTAGGACATGGTGGGTTAGAGGTTTGACATGGCAATTTGGGAGGCTGACAAGCAAATGGTAGGCATCGTAGCATTGGCATAGCAAAAGAGCGAGCAAACTAGCATAGCAAAGATAGTAGTGATTTTGAGGGTATGATCATCTTGCCTGAAATCCCGCAAGGAAGAAGAACGAATCCAAGAAGAAGACAAACGGTCGTAGACGAACAAATCCTCACAACTCCGGAACGAAACCGAAGCTAACGAGAGAAGCAACCCGGAAAGAAACAAACAACATGGTAAACACACAAGCATAACCAAGTCATGATGCACAAACGAGTATGATGCATGTCCGGTTTAATGAGGCATGGCATGGCAAAGTGCAACAAACAATACTACAAGTTAAGTGGAGCTCAATATGCAACGAGGTGCATGTTGACGGAACACCACATCAATTATTTAGTTATCTCTTGTTTAAGCTACCCAACAATATTAACTATTGTTAAACATGGCAAGAGGTGAAGCATAACATAAACTATACCGTCTAAACAATTTAAATGGGGCCGGATATAAAAACAACAAATCCGGTAAATCCCCATATGCATTTAGCAATTTAATGCAACAACAAGTTTAAACATTTTAAATGTTGTTATCATGATGCGGATGACATATACAAGTTTTATGCAATTTTATGAAAATGTTGACATGAGCATGTTATGAAGCATTTGGTCACCATGGCGGAACAAAAAGGGTGCCACGGCGGCGAAACAAAAATGGTGCCACGGCAACATTCCGGTCCCGGTAACTCATGGAGATACCGGTACAAAAGGAGGCGTGCGGATGTGCGGAACATGCTAGAGATGGTGGGGTGATCCCGGTTACCGGGTTCCCACGGTTCATCGGCATGGCGAACGAGGAGGAACGTGCATGGAGCAAACAGGCACGGTGCAAACATAGGGTGCATCTCATACAACACATGCATTCGGTCCACGGACGGCGTCTCGGGGTTATACCTTTGAAGCGTGCATTTTCGAAGCGAATCGGTTCGGAGGGGAAGTAGTCGTTCTCGCGACGGTAGAGGTTCACGTTTCGTAGTCGTTCGAGCCATCGGTAGCGGTACTTGATGAATCCCGAAACGAACTTGGCATCTTCGTGCGTAGGGGTACTTGGCGTTTCCGGAGACGACGGTAGAGGTACTTGAGGCGTCGTTGTGGTACTTGGCAAAAATCATAGAGACGATGCTTGGCGGTCCTAGGATGGTCTTGGCGTCCATGTAGTCGATCTTGCAGATCTTGACGGTCCAACACAAAACATCACAAGGGGCCTCGTGAGCGATGACGATGCTGAGAAGGAACTTGGGCGAACTGCATTGGCCGAAACGGAAGGTGGAGGTCGGCTTGTAGCAGAGGAACGGCAGGAGCAGGGGAGCTCCAGCAGGGACCGAGGCGCGGCAGGGGAGGACCCTGGCGAGGCACAGCCAGGTCCGGTGGTGGCGGCAGCAGGCTCTAGTGGTGGCGAAAGGGCGCGACGACGATGGGGCCCCTGGTCGCCATAGAGGAAGCAGAGGAAGGCGCGGGTCCGGCGACGATGGAGAACGGCAGGATGCGGCGAGGAGGAGGCCGCAGGAAGGCGGGGCCGCGGACATCCATGGCCTCAGCGAGGGGGTCGGGCGCGAGGCTCCTGTGGCGGCCATGGCTGCACGAGCTCACGGACAGAGCTGCAGGCGCGAGCAGCCGAAGGAGGGCGTCGGCGCGGGAGGAGAAACAGGGCGCGGGAGCTTGAGGAACGACGCGACGGGGCAAAGGAGGCGAAGCAGGCGTCGAGGCAGGGGCGACGGGAGCCGGCGGGGACGCGCGCTCGATGCGGGAGAAGCATAGGGGAGGGGCGGCGCGAGGGCTCTGCTCCTCTCTCTCCCTGTGAGTGGCGGCGCCAGGAGGAGAACGAAGGGGAAAAGGGATCGAGAGGAGGGGCTTCGAGCGAGAGGAAGGAGATGGGATCGAGCATTGCGGCGGCGCTGGAGGGAGTCGAGGGAGAGAGGCTGGGCTGGCCTTCGAGGCTAGGGTTAGGAAGGGGTTAGGTGGGCTGGACCTCCAGGCAAATGGGTCGGCCTGGTTAGACAGGCCCAAGAGGCCGGCTGGGCTTCTCTTCTCTCTCTCCTATTCTTTTTAGCAGAAAACAATTAAAGAGAAGAAAAGGAAAGAGAGGGTTAGGGAAAGGATTTGCGCATGGAGACAATTTTCCCGGACTCACAAAAATGAGCTCGATCCAGGAAAAATAGAAGTGGGCATGATCGAAAGATTTAAATTCAAACTCATTTGAAATTCAAATTGGTTTGAACTAGGACTTGATGAAAGGAAGGTCCAAAAATGTTCGGATTTTTGGTGGAGCTCCGGAAAATGATGAAATAAATATTGGCAAGGTTGGAGACCAAACTTGAAGCAGAAAAGGAACGAAAATATTTTGTAAGTGTGTTTTGGTGATTCCAAAAATGAAATATTTTATAATATAGCTCCCTAAATATCGGGAGGGTATGTTATAAAGAGAAGTCACCATGTGAGTTCCCTCGGTTTAAATAGATCAAAAGATCTATGCAATTTATTTAGTTCAGTTTTAAAAATTAATGATATGATGGCATGATGCAATGCAAATGATGCAACAAACAAAACAAATCACACGACGAAACTCGGAGTAGCTGGAAGTCTTCTGGAGCGTCGGTCTCGGGGCGTTACAACACTCCACCACTACAAGAGGATCTCGTCCCGAGATCTAGGATGGCACCGGAGAGAAATGGAAGAGGAAGAGAAGAGGTAAAACTAAGTTGCTTCTTTGACCAATGAGTGAAACCAAAGAACCTTGAGAGGTTGAACAAATTGAAAGAAAGAATACAAAGGAGATGAACGAGATTGCAAACAATCCGTTAGAAAGAGGAACAAGGAACATTACGAGAACTTGAAGGTTGCAAAGACATAAATCAAGAGTTTAATGGACAAGATAGAATTCGAAACCACTCCGGTTAAAACAAGATGAGAGGGGAAGAATTCGGGCAGTACTCCGGTTGAACATGGAAGGAATAGAACATGAACTTGAGAAGATGGGATGTTACTTGATGAAATCAACAACACACTGCCTCCGGAACTATTGAAAGAATGACACAATGGGTAAGAAGGATTTCAGACAGCTCTCCAGTTGAGGAAGGAGGGAAAACTTGATAAGATTAGAGAACTCGAATGAAAACACGACACTACGGTTAAATGGATAAGCAAGAAAAGAACACGATCCCCACGAATCGAGATGGTGAGTGAAAAGAGCAACGTCACAATGCCTCCGGAAGAAAGAATAGAAGATAAATCATTGGAATAACAGAATGGAGAAGAAAATGCCAACTTCTGCCACAAATGAGTTTGGAAAGCATCCTTGCAAAGAAGAATTGAACGGAGTTGTTGGAAAATCAACAACGAAAAGCACAAGCTTGTAGTGGGCTTATGGAAAACATCTCAAAATTATGAGGTGACAACCGGCCACTAACGGAAACAATTGCTTGCTTGAGATCAACGAAGAGATGAAAACTTCTTCCACCAAGATGATAAAGAGATAACTTGGATCCCACAAATAGCAACATTCCCAATGGAAGGCTTTTAGGTGAAATATGACACAAGATAACTCCAACAACGAGGTTGATGGATTTAAACATAACTCATTCTTAACAACATGTGAATCATGGAACATGAACTCAAATTATCAAGAATGACATAATACCACCTCCAAAATATGGTAGAAAGAATTGCACTCCGGATTGCCATATAAAGAAAGCTTTTGCTCCTTAGGAAAGAATCTCGATGAAAACTTTGAGAAGGGAATTAAATCCTTGATGAACCATCATGTAGAACCTCCATGAAGAACTCCGGTAAACAAAAGGAATGAAAAGAAAGAGAAATTGAAAACACAAGGTGAATCCTTGCAATGATTTAGATGGATCTCCGTGATAATTAGAGCTTGGAACTCCGGGAAAAAGAGAAGATGAAAGAAATGAAACCGAGAATTTTAAGGGCCTCCGGAATAAAGAATTAATCACTTGGATGAACAAGATAAGAATTATGTTATGCTTATCCTTCACCAATTAAATTGATGACAATCAACGGATTAGGCATACTACTTATTCTCGTAGAAAGGATTAAAAGAGATATATCAAAACTTGAGAAGGTCTTCAACGAACCACCGGTAGGATTGGAACAACAAATGAATTGATATGATGAACAAGGAAGAGAGATCTTGAAAGAACCACCGTAAGAATTGAAAATGATCGAAGTAGGGGTGCATCACCGATAAGAATTAGCAAATGAACGAAGGTGCTTGAGACAAACTAGATACATGAGAACAAAGAGATCAAGAACTGATTAGAGGATATTCGATAGATGCACCGGCAAGATAGGAGAATGATAACTGACGGCTGAGAATGAATAAACCTGAATTGATGGACTCCGGATGACAAACTGAGAAGACTCTTGAATATCTCCTGATGGGTGAAAAAGATTCTCACAATTGAAAACAATTATGAGAGGATGGCAACAAGCTAGCACCATGAATCTTGAAGAGAATAGAGCAAGATTAAAGAGAAACTCTTCTTCGGTCTTCAAATGATGATAATGACAACGAGAAACACCACCAAGAATTATTGAGGCACACCGGAAGAATCAAAAGCGAAGAGGTTGAGCCAACTATGAAAAGAATTTGAAAGATCTTGGAGAAAAGCATTTGACTGATGATAACTCATTCTTACGTCAAACTTGGAGAAAAATTTAAGAGTAACGCCAGGAAAATAAGAAGAGTCAGGTAAGATGCTGGAAAAAGACCTGTGGGTTAGGGCCCACTCAAAAGAAACACCGTTGAACAATTTGAAGAGAGATAATGCACCGGTTGAATTAAATGACTTGAATGAGATACCAATCTCGAAAGAGCTTGAACGAATGCAGAGTGGAAACACGAATCTTTGAGATATCTTGAGCACTCCGGAACAATTTAATAGCGAGAGATGGATGATTAAGAGGTGCACCGGCATAAGAAAAGCATTGGAAAAAAAAGAAAAGGAGTATGCTTAATACCAAAGCTTGAATTAAATCCACCGGAGAAGAAAAGAACGAGGAATGACGAACTTGAAGCTCCATTAGAATCTTCATGAGAATCACCGGATAAGAACATTGACGGAAAAGAATGGAGAAACTTCCCATCAATAAAATGGATACTTGAAGAAGAAATCTTAGTCCTTGAAGAAAAACAAAAGGGAGGGAGGGTGGGAAAAACAAAGGCAACTTGGAGACGGATGAAACAAACACCGTTGAGAAGAAGTGATAAATGATCTTGCAAATGTTGACGTGAACGGATCCACTTGAGGAGAGACACACCGGTTAAAAAAAGGATTGACAAGACAGACTCGATGATCAAGAAGGATTAGTATTCACATAGGAATATGAGAACACCATTTGGAAAAGGTATGGAATCAACATTTGACTTCGAAGCAACTCGAATACCACAACTCAAAACAAAACAAAGGATTGGCTTGCAAAATAAGCCAGAACAAACATATGATAGAGATTTCGTCCGAAGTTTTCGTGGTGGGGCCTACACGGGCTCGATCGTACAACACCATCATGTACAAGGCAGTGCACATGACATACGAAGCGTCCCCGAGTCGGCATAGCCAAGGACTCTTTAAGACACAACGAGACCACTGTAAAACCAACCGTGAATAGGCGGACCACTAGACGTCGAACCCCAATTTCATATCATACATCCGTCAGAAAGATATCCTAAGAGCTACTTGAATTCCCACCTATGAAACTCCCGAAATTTTCCGGTTATGCAATCAGGTGTTGCGGATACAGGGGAAGCATAATATCTCACCCAAAACTAGGAAATCCTACATCCAGCTGTATCCATCCTTCAACACATAACCAAGAAAACTTCGGAAACCATCTACCTCAACCTTCGAAAAGCATCCGTTATACAAGTCATGGCAATACTCCCGTACTCACCTCAGTACTGGGTTATCGGGGTTATCTCACCAACAACTGCATAAAAGAGATTTTCGATGTCGGCGTACTAAACTCAGGTATTCCAGAGCTGCAACGATAAAATTATGACGACAACACCTCAGAGCTCAACTCCCCGGGACACTTCCACTAAACCCCTGACAGGAGGCACCAAGACAATGTTCTCATCATAAAACCATCGGAACGATTCCAAGATACCCGCGTGATCCTAAAAAAAATTAGTGAAATTTGAGAAGAGAAGAGTCAAAACTCTACGTCAGGATGCCTTACCAGAGCGATGAAGAGACTGGGGAGTAAAAAGAATTCCTAACTCTCCGATATATATAATCCTAAATGACTCAAAACATTTTTCTAGACACAACTCGGCCGCTAAAAACGATCAAGCAATGGGGCTCCTAAGGTCGGGGAAGGCTCTGATTACCAACTTGTAACGCCCTCGATGCGGCTATATCTCCCACGTGTCGAAGCACGACTTAGAGGCATAACCGCATTGAAAGCAATGTCGCAAGTGAGGTAATCTTCACACAACCCATGTAATACATAAGGGAAAGAGATACATAGTTGGTTTACAATCGCCACTTCACACAATTACATGAATAAAGCATTACATCATCCAGATACAATCAAGGTCCGACTAGGGAACCAACATAAAAGAAGAACCCCAAATGCGACAAAGGTCCCCGATCGACCCCAACTGGGCTCCACTACTGATCAACTAGAATGAAACAACACAAAGGGCAAGATCTTCATCGAGCTCCTCCTTGAGCTTGGTTGCGTCACCTGCCCGGTAACATAGGCACCTGCAAACTGGTTTTGGAAGTATCTGTGAGCCACGGGGACTAAGCAATCTCGCACCCGCGAGATCAAGACTATTTAAGCTTATAGGAAGGATGGAGTAATGAGGTGGAGCTGCAGCAAGCGACTAGCATATATGGTGGCTAACAATCGCAAAAGAGAGCGAGAAGAGAGGGCAAAGCACGGTCGATAAAAGTATGATCAAGAAGTGATCCTATAGCAACCTACGTCAAGCATAACTCCGACACCGTGTTCACTTCCCGGACTCCGCCGAGAAGAGACCATCACGGTTACACACGCGGTTGATGTATTTTAAATAAGGTCAACTTCGGGTTTTCTACAACCGGAAGTTAACAAATTCCCATCTGCCCATAACCGCGGGCACGGCTTTCGAAAGTTCAAATCCCTGCAGGGGTGTCCCAACTTAGCCCATGACAAGCTCTCACGGTCAACGAAGGAATAGACCTCCACCCGGGACACTCCGATCAGACTCGGTATCCCGGTACAACAAGACATTTTGACAGGGTAAAACTAAACCAGCAACACCGCCCGAATGTGCCGACAAATCCCGATAGGAGCTGCACATATCTCTTTCTCAGGGCACACTCAGATAGGTCAAGCTACGAGTAAAACCAACCCTCAAGTTTCCCCGAGGTGGCCCCGCAGGCTGCCCAGTTCGGACCAACACTCAGAGGAGCACTGGCCCGGGGGGGTTAAATAAGATGACCCTTGAGTCTGCAGAACCCAAGGGAAAGAAAAGGCTAGGTGGCAAATGGTAAAACCAAGGTTGGGCATTGCTGGAAGAGCTTTACTTAAGGCGAACTATCAAGGGGTTCCCATTATAGCCCAACCGTGTAAGGAACGCAAAATCCGGGAACATAACACCGATATGACGGAAACTAGGGCGGCAAGAGTGGAACAAAACACCAGGCATAAGGCCGAGCCTTCCACCCTTTACCAAGTATATAGATGCATTAATTAGATAAGATATATTGTGATATCCCAACAAGTAAACATGTTCCAACAAGGAACAACATCTCCATGTTCCAACAAGGAACAAACTTCAATCTTCACCTGCAACTAACAACGCTATAAGAGGGGCTGAGCAAAGCGGTAACATAGCCAATCAACGGTTTGCTAGGACATGGTGGGTTAGAGGTTTGACATGGCAATTTGGGAGGCTGACAAGCAAATGGTAGGCATCGTAGCATTGGCATAGCAAAAGAGCGAGCAAACTAGCATAGCAAAGATAGTAGTGATTTCGAGGGTATGATCATCTTGCCTGAAATCCCGCAAGGAAGAAGAACGAATCCAAGAAGAAGACAAACGGTCGTAGACGAACAAATCCTCACAACTCCGGAACGAAACCGAAGCTAACGAGAGAAGCAACCCGGAAAGAAACAAACAACATGGTAAACACACAAGCATAACCAAGTCATGATGCACAAACGAGTATGATGCATGTCCGGTTTAATGAGGCATGGCATGGCAAAGTGCAACAAACAATACTACAAGTTAAGTGGAGCTCAATATGCAACGAGGTGCATGTTGACGGAACACCACATCAATTATTTAGTTATCTCTCATTTAAGCTACCCAACAATATTAACTGTTGTTAAACATGGCAAGAGGTGAAGCATAACATAAACTATACCGTCTAAACAATTTAAATGGGGCCGGATATAAAAACAACAAATCCGGTAAATCCCCATATGCATTTAGCAATTTAATGCAACAACAAGTTTAAACATTTTAAATGTCGTTATCATGATGCGGATGACATATACAAGTTTTATGCAATTTTATGAAAATGTTGACATGAGCATGTTATGAAGCATTTGGTCACCATGGCGGAACAAAAAGGGTGCCACGGCGGCGAAACAAAAATGGTGCCACGGCAACATTCCGGTCCCGGTAACTCATGGAGATACCGGTACAAAAGGAGGCGTGCGGATGTGCGGAACATGCTAGAGATGGTGGGGTGATCCCGGTTACCGGGTTCCCACGGTTCATCGGCATGGCGAACGAGGAGGAACGTGCATGGAGCAAACAGGCACGGTGCAAACATAGGGTGCATCTCATACAACACATGCATTCGGTCCACGGACGGCGTCTCGGGGTTATACCTTTGAAGCGTGCATTTTCGAAGCGAATCGGTTCGGAGGGGAAGTAGTCATTCTCGCGACGGTAGAGGTTCACGTTTCATAGTCGTTCGAGCCATCGGTAGCGGTGCTTGATGAATCCCGAAACGAACTTGGCGTCTTCGTGCGTAGGGGTACTTGGCGTTTCCGGAGACGACGGTAGAGGTACTTGACGCGTCGTTGTGGTACTTGGCAAAAATCATAGAGACGATGCTTGGCGGTCCTGGGATGGTCTTGGCGTCCATGTAGTCGATCTTGCAGATCTTGACGGTCCAACACAAAACATCACAAGGGGCCTCGTGAGCGATGACGATGCTGAGCAGGAACTTGGGCGAACTGCATTGGCCGAAACGGAAGGTGGAGGTCGGCTTGTAGCAGAGGAACGGCAGGAGCAGGGGAGCTCCAGCAGGGACCGAGGCGCGGCAGGGGAGGACCCTGGCGAGGCACAGCCAGGTCCTGTGGTGGCGGCAGCAGGCTCTAGTGGTGGCGAAAGGGCGCGACGACGATGGGGCCCCTGGTCGCCGTAGAGGAAGCAGAGGAAGGCGCGGGTCCGGCGACGATGGAGAACGGCAGGATGCGGCGAGGAGGAGGCCGCAGGAAGGCGGGGCCGCGGACATCCATGGCCTCAGCAAGGGGGTCGGGCGCGAGGCTCCTCTGGCGGCCATGGCTGCACGAGCTCGCGGACGGAGCTGCAGGCGCGAGCAGCCGAAGGAGGGCGTCGGCGCGGGAGGAGAAACAGGGCGCGGGAGCTTGAGGAACGACACGACGGGGCAAAGGAGGCGAAGCAGGCGTCGAGGCAGGGGCGACGGGAGCCGGCGGGGACGCGCGCTCGATGCGGGAGAAGCATAGGGGAGGGGCGGCGCGAGGGCTCTGCTCCTCTCTCTCCCTGTGAGTGGCGGCGCCAGGAGGAGAACGAAGGGGAAAAGGGATCGAGAGGAGGGGCTTCGAGCGAGAGGAAGGAGATGGGATCGAGCATTGCGGCGGCGCTGGAGGGAGTCGAGGGAGAGAGGCTGGGCTGGCCTTCGAGGCTAGGGTTAGGAAGGGGTTAGGTGGGCTGGACCTCCAGGCAAATGGGCCGGCCTGGTTAGACAGGCCCAAGAGGCCGGCTAGGCTTCTCTTCTCTCTCTCCTATTCTTTTTAGCAGAAAACAATTAAAGAGAAGAAAAGGAAAGAGAGGGTTAGGGAAAGGATTTGCGCATGGAGACAATTTTCCCGGACTCACAAAAATGAGCTCGATCCAGGAAAAATAGAAGTGGGCATGATCGAAAGATTTAAATTCAAACTCATTTGAAATTCAAATGGGTTTGAACTAGGACTTGATGAAAGGAAGGTCCAAAAATGTTCGGATTTTTGGTGGAGCTCCGGAAAATGATGAAATAAATATTGGCAAGGTTGGAGACCAAACTTGAAGCAGAAAAGGAACGAAAATATTTTGTAAGTGTGTTTTGGTGATTCCAAAAATGGAATATTTTATAATATAGCTCCCTAAATATCGGGAGGGTATGTTATAAAGAGAAGTCACCATGTGAGTTCCCTCGGTTTAAATAGATCAAAAGATCTATGCAATTTATTTAGTTCAGTTTTAAAAATTAATGATATGATGGCATGATGCAATGCAAATGATGCAACAAACAAAACAAATCACACGACGAAACTCGGAGTAGCTGGAAGTCTTCTGGAGCGTCGGTCTCGGGGCGTTACAACTCTTCCCTCTCGTTGCTATGCATCACCATGTCTTGCATGTGCGTAGGATTTTTTTTTTTGAAATTACTATGTTCCCCAACACTTTCTTGCAATGGAAGAAGTGCTTAGTTTTGGGTTCAATCATGCGGTGTCCTTTCCCAGGGACAATAGGGGCAGCAAGGCACGTATTGTATTGTTGCCATCAAGGATAAAGAGATGGGGTTTATATCATATTGCTTGAGTTTATCCCTCTACATCATGTCATCTTGCCTAATGCGTTACTCTGTTCTTATGAAATTAATACTCTAGATGCATGCTGGATAGCGGTCGATGTGTGGAGTAATAATAGTAGATGCAGAATCATTTCGGTCTACTTGACACGGACGTGATGCCTATGTTCATGATCATGCCTAGATATCATCATAACTATGCGCTTTTCTATCAATTGCTCGGTAGTAATTTGTTCACCCACCATAATATATGCTATCTTGATGTTCACCATTGAAAACTACTCCATTTCACGTGATGATCGGACATGGTTTAGTTGATATGGATCACGTGAACACTTAGATGATTAGAGGGATGTCTATCTAAGTGGGAGTTCTTTAATAATTTGATTAATTGTACCTTAATTTATCATGAACTTAGTACCTGATAGTATTTTGCATGTCTATGTTGTTGTAGATAGATGGCCCGTGCTGTTATTCCGTTGAATTTTAATGCGTTCCTTGAGAAAGCAAAGTTGAAAGATGATGGTAGCAATTACACGGACTGGGTCCGTAACTTGAGGGTTATCCTCATTGCTGCACAGAAGAATTACGTCATGGAAGCACCGCTAAGTGCCAAACCTACTACAGGAGCAACGCCAGATGTTATGAACGTCTGGCAGAGCAAAGCTGATTACTACACGATAGTTCAGTGTGCCATGCTTTACGGCTTAGAACCAGGACTTCAACGATGTTTTGAACATCATGGAGCATATGAGATGTTCAAGGAGTTGAAGTTAATATTTCAAGCAAATGCCCGGATTGAGAGATATGAAGTCTCCAATAAGTTCTACAGCTGCAAGATGGAGGAGAATAGTTCTGTCTGTGAACATATACTCAGAATGTCTGGGTACCATAACCACTTGACTCAACTGGGAGTTAATCTTCCTGTTGATAGTGTCATTAACAGAGTTCTTCAATCACTGCCACCAAGCTACAAGAGCTTCATGATGAACTATAACATGCAAGGGATGAATAAAACAATTCCCGAGATCTTCGCAATGCTAAAGGCTGCGGAGGTAGAAATCAAGAAGGAGCATCAAGTGTTGATGGTTAATAAGACCACCAGTTTCAAGAAAAAGGTAAAGGGAAGAAGAAAGGGAACTTCAATAAGAATGGCAAACAAGTTGCCGCTCAAGAGAAGAAACCCAAGTCTAGACCTAAGCCTGAGACTGAGTGCTTCTACTGCAAACAAACTGGTCACTGGAAGCGGAACTGCCCCAAGTATTTGGCGATAAGAAGGATGGCAAGGTGAACAAAGGTATATGTGATATACATGTTATTGATGTGTACCTTACTAATTCTCGTAGTAGTGCCTGGGTATTTGATACTGGTTCTATTGCTAATATTTGCAACTCGAAACAGGGACTATGGATTAAGCGGAGATTGGCAAAGGATGAGGTGACAATGCGCGTGGGAAATGGTTCCAAAGTCGATGTGATCGCAGTCAGCATGCTACCTCTACATCTACCTTCGGGATTAGTATTATACCTGAATAATTGTTATTTGGTGCCAGCGTTAAGCATGAACATTATATCTGGATCTTGTTTGATGCGAGACAATTATTCATTTAAATCAGAGAATAATGGTTCTTCTATTTATATGAGTAATATCTTTTATGGTCATGCACCCTTAAAGAGTGGTCTATTCTTTTTGAATCTCGATAGTGGAGATACACATATTCATAGTATTGAAGCTAAAAGATGCAGAGTTGATAATGATAGTGCAACTTATTTGTGGCGCTGCCGTTTAGGTCATATTGGTATAAAGCGCATGAAGAAACTCCATTCTGATGGACTTTTGGAATCACTTGATTTATAATCACTTGGTACTTGTGAACCATGCCTCATGGGCAAGATGACTAAAAGGCCGTTCTCCGGAACTATGGAGCGAGCAACAGATTTGTTGGAAATCATACTAATGTATGTGGTCCGATGAATATTGAGGCTCGCGGCGGGTATCGTTATTTTCTCACCTTCACAGATGATTTGAGCATATATGGATATACCTACGTAATGAAACATAAGTCTGAAACATTTGAAAAGTTCAAAGAATTCCAGAGTGAAGTGGAAAATCATCGTAACAAGAAAATAAAGTTTCTAAGATCTGATCGTGGAGGAGAATATTTGAGTTACGAGTTTGGTCTTCATTTGAAACAATGCGGAATAGTTTCGCAACTCACGCCACCCAGAACACCACAGCATAATGGTGTGTCCGAACGTCGTAATCGTACTTTACTAGATATGGTGCAATCTATGATGTCTCTTACTGATTTACCGCTATCATTTTGGGGTTATGCTTTAGAGACGGTTGCATTCACGTTAAATAGGGCACCACCTAAATCCGTTGAGACGACTCCTTATGAACTGTGGTTTGGCAAGAAACCAAAGTTGTCGTTTCTTAAAGTTTGGGGATGTGATGCTTATGTGAAAAAGCTTCAACCTGATAAGCTCGAACCCAAATCGAAGAAATGTGTCTTCATAGGGTACCCAAAAGAGACAGTTGGGTACACCTTCTATCACAGATCCGAAGGCAAAACTTTTGTTGCTAAGAATGGATCCTTTCTCGAGAATGAGTTTCTCTCGAAAGAAGTGAGTGGGAGGAAAGTAGAACTTGATGAGGTAACTATACCTGCTCCCTTATTGGAAAGTAGTTCATCACAGAAACCGGTTTCTGTGACACCTACACCAATTAGTGAGGAAGCTAATGATGATGATCATGAAACTTCAGATCAAGTTACTACCGAACCTCATAGGTCAACCAGAGTAAGATTCGCACCAAAGTGGTACGGTAATCCTGTTTTGGAAGTCATGTTACTAGACCATGACGAACCTACGAACTATGAGGAAGCGATGATGAGCCCAGATTCCGGAAAATGGCTTGAGGCCATGAAATCTGAGATGGGATCCATGTATGATCGGCAAGCCATCAAGAATAAATGGATTTTCAAGAAGAAGACAGACACTGATGGTAATGTTACTATCTACAAAGCTCGACTTGTTGTGAAAGGTTTTCGACAAGTTCAAGGAGTTGGCTATGATGAGACCTTCTCACCCGTAGCGATGCTTAAGTCCGTCCGAATCATGTTAGCTATTGCCGCGTTTTATGATTATGAAATTTGGCAAATGGATGTAAAGACTGCATTCCTGAATGGATTTCTGGAAGAAGAGTTGTATATGATGCAACCTGAAGGTTTTATCGATCCAAAGGGTGCTAACAAAGTGTGCAAGCTCCAGCGATCCATTTATGGACTGGTGCAAGCCTCTCGGAGTTGGAATAAACGTTTTGATAGTGTGATCAAAGCATGTGGTTTTATACAGACTTTTGGAGAAGCCTGTATTTACAAGAAAGTGAGTGGGAGCTCTGTAGCATTTCTAATATTATATGTGGATGACATATTGTTAATTGGAAATGATATAGAATTTCTGGATAGCATAAAAGGATACTTGAATAAGAGTTTTTCAACGAAATACCTCGGTGAAGCTGCTTACATATTGGGCATCAAGATCTATAGAGATAGATCAAGATGCTTAATTGGACTTTCACAAAGCACATACCTTGACAAAGTTTTGAAGAAGTTCAAAATGGATCAAGCAAAGAAAGGATTCTTGCCTGTGTTACAAGGTGTGAAGTTGAGTAAGACTCAATGCCCGACCACTGCAGAAGATAGAGAGAAAATGAAAGATGTTCCCTATGCTTCAGCCGTAGGCTCTATCATGTATGCAATGCTGTGTACCAGACCTGATGTGTGCCTTGCTATTAGTTTAGCAGGGAGGTACCAAAGTAATCCAGGAGTGGATCATTGGACAGCGGTCAAGAACATCCTAAAATACCCGAAAAGGACTAAGGATATGTTTCTCGTTTATGGAGGTGACAAAGAGCTCATCATAAATGGTTACGTTGATGCAAGCTTTGACACTGATCTGGATGATTCTAAATCGCAAACCGGATATGTGTTTATATTGAACGGTGGAGCTGTCAGTTGGAGCAGTTCTAAACAAAGCGTCATGGCAGGATCTATGTGTGAAGCGGAGTACATTGCTGATTCGGAAGCAGCAAATGAAGGAGTCTGGATGAAGGAGTTCATATCCGATCTAGGTGTCATTCCTAGTGCATCGGGTCCAATGAAAATCTTTTGTGACAATACTGGTGCAATTGCCTTGGTAGAGGAATCCAGATTTCACAAGAGAACCAAGCACATCAAGAGACGCTTAAATTCCATCCGTGATCAAGTCCAGGTGGGAGACATAGAGATTTGCAAGATACATACGGATCTGAATGTTGCAGACCCGTTGACTAAGCCTCTCTCACGAGCAAAACATGATCAACACCAAGACTCCATGGGTGTTAGAATCATTACTATGTAATCTAGATTACTGACTCTAGTGCAAGTGGGAGACTGAAGGAAATATGCCCTAGAGGCAATAATAAAGTTATTATTTATTTCCTTATATCATGATAAATGTTTATTATTCATGCTAGAATTGTATTAACCGAAAACATGATACATGTGTGAATACATAGACAAACAGATTGTCACTAGTATGCCTCTGCTTGACTAGCTCGTTGATCAAAGATGGTTATGTTTCCAAACCATAGACATGCGTTGTCATTTGATAAACGAGATCACATCATTAGGAGAATGATGTGATTGACTTGACCCATTTCGTCAGCTTAGCACTTGATCATTTTGGTTTACTGCTATTGCTTTCTTCATGACTTATACATGTTCCTATGACTATGAGATTATGTAACTCCCAATTACCGGAGGAACACTTTGTGTGCTACCAAACATCACAACATAACTGGGTGATTATAAAGGTGCTCTACAGGTGTCTCCGATGGTACTTTTTGAGTTGACATAGATCAAGATTAGGATTTGTCACTCCGATTATCGGAGAGGAATCTCTAGGCCCACTCGGTAATACACATCACTATAAGCCTTGCAAGCATTGTAACTAATGAGTTAGTTGCGGGATGATGCATTACAGAACGAGTAAAGAGACTTGCCGGTAACGAGATTGAACTAGGTATTGAGATACCGACGATCGAATCTTGGACAAGTAACATACCGATGACAAAGGGAACAACGTATGCTGTTATGCGGTTTGACCAATAAAGATCTTCGTAGAATATGTGGGAGCCAATATGAACATCCAGGTTCCGCTGTTGGTTGTTGACCGGAGACGTGCCTCGGTCATGTCTACATAGTTCTCGAACCCGTAGGGTCTGCATGCTTAAAGTTCGGTGATGATCGGTATTATGAGTTTTTGTGTTTTGATGTACCGAAGGTATTTCGGAGTCCTAGATATGATCACGGACATGACGAGGAGTCTCGAAATGGTCGAGATGTAAAGATCGATATATTGGACGACTATATTCGGACACTGGAAGTGTTCCGGGTGATTTAGGAGAAAACCGGAGTGCCGGAGGGTTACCGGACCCCCCCCCCCCGGGAGAAATAATGGGCCTTATGGGCCTTAGTGGAGAGAGAGAGAGAGGGCTGGCCTAGGGCAGGCCCTGCGCCCCTCCCCCTCTGGTCAAATTGGACTAGGAGAGGGGGGCGGCGCCCCCCTTTCCTTCTCCCTCTTCCCCTTCCTTTCCCCTCCTAGTGGGAGTAGGAAAGAGGGGAGTCCTACTCCTACAAGGAGGAGGACTCCTCCTCCTGGCGCGCCATAGAGGGCCGGCCAGCCTCCCCCCTTGCTCCTTTATATATGGGGATAGGGGGCTCCTCTAGACACACAAGTTGATCATTGATCCCTTAGCCGTGTGTGGTGCCCCCCTCCACCATAATCCACCTCGATCATATCGTAGCAGTGCTTAGGCGAAGCCCTGCGTCAGTAGCAACATCATCACCGTCAACACGCCGTCGTGCTGACGGAACTCTCTCGTGAAGCTCTGCTGGATCGGAGTTCGTGGGACGTCATCGAGCTGAACGTGTGCTGAACTCGGAGGTGCCGTGCGTTCGGTACTTTGATCGGTCGGATCGTGAAGACGTTCGACTACATCAATCGCATTCTCGTAACGCTTCCGCTTACGGTCTACGAGGGTACGTGGACGATACTCTTCCCTCTCGTTGCTATGCATCACCATGTCTTGCATGTGTGTAGGAATTTTTTTGAAATTACTATGTTCCCCAACACTTTCTTGCAATGGGAGAAGTGCTTAGTTTTGGGTTCAATCATGCGGTGTCCTTTCCCAGGGACAACAGGGGCAGCAAGGCACGTATTGTATTGTTGCCATCAAGGATAAAAAGATGGGGTTTATATCATATTTCTTGAGTTTATCCCTCTACATCATGTCATCTTGCCTAATGCGTTACTCTGTTCTTATGAACTTAATACTCTAGATGCATGCTGGATAGCGGTCGATGTGTGGAGTAATAGTAGTAGATGCAGAATCGTTTTGGTCTACTTGACACGGACGTGATGCCTATGTTCACGATCATGCCTAGATATCATCATAACTATGCGCTTTTCTATCAATTGCTCGGTAGTAATTTGTTCACCCACCATAATATATGCTATCTTGAGAGAAGCCACTAGTGAAACCTATGGCCCCCGGGTCTACTTTACATCATATAAGTTTCCGATCTACAATTCTAGTTTACTATTTATTTTGCAATCTTTATTTTCCAATCTATACAAAAAAATACCAAAAATATTTATCTTATTATCTCTATCAGATCTCACTTTTGCAAGTGGCCGTGAAGGTATTGACAACACCTTTATCGCGTTGGTTGCAAGGTTTTTATTTGTTTGTGCAGGTACTAGGCGACTTGCGTGTAGTCTCCTACTGGATTGATACCTTAGTTCTGAAAAACTAAGAGAAATACTTACACTACTTTGCTACATCATCCTTTCCTCTTCAAGAGAAAACCAACACATTCTCAAGAGGTAGCACCCGTACGTCCAATCTTAGGAGTTTGGCCATCATCTATTGGTGCCATACCGAAATCACTCATGATTGCAAGCAAATGATAGATCTAACAAGAAACGGCAGACGGAAAAGGAGGGGCGAATAAAACGGCAAATTTTTGTGAAATGGGGGATAGAAAAATGAGAGGCAAATGTCAAATAATGTAAATTGCGAGGAGATGCGATTTTTGATTAGGAACCTAGTATATGTTGAAGATCCTCCCCGGCAACGGCGCCAGAAATTCCTTTTGATGTCGCTTGAAGCTACATCGGTATTTCCCCAAAGAGGAAGGGATGATGCAGCACAGCGGCGGTAGGTATTTCCCTCATATGTGAAACCTAGGTTATCAAACCAGTAGGAGAACCAAGCAACACAACATACATCAACTACACACAAATAACAACTTCTCGCAACCCGACGTGTTAAAGGGGTTGTCAATCCCTTTCGAGGTACGGCGCCTCAAGATAGGCAAACAAACGTGAGATAAATTTGTAGTAGATTGATAGATCGAACGCCAAATAAAATAAATAAGGATAAATTTCAGAAAGGTATTTTTGTATTTTTCGTTTAGTAGATCTGAAAATAAATGCAAGGGATATTTAGATCGCAAAGGAAAATATATGAGAACGATACCTGGGGCCGTAGGTTTCACTAGTGGCTTCTCTCGAGAAAAATAACAAACGGTGGGTGAACAAAGTACTGTTGGGAAATTGATAGAACTTCAAATACTCATGACGATATCCATGCAATGATCATTACATAGGCATCACGTCCAAGATTAGTAGACTGACTCCTGCCTGCATCTACTACTATTACTCCACACATCAACCGCTATCCAGCATGCATCTAGTGTATTAAGTTCATGGAGAAATGGAGTAATGTAATAAGAACGATTACATGATGTAGAGATCTATCTACGTAGAAATAGACCCCATCGTTTTATCCTTAGTAGAAACGATACATACGTGTCGGTTCCCCTTCTGTCACTGGGATCAAGCACCGTAAGATCGAACCCACTACAAAGCACCTCTTCCCATTGCAAGATAAATAGATCAAGTTGGTCAAACAAAACCAAAATATCGAAGAATAAATACAAGGCTATAAGCAATCATGCATAAAAGAGATCAAATAAACTCAAATACTTTCATGGATATAAAAAGATAGATCTGGTCATAAACTCAAAGTTCATCGATCCCAACAAACACATCGCAAAAAGAGTTACATCACATGGATCTCCAAAAGACCATTGTATTGAGAATCAAGAGAGAGGGGAAGCCATCTAGCTACTAACTACGGATCCGGAGGTCTACAAAGAACTACTCATGCATCATCGGAGAGGCACCAATGGAGGTGGTGAACCCCATCTAAGATGGTGTCTAGATTGGATCTAGTGGTTCTGGACTCTGCGGCGGCTGGATGAATATTTCATTGACTCCCCTAGTGTTTTGGGAATATTGCGGTATTTATAGAGCAAAGAGGCGGTCCAGGGGCACCCGACGTGGGCACAACCCACCAGGGCGCGCCTAGGCCTCCTGGCGCGCCCTAGTGGGTTGTGCTCTCCTCAGAGCACCCCCAGGTGCAGCGAGGGCCCATTATGTTCCTTCTAGTCCAAAAAATCTCCATAAAGTTTTGTTGCGTTTGGACTCCATTTGGTTTTGATTTTCTGCGATGTAAAAAATATGGGAAAAAATAGCAACTGGTACTTGGCACTGTGTCAATACGTTAGTACCAAAACATGATATAAAATTACTATAATATGATTATAAAACATCCAAGATTGATAATATAACAGCATGGAACAATCAAAAATTATAGATACGTCGGAGACGTATCAGGGAGAGTGCGTTGAAGAGGAAATGTGAGGAGGCACAGAAGAAGCGTCTCGAGGATTTTGAAGAAAGAACCTTGAAACTTTGAGCATTTGAAGCTAAAAAGAAAGAACGGGAGAACAAGATATTCCTGGAGAGGGTGGTTAAGGAGGCTCACCGCATAAGGAAAAGGGAGGAGGAAGAGGAAGAAGAGAGGAATAAGAAGAAGGGAAAGGGGCCTTGCTCTACGCAATAGAGCTATGTCATCTTCAATTGGCTTGTGGACTATGACCGTGTTATCCTCTAAAGTATGCTCTTCGATTTGGTTGTGAACTACTATGTATTTTGGAATCCTCCTTGATTTGGTTGTGAACTACTATGTGTCGTGAAGTATTATGTATTTCCTCCTTGATTTGGTGGTATGAACTACTCTTCTATTTGAAGTAATATGTGTCATGAACTATGTATTTTGGAATCCTCCTTGATTTGGTTGTATGAACTACTCCTCTATTTGAAGTAATATGTGTTATGAACTACTCTGTTTTGGTCTAGACACTTGTCCACATGTGCAACGCTTAAGTGCCAAACACTTCTGACTTCTCTGCCAAAAATTTCGCTAAGTCCAAGTGTGGCGCCTAGCACGGAGCTGCCACGCTGGACAGAAGTGCAATGCCTTTGTGCTAAACGCTGCACAGTAGGATGTGGCGCCTCCGTGTCAGGTGCCACTCAGAAAGGTCAGCTGGGTGAATTTTTTTTAGAGATAATTAATTTTGTGAATTGATTTCTTCCACATGTCGAAATTGTCAAAATTTCCTTCAAAGTTCTATTTTTGGCTACTATCAGCAGAACACCATGCATGAGCTTTTTGGACTAGCAAGTACACTAGACGGTACGAGGTTGTTGTAGCGTGTCACTATTGATTCAAAAGGCACCGACCAAATCACAACTTTTCGTTTGTGGATGACAGTTCCAAGCGATACGTAAGGCTTGGAATAGCTTGATCCCAAACTGCCAATTTTGTACAGACTCCGCAATTGCCCGTGCGTTGCAATGGGAGGAAAAAACCACACACCCATGCTCCGTGCTTCGCTATTAACTAAACAACAATTGCGATAAACCAAGTGGCTAAATAATATTGCCCTAGCACGTAAATATCTTGTGTTTTGGCACCAATGGTTGACTATGCACTCGTATGAACCAGGATCACTTGGAGACAAATTATTATATATATACTTCACTGGATTTGTAAGCATATATGTTTTCGCCATGTATGCCCTAACATGTGTATATATGTTAGTCTAACATTGTTTATTCCTGATCCATGTATGTATGGTGTTTGTTCTTTTTCAGTTTTCTCGTTCTAGTAGCCAATCAAATTCAACTTTTTTCCGAGACAATTCAAATTCAACCTTAAAACGAAAGTGTGTGCATAGTTCGTAGAACAAACACATGTGTGCACACTAATACGTCAGTGTGATGGTAATGTCAAGAAAAGAACACGTCAGCGTGATTGACCGAAGATTTTTTTGGGTGCCTAGAGGATCCAAAGTATCTCGCAAAAAATCCAAACTACTAAAAATAGGAAAATATGCATGCTCTAAAAAAGCTAGCTTAACACCTCGGCTGGTCTGGAAGAAACCATCAACCACGTTGCTAGTGCTCCTCCAGCCTGTATGGAACTCATCGCTCGGGCCTTCTCGCACAGCCTTATCTCAAGGCTCTCTCCGGCAGTTATCCACATCCCGACTCTGGGACACGCCGCCGCTGTCGCCTGAAATCCGCCAGGATCCCGATTCATGGCACTGGCTACAACACACTTGCTCAACCACCGGGAATCCCAACACCGGCCTTGATGGGCTCCTGTGCAGAGGAGCTAGCTCCGACCTTGCGCTTCAAGCACGGACGACCGTGCAGTTCCAACCGACCACACCATCATTTGGGCGGCCATGCTCATTCCTTTTTTCTGTATGTTGCCCTTGGACTTTTTTTCTGTATTCTTCGGATTGGCCCTCTCCCCTTCCTTTTTTGGATTTCATTCTCCTCTCTCCTCTTTGATTGTTTTGACCATCCTCACCGGGCTAGGGTCTGCTTTAGCATTTTTCAATTGGTGTTGCATGGCATGTTTCTTCATTTCTTTAGGATAAAGATGGCCCATATCTCATCCTCTTTTGCTGGCTTGTTGATTCTCGCAACTCTGAAGTATATAAGTTGCTAGGGTTGGATGTAAAAGGGAAAGGTGGGACTATTAATTGTAATATGAAATTTGAGCGTAGACATAAGTAAAATATGTTTGCTACAGTCCTAAGGGAGGGGACGGCCCATAACAAAAATTATGGCCCATTATTAATTGCAAAGCTGCAAACAATATACGGGACCGGACGGGCGAGGACGAAAATTATGGCAGCGAGGACGACGAACGAAACTAACGGATGGATATTAGGGGGGAAGAAGTGGTAATCCCATTATTAGTAGGTATAGAGCCAGTCAAATTCAACTTTTTTTCTGAGACGATTCAAATGCAACCTTAAAATAAAAGTGTGTGCATAGTTCGCAGAACAAACACATGTGTGCACACTAATACATCAGCATGATGGTGCTGTCAAGAAAAGAACACGCCCGCGTGATTGACCGGAGATTTTTATGGGTGCCTAGAGCATCCAAAGTATCTCACAAAAAATACAAACTACTAAAAATAGGAAAATATGCATACCCTAAAAATAGCTAGCTTAACACGTCGGCTGGTCAAGCAGCCACGTTGCTAGCGCTCCTCCAGCCTGTATGGACCTCCACCCGCTCAACCACCGGGAATCCCAACCCCAGCCTTGATGGGCTCCTTTTTTGGATTTCATTCGCCTCTCTCCTGTTTGATTGTTCTGACCATCCTCGCGGGGCTAGGGTCTGCTTTAGCATTTTTCAATTGATGATGCATGGCATCTTTCTTCATTTCTTTAGGATAAAGATGACCCATATCTCATCCTCTTTTGCTGGCTTGTTGATTCTCGCAACTCTAAAGTATATAAGTTGCTAGGGTTGGATGTAAAAGGGCAAGGTGGACAACGCAGGCATAAGAAAAATCTGTTTGCTACAATCGTAAGAGAGGGGACGGCCCATAACAAAAATTTTGGCCCATTATTAATTACAAAGCTGCAAACAACATACGGGACCGGACGGGCGAGGACGAAAATTATGGCAACGAGGAAGACGAATGAAACTAATGGACGGATATTAGGGGGGAAGAAGTGGTAATCCCATTATTAGTATATACTAGCATAAAGGCCCGTGCGTTGCAACGGGAGAAAAAAAATTCTCTCATATCTTTAGCTGGGTCAGTTGGACAAACTGTGTGTGGCCGATTGGCAGGCTATGAGATCGAACCATCCCATCAGCAATTTTATTTTTGCCAGCTCTCCGGAACTGCGCAACAGTGCGTTGCCGGATGGGCTTCCTCCGTTGGGCCAAAACGGGTGGCAAGTAACGAAACCAAATAGCGTATGTGAAATTAATTGAAACGAGACCAAACGAAGCGGGATGAAACCAAGAATGTCACCTCCCTTTAATAGTAGGTATAGGTATATATATAATATATATATATATATATATATATATATATATATATATTATAATATACTATCAAAAAAACACGTGCGTTGCAACGGAAAGAAAATAACACACACTCTTAACCCAATAACCATGACTCAAGACATTAATAGGCCCACATCTTTTAGTTTCACATGGCATCACATTTGTATTGCCGACAGTGACCTCTGTGCTCACACAATGAAAACACGTTTGAATGTGGTTAGTCTTAATATCTCTCTTTTTTACGCGCGCGCACGTGCGCACACTCGCTTGGAATAAGATAAAAATTATGTTGTTTTTTTCCCGCAAGGTTTTTCATAGTTGTGTATGCATGGTTCTCGATGTTTTTTTCTCTCACTCTGGTTTTAATAGATGTTTATTTGCAATTTGAATCACCGACGTTACAAAAAAACAAATCATACACTATATATTAAGTTTGCACCAAAAATTATATTTTAGCAATATTTAGCAGCTAAAAATAACTTCATATTTAGATTCTACATATTTTTCTAATCAAGTTTCATATATAACATGTTAAAATTTAAGTTACGGTTTAAAAGATATGAATAATCTTATTTTACATAAACTATAGATTGATTAACCGAAACGTCAAGGGGTTTTCTGTTAAAACTAAAAAAACGTTTCTGCTGACTTAAATATGGACGGCGGGTTGATTGTCTAAAACGTCAGGGGGTTTTCTGAGAAAATGAGAAATACGGTTCGGTTATAACTTAAACGTGTATTGCGGGTTGATTTACAGAAAACTGAGGGGTTTATTTGTAAAATGGCGTGATGGACGACCAGAAACAATATGTGCTTTATTAGTAGGTAAGATAAGATAAGATATAATATAGTATAATCTTTACCTACTAATACTACTTACTAATAAAGCGACTATCGTTTCTGATCGTCCGTCATTAAAATTACCCTCTAAGTTGATTAAAATTACCCACCAATGCCACTCGTAAGTGGAAAAACGACTCATTTTTTCAGACAAAAACGACACCCCTTTCGTTGTTTTATACGGGAGCGACGAGTAGAGGTCACAAAACAAGGAGCAACGGAGTGGTTGGCCGATTGCTCTTTTAGCGGCGATACCAGGGTTTGATCCCCAACTTCCACAATTTTTATCTTTCTTTTCTCACACATGTCCTACGCGTTCATGGGCCGGCCCATGTGTGGGGCTTCACTCCCCTGAGTTTTTTCATTTTACTTTTTTGTCTTTTCTTTTCTCATTCTATTTTCTTTCTTCTTTCATCTTTAAATTAATTCTGGATTTTAATATTCTAAAAGTTGCGAGTTTTCAAAAGAAAAAGAAATAAGTCTGATAAAAAACATAAAATATATGTGAATTCAAACATGTTTAGAAAATCATTAAAAGTTTGCATATTCAAAAAATGTTGGTGGTTTTGCAAAACTGTTTGCAAAATTATAAAAAAATCACAATTTTTAAAAAATGGTCGGGAAATAAAATCATGTTCATGATTTGAAAAAATGAATGTGTATTCAAAACATATTCGGGAATCTGAAAAAAAATGTCCATGAAATTTTAGAAAATGTTCACAATAATAATAATAAATAGTTGTTTTTTAATCTTGTTCCCCAATTTAAAAGATGTTCATCGATTCAAAAAATGTTTGTGGAGTCAAAAAATGTTAATGAATACGAAACCGGTTCATACATTCAAAAAAAATTGTAAACAAAACTAATGTTCATGATTTTTTTGAGAAAATAAAAAATAAAAAAATGGTTGTCATTTCAAAAAACTGTTCACTGATTCAAAAGTATTTTATGTCTATGATTTGGTTAATCTTTCGAAAGTCTTTATATGTCTTGGCGTTGGGAGTAGCTTGTTTTTAAAGTTTTAAATGTTCCCTTGCGCAACATAGTGACAAATGTGGCATGCACTGGCAAACTCATAGCCTTGGGATTTACCACGTCGAGTGCATTGTGATCACGTGAACATCGCGACCATCATCGGCTAGGGTGAGAAAAAATGGCAATATGGTGAACCACTATGTGAAAATAGAGTACGCTCATATATCAGGATATTGAGTAATACTTATTTGGTTAGCCATAATTTTTTGTCTCCCATTACAACGCACGAGCATAATTGCTAGTATAATATATATAGGTAAGGTAATAGATAATAAGTATAGTTACTAAGCTCCCAGGAAATCCTCGTCTCCGGTGCGTCGAGGCTTTTTTCGGTCGTGACCTCGAGAGGAATCCTGGAGCCTGTAAGGCATGCCTATGTGTTGTGGGTCCTTAAACATTAAGTCGGTTTCCTGGCACGACCACCTTCGCCCTAGTCTACGCATCCAAGCCCCAGGACTCTCTCCTCTCTCTCTTTCGAATTTTTCTCTCCGTCTTGCTAGGCAACCGACCGTCGGCGGCCTCGCTCGGGTCGCAGTGTTGCCCTCCTAATTTGCTTGCCCAGCCATGTCTCTGCTTGCTGGTGCCCCCATCCCGCTCAGGGAGCAACCCTGATGATCTCCCTGTCCCCTTTCCCTCAGATCTGGACAGGGCCCCAGTTCTTTCACGGATTTGGAGGGGTATATGAGTCGAGTGGCAGGATCGGAGACAAGGCCAAAGAGAGGTTCTGGTCAGCCTAGGCGGAAGCTTCGACAATGGAAGGCCGATTTTGGTGTTGGGGTATTCCCTATATCTGTCTCCCTGATGTTGTGATGGCGGCGCAAGTCTGGTCATTGGGGAGGAGAGGCTAGGATGTCACAGATGGATGGAAGAGGCGACAGAAGTAGGTGCTCTGTTTCTTTCTCTTTTCTTTACCAATGCAGCGATGGGTTCTTCCGTATGAATACACAAAGATACCCTATTTTGTGCTATTTAGTTAAGTGGGGGTTCCGTACGATTTGTGATGAGTTTTGGATTGAGGTCATTTGAGCTGGCCACTCCCTAGCCCCTAGGATGTGCTCCAAAGATAATTTACTACAGTCGCCATGCTCATGTTAATATTTCTGCAATTTCATTACATAGCAGTCCAGATCAGAATAAATAGAAGACATTATAGTTGTACTATTGCAGTCAGATTCATGGTCCTCTAAATGTTTTTTAATCATATACTCTAATAGAAGCGGTATTGTGGTGCATATAAACTACCAAAATATAATTCAAACAGATTTTATCTTGCTTCGTGTTAAAAAAAATTAGGGACTATGTCAATGTCAGATAATCTCTTTGAGGAATTTTTTTTGTTTCGAGAATCAACAACCAACAAATCCAGGCCCCCGGCGAGCATTCCTTTTTTAATGTCTTCGGCCCTTTTTTTAGGTTTAATTTTTTGCGATGTTGAACATTATTTGGAACCCTTAGTGATTTCATGATGAAATGCAAAACTGCGTTGAATCCTTCAGTTTTAGGCTTTAATAATATTTAGGATCACACTTCATTTTAGGCTTTAATAAGATATAGGATCACACTGCGAAGAAAGTTCAATCATTGTCCTTTTATTTGTTTAGTACTTTGCATTGTATGTATGTATGGATCTGTGGGTGTGGGCTTAATCAATTCTCTTCCATGTTTTGTTTTGTCATCCTAAGATAGATTCGTGCTGACTGGAATTTGATAGATTTTTCCAATCATTTCTGGATCATCAAACTTGCACAAGTACAGCATGGGATCCAAAGAAAGAATGATACATTGGCTAACTTATGTGAACCAGAGGATTGATTGATTTGGCCATCAGGGCTTGGATTTCTTCCTACAGGTTTTGTGAACTCCGTTGTGACTTGCAAGACACCACTACCAAGCATATATTAGTTGTGACTTGGAAGCATGTATGTGAGGGTCTTCTTTCTGGTTCAGTTTTTTTACTCGGTCTGTAAGGATTTCATTTGGTTCCTTAATCCCTTCATCCAGGTTTCGTGAACTCTGTCTGAAAAGGGAGTTCAAGTACAATTTCAATTCAGGCATAGCCGATACAAATTTCTTCTTTCTCTGGTACTTTATCACTGTTAGCCGAATTCAGAACCCCATAGTATGACAAATTACATGATATTTTTTGTAATATTTTCCCAATAGAACTATAGGAAAAAATACACCAAAATATGTCCAAGTAATCTTGTTTGACAATAGTAGAGTTGTGCAGATTTGTTGCGGTACGATACATATGATTTGAGTATAGATATGCTCATCAATATTTTGGACCAAGCATAGTTAGTGTATTTCGGTTCTGTTCTTTTATCCTTAACGCATGATAGATACTAAGTTTTGCATCACCTAAGTTTAGTACAGACTCAGGTTAAGGTTCTTCCCAAGTCAATAATTTGTTGATAGAAAGAACAGTAATGCGACGATCTAGGAAGTTTCTAGACATCTGTAGTTCTTTCTTTCTCAGGGGATCTCTCTCAAAGTTTTATTTCCACATTACATATGTAGTATTGAACATCATATAGGCAGTTTGATGGTGTGGTACTAAGTCTACGAACTCGGAGAGCTCAGATGTACATCACTCTGAGCTCACGAGAATGATGGATGATTACGATGATTTGATTCAAGCTCACTGTTAATTGTGGCGACTGGACTACAAAGTGCAAACACTTGGTAAAAAGGTTTACCTTGAAAATCCCTTACTTTAGTGGTAACTGTGCAGTGTAGTAGTGTCTCCATTGGATAATTATGTCATCATCCATCTGGTAAGGTAATTATCCATCGAGGCAGGGTGAGTCCATTGTATATGGTGTGCAATGTAGTAGTGTCTCCATTGGATAATTTTGTCATCATAACACTTATAACTACACCCTGTCTTAGCCTCATGATTTCAGAACAAGTTGTGGCTTTATGTAGCAGCCATCCATTACAAGTTTTAATGATAAGCTGTTTTCTCTGTACATATAGGTGAAATTGAGCACTTCTACATGGTTGTTGGTTTCCTTTTTTTCTACCACAACCAGCTGGCCAATCATCTTGTTTCTTTAGTGCCTCTTCGATAGTGCCCCTTCACCTTGGTCGTTCCTGCTTCTTTCTGGAACCTATGATGGAGGGGGGTCATGGTAAAAGTTCTACCACTCATATTTGTTCTACCTCAACCTGGTGTTGTTATTGTTGGTGGTAGCTCTTGATTTTACCAGCCTATGATAGGAAAATAAAATTGCTTCTGTTACATCCCCAGTTTATTTAGTGCCATCTTACATACCAGAATTAAATATTGAGGTTTCACATCATTAATTAATGGATTAGCCTAATGATTTCAGAACTTGGAATCATTCGTACATTGAGGTTGCACATCCAAACCTAAAAGTATCACTAGAATGAATGAACTGCTAGCGTCTAGTGCATGAGAATCTGAGATTTATTTTGTTGGCATGACGTTTTAGAGAGCAGTTGTCATTAACTTTGATTGTACACCTCTTCTGGTTTCCTCCTCTTGAATGCCCATTTGGGTTCTTATGATGAAAGAGGTTTTGTCTAGTACTAAAGATCTTAGTTTTGATTTGAGTGATTTCAACTTTCATTATAGACCGTGATGAGAGTTGTCTTCAAGAAGGGTTTGATTGGATGATCTCAAGTCGCCTCTCTTATAAATGATTCGAATATGTCTTTGGTTAGGAACTAAGCAATGCATGGAAACTGAGTGGTTCATGGGAAACTACTTCAATAGGTATTAAACTCCATCACACATAAATGGAGAGAAGAAAGGTTTTATCAAGTTTTAGCATTCCCCTTACATTACTTTCTTAATAGGTAGCTCATAAATTGTAACACCCATGATGCGGCTATATCTTTCACGTGTCGAGGCACGATTTAGAGGCAGAACCGCATGGTGATTTAGTTGCAAGAGGGGTAATCTTCACACAATCCCGTGTACTGAATAAGAAAGGGATAAAGAGTTGGTTTACAATCGCCACTTCACACAAATAACAAGTTAAACATACATCATCTAGAGTACAATCAAGGTTCGACTACGGAACCAAAATAAAAGAAGGCAACCCCAAATGCTAGATCATCGATGAGGGAGTCCTGGATTAGGGGGTGTCCGGATGGCCGGATTATGCCTTCAGCCGGACTCCTGGACTATGAAGATACAAGATTGAAGACTTCGTCCCGTGTCCGGAAGGGACTTTCCTTGGCGCGGAAGGCAAGCTTGGCGATACGGATATGTAAATCTCCTACCATTGTAACCGACTTTGTGTAACCCTAACCCTCTCCGGTGTCTATATAAACCGGAGGGTTTTAGTCCGTAGGACAATATGCAGAACAACAATCATACCATAGGCTAGCTTCTAGGGTTTAGTGTAACACCCTCGATGCGACTATAGCTCCCACGTGTCGAGGCACGACTTAGAGACATAATCGCATTGAAGGCATATGTCACAAATTAGGCAATCTTCACAACATCCCATGTAATAATAATAAAAGGGGAGATAACATAGTTGGCTTACACTCGCCACGTCAACCAAGTACATAAATAACATTACATCATCCAAACACTCATGGCCCGACTACGGCGCCAAAATAAAGAGAACCCAACATGCGACACGGTCCCAATTACCCCCAACTGGGCATCACTACTGATCATCGGGAAAGGAAACGTAGTATCGTTGAGAGTCTTCGTCGAACTCCCACTTGAGCTCATACGCGTCTCCTGGAGCGGAATCATCAGGCCCTGCATCTGGTGTAATAGTAATCTGTGAGCCATAGGGACTCAGCAATCTCGCACCCTCGCGATCAAGACTATTTAAGCTTATAGGTATGGCAAGGTAAAATATGAGTGGAGCTGCAGCAAGAGACTAGCAAGTATGGTGGCTAACTTATTCGCAAAAGAGAGTGAGAAGAGGAGGCAAAGCGCGGGCGAGAAATTAGAGAGCAACCTGCGCAAACATTACTCCAACACCGTGTCCACTTCCCGGACCCCGTCGAGAAGAGGCCATCACGGTAACACACTCGGTTGATTCATTTTAATTAAGTTAAGGTTCAAGTTATCTACAACCGGACATTAACAAATTCCCATCTGCCCATAACCGCAGGCACGGCTTTCGAAAGTTCAATCCCTGCAGGGGAGTCTCAACTTAGCCCATAACAAGCTCTCACGGTCAATGAAGGAATAGACCTCCTTCCAAGACGTTCCGATCAGACTCGGTATCTCGGTAATTCAAGACACTTCGACGGGTTAAAACAAGACCAGCAACACCGCCCGAATGTGCCGACAAATCCCGATAGGAGCTGCACATATCTCTTTCTCAGGGCACACTCAGATGAGCCAGACGTCGGGTAGACCAGCCCAGAGTTGCCCCTGGTAGCCCCGGACATCGCTCAGTTGGACCAACACTCAGAGGAGCACTGGCCCGGAAGGGGGTTAAAATAAAGATGACCCTTGAGTCTGCAGAACCCAAGGGAAAGAAAAGGCTAGGTGGCGAATGGTAAGACCAATGTTGGGCATTGCTGGAAAAGCTTTAATCAAGGCGAACTATCAAGGGGTTCCCATTATAACCCAACCGCGTAAGGAACGCAAAAACCGGAAACATAACACCGATATGACGGAAACTAGGGCGGCAAGAGTGGAACAAAACACTAGGCGAGAGGCCGAGCCTTCCACCCTTTACCAAGTATATAGATGCATTAAGATAACATAGCAATATAATGATATCCCAACAAGTAAATAAAAGATGTTCCAACAAGGAACGATCTCCAATCTTCACCTGCAACTAGCAACGCTATAAGAGGGGCTGAGCAAAGCGGTAACATAGCAAATCAACGGTTTGCTAGGACAATGGTGGGTTAGAGGTTTGACATGGCAATATAGGAGGCTTTAAAGCAAGTGGTAGGCATCCTAGCAATGGCATAGCAAAAGAGCGAGCAACTAGCATAGCAAAGATAGTAGTGATTTCGAGGGTATGATCATCTTGCCTTTACAGTTGTCAGAGTTGACTGGATTCAAACGCAAACTTAACGGGCTCCTCGTTAGTGAACTCATCTCCCGGCTCGACCCAAACAAGACAAACAAGCAACAAGGATACAATCAACCACGTGCAAGAACAAACAAGATGAAACGATGATATGCTATCCGGGATGCGATGCGGGATGCAAAATGCAAGATATGACAGGAAATGCATGAACCTGGCCTCAACTTGGAATTCCAAGGGTGCCACTGGAAAGATGAGATGAAATCGCTTGAAAACGATATAAAGAACGCCGGAATCGGAGTTACGGTTTGGAAATGGCAAGCGATTCAAAAATGACACCGGTCTGCGATTTACAGCAAGTAGGCATCTAAATGCGACGAGATGAACATGCTACAACATTCAAACATGGCATCAAAATACATGGCAGGGATGCACACAAGATGCTTAACAAAAGTCTAGCACTAAGCTACGGTCAATTCATCCAATAACAGGTTCAAACAAGTATGGAAAAAACACAAATGGTAAAACAGATCTCAGACTTAGTGAAATTAACACTTGTCTGAAATTTCAGATCATATAGCCCTCTTCGGAGCAACAAAACAACATGCTACAGGCCCTGAACATGACAAAGAAAGACATGGCATGGAGCTACTCAACAAGCTTAACAAAAGTCCCTTAGTGACATTGAGCCAAAAGGGATCACAAAATATACTAACAAGCACACAAACATAGCAAAAACATAATCATTTTTCAGACTTAGTGAAAACTGGGACATGCTGAAACATAACTCACGAAGGCATGTTTACGAGCTCGATGCACTCACCACGGTGCAGGTCATGGCAAGACAAGCATACATCCCTTAAAAAGGCACAAAACAAAAGCTAGACATGGCAAGAACAATAGCATAGCATGCATGGATCAATTATAATAACATCGGCAAAATCGCAAAAAAGTTGACGATCTTCCCAGATTCACCACGAAGCAAAAGTAGAGCTCGATTGACTCAAGCTAGGGTGCTCCATAATTGCAAACAAAGACATGGATGGATATAGCACTACAAGATTAACAAAACTCCCTTACTGATCATCCTCAAAAGAGGCATGGATCACTAAGAAACAACAAGAACATATGGCATCATGAACTAAACAATCCCAGGAGTTAGTGAAATCACTAAGTCCCTGAAAACAGAATTAGCAAGTGCACCACTTTGCAAGCTTGCACAAGTCACCACACACATCCTAAAAATACATGGGTTGCACCTCTGGATAGATGACAAAACCCTTAACAAAACATATGAAGAACTCACGACCATATCATGCACACATTAATCATGACAAAAATGACAAAAGTCTAAGATGAAGTAGCAGATCTGACAATTAACTCAAGTAGACCTCTTCTAACAGCATTTCAGGCATCAAGATGAGCTCAAATGAAAATGATGCAATGTAATAAAATGATGTACTCTCTGAGATAAACATTTTTATATGCTATATGCATGAATCGGACTACGAATGCAAAGTTATGGACCGCGAACATGGGCATATGAGCTAAAATATCTGGGACTTGGAGAAAAAAAACAACCCTCAGATCTGGATCTAGGGTTTACTGTTCACGGCACGGAATCCGAGGACGGCGGCGCGGCTCGCCGGAGAAGTCGAGGACGGCGGCGGTCGGGGTTGGAGGCGCCGGATCCAGCGAGGGGAAGGTCGCCGGTGGCCGGGCCGGAGCTGGGGCCGGCCGGGGTGAGGGGCGGCGCGGC